>NC_048582.1:45030189-45336439 GCF_013265735.2 Oncorhynchus mykiss
CTAAATTAAAGAAAATGGTTTAAAAGTATAATACAATATTACCTGAATTGAGTAACAGTCGTCTGAACGAACTAAGCCCATATCTTTGTCGGAATGATTGTGTCACACTGTAAGGAGTAGGGGAGAGAAGAGTCAACTTAATAGACTATCAATAGTATGAGAGATTTTACAACATAATATATATAACATTATTAGGCCTATATAATTTTAACAATCCCTTATTCCCGTAGCTCACAGATCATTAAGCCTAAAGTCATTGTCACTTGAGCCTTAGGTAAAGTCAATAACCACATCAACATAGACACAAATGAATGGTCATATCTGGATTTCGAGGACTTACAATTGTAGTAATGGTACTGATAGTGTTATGGAATTCTGTGCTTTGAGGGTCAGTCAAGGCTGGTACAAAAGCTTGCTGCAAGGTGACTTGTAATTCCACCACTGGAGGAGGTGCCGTTGTTATGGCAGTTGTAGCAGGAACAGTTGTTGTAGCAGGGGCATCTGAAATTAATAAAACATTGCACTCTTTTAGAATTTGAAAGGTGCTCCAAATGCAACGTGTGCTTAAACTGTACTGGTGATGTACTAGTGTGTACAACTTGATAACGTGGGATGTTGGAGGGAGGACAGTGAAATTTTGCTTATTAGCCGCAATTGGTTGTATCAATTCCGCAACGGGATTTAACTTCAAAGGTTCTACAACTGAACATTACTTGTCAATGGATATTATTGGAGCACCTATTGATTGGGTTTGCTTACTTATCACAGTGATGGAGTTCAGATCCAAAGATAAGTTGAAGTTAGAGTTTGGATTGGTCACAGCCTCTTTCAATGTTTCAACAATGTCACTTGCCCTTGGGGATAGGTACTGGTGGAGGTCGCATTGAACTCCAGTTTCCAAGTCCACCTCTGTGTTAGGATCCTGACCGAGACGAGGCACAGGTCTGCAGAGGGTCAAAAAGTTCATTAGGTCAGGGTCAAGGTCAAAAGGTGACTGAAAAAGTAAAGTTGTGCTAAAAATAAGGCTTTTTAGGTTCTAAAGACTTTATTGTCTAAATTAAGGAAATGGTTTAAAAGTAAAATACAATATTACCTGAATTGAGTAACAGTCGTCTGAACGAAACTAAGCCCATATCTTTCTCGGAAGATTGTGTCACACTGTAAGGAGTAGGGGAGAGAAGAGTCAACTTTAATAGACTATCAAATAGTATGAGAGATTTACAAACTAATATATATAACATTATTAGGCTATATATTTTAACAATCCCTTATTCCCGTAGCTCACAGATCATTAAGCCTAAAGTCATTGTCACTTGAGCCTTAGGTAAAGTCAATAACAACATCAACATAGACACAAATGAATGGTCATATCTGGATTTCGAGGACTTACAATTGTAGTAATGGTTACTGATAGTGTTTTGAATTCTGTGCTTTGAGGGTCAGTCAAGGCTGGTACAAAAGCTTGCTGCAAGGTGACTTGTAATTCCACCACTGGAGAAGGTGCCGTTGTTATGGCAGTTGTAGCAGGAACAGTTGTTGTAGCAGGGGCATCTGAAATTAATAAAACATTACACTCTTAGAATTTGAAATGTGCTCCAAATGCAACGTGTGCTTAAACTGTACTGGTGATGTACAACTTGATAACGTGGGATGTTGGAGGGAGGACAGTGAAATGTTGCTGATGTAGCCTCAATTGGTTGATCAATTCCGCAACGGGATTTAAACTTCAAAGGTTCTACAACTGAACATTACTTGTCAAAGGATATTTTTGGAGCACCTATTGATTGGGTTTGCTTACTTATCACAGTGATGGAGTTCAGATCCAAAGATAAGTTGAAGTTAGAGTTTGGATTGGTCACAGCCTCTTTCAATGTTTCAACAATGTCACTGCCCTTGGGGATAGGTACTGTGGAGGTCGCATTGAACTCCAGTTCCAAGTCCACCTCTGTGTTAGGATCCTGACCGAGACGAGGCACAGGTCTGCAGAGGGTCAAAAAAGTTCATTAGGTCAGGGTCAAGTCAAAAGGTGACTGAAAAAGTAAAGTTGTGCTAAAAATAAGGCTTTTTAGGTTCTAAAGACTTTATTGTCTAAATTAAAGGAAATGGTTTAAAAGTAGAATACAATATTACCTGAATTGAGTAACAGTCGTCTGAACGAAACTAAGCCCATATCTTTCTCGGAAGATTGTGTCACACTGTAAGGAGTAGGGGAGAGAAGAGTCAACTTTAATAGACTATCAAATAGTATGAGAGATCTTACAAACATAATATATATATAACATTATTAGGCTATATATTTTAACAATCCCTTATTCCCGTAGCTCACCGATCATTAAGCCTAAAGTCATTGTCACTTGAGCCTTAGGTAAAGTCAATAACAACATCAACATAGACACAAATGAATGGTCATATCTGGATTTCGAGGACTTACAATTGTAGTAATGGTTACTGATAGTGTTTTGAATTCTGTGCTTTGAGGGTCAGTCAAGGCTGGTACAAAAGCTTGCTGCAAGGTGACTTGTAATTCCACCACTGGAGAAGGTGCCGTTGTTATGGCAGTTGTAGCAGGAACAGTTGTTGTAGCAGGGGCATCTGAAATTAATAAAACATTACACTCTTAGAATTTGAAATGTGCTCCAAATGCAACGTGTGCTTAAACTGTACTGGTGATGTACAACTTGATAACGTGGGATGTTGGAGGGAGGACAGTGAAATGTTGCTGATGTAGCCTCAATTGGTTGATCAATTCCGCAACGGGATTTAACTTCAAAGGTTCTACAACTGAACATTACTTGTCAAAGGATATTTTTGGAGCACCTATTGATTGGGTTTGCTTACTTATCACAGTGATGGAGTTCAGATCCAAAGATAAGTTGAAGTTAGAGTTTGGAGTGGTCATAGCCTCTTTCAATGTTTCAACAATGTCACTGCCCTTGGGGATAGGTACTGTGGAGGTCGCATTGAACTCCAGTTCCAAGTCCACCTCTGTGTTAGGATCCTGACCGAGACGAGGCACAGGTCTGCAGAGGGTCAAAAAGTTCATTAGGTCAGGGTCAAGTCAAAAGGTGACTGAAAAAGTAAAGTTGTGCTAAAAATAAGGCTTTTTAGGTTCTAAAGACTTTATTGTCTAAATTAAAGAAAATGGTTTAAAAGTAGAATACAATATTACCTGAATTGAGTAACAGTCGTCTGAACGAAACTAAGCCCATATCTTTCTCGGAAGATTGTGTCACACTGTAAGGAGTAGGGGAGAGAAGAGTCAACTTTAATAGACTATCAAATAGTATGAGAGATCTTACAAACATAATATATATATAACATTATTAGGCCTATATATTTTAACAATCCCTTATTCCCGTAGCTCACCGATCATTAAGCCTAAAGTCATTGTCACTTGAGCCTTAGGTAAAGTCAATAACAACATCAACATAGACACAAATGAATGGTCATATCTGGATTTCGAGGACTTACAATTGTAGTAATGGTTACTGATAGTGTTTTGAATTCTGTGCTTTGAGGGTCAGTCAAGGCTGGTACAAAAGCTTGCTGCAAGGTGACTTGTAATTCCACCACTGGAGAAGGTGCCGTTGTTATGGCAGTTGTAGCAGGAACAGTTGTTGTAGCAGGGGCATCTGAAATTAATAAAACATTACACTCTTAGAATTTGAAAGGTGCTCCAAATGCAACGTGTGCTTAAACTGTACTGGTGATGTACAACTTGATAACGTGGGATGTTGGAGGGAGGACAGTGAAATGTTGCTGATGTAGCCTCAATTGGTTGATCAATTCCGCAACGGGATTTAACTTCAAAGGTTCTACAACTGAACATTACTTGTCAAAGGATATTTTTGGAGCACCTATTGATTGGGTTTGCTTACTTATCACAGTGATGGAGTTCAGATCCAAAGATAAGTTGAAGTTAGAGTTTGGATTGGTCACAAGCCTCTTTCAATGTTTCAACAATGTCACTGCCCTTGGGGATAGGTACTGTGGAGGTCGCATTGAACTCCAGTTCCAAATCCACCTCTGTGTTAGGATCCTGACCGAGACGAGGCACAGGTCTGCAGAGGGTCAAAAAGTTCATAGGTCAGGGTCAAGTCAAAAGGTGACTGAAAAAGTAAAGTTGTGCTAAAAATAAGGCTTTTTAGGTTCTAAAGACTTTATTGTCTAAATGAAAGAAAATGGTTTAAAAGTAGAATACAATATTACCTGAATTGAGTAACAGTCGTCTGAACGAAACTAAGCCCATATCTTTCTCGGAAGATTGTGTCATACTGTAAGAAGTAGGGGAGATAAGAGTCAACTTTAATAGACTATCAAATAGTATGAGAGATTTTACAAACATAATATATATAACATTATTAGGCCTATATATTTTAACAATCCCTTATTCCCGTAGCTCACCGATCATTAAGCCTAAAGTCATTGTCACTTGAGCCTTAGGTAAAGTCAATAACCACATCAACATCGACACAAATGAATGGTCATATCTGGATTTCGAGGACTTACAATTGTAGTAATGGTTACTGATAGTGTTTTGAATTCTGTGCTTTGAGGGTCAGTCAAGGCTGGTACAAAAGCTTGCTGCAAGGTGACTTGTAATTCCACCACTGGAGGAGGTGCCGTTGTTATGGCAGTTGTAGCAGGAACAGTTGTTGTAGCAGGGGCATCTGAAATTAATAAAACATTGCACTCTTTTAGAATTTGAAAGGTGCTCCAAATGCAACGTGTGCTTAAACTGTACTGGTGATGTACTAGTGTGTACAACTTGATAACGTGGGATGTTGGAGGGAGGACAGTGAAATTTTGCTTATTTAGCCGCAATTGGTTGATCAATTCCGCAAAGGGATTTAACTTCAAAGGTTCTACAACTGAACATTACTTGTCAATGGATATTATTGGAGCACCTATTGATTGGGTTTGCTTACTTATCACAGTGATGGAGTTCAGATCCAAAGATAAGTTGAAGTTAGAGTTTGGATTGGTCACAGCCTCTTTCAATGTTTCAACAATGTCACTGCCCTTGGGGATAGGTACTGTGGAGGTCGCATTGAACTCCAGTTCCAAATCCACCTCTGTGTTAGGATCCTGACCGAGACGAGGCACAGGTCTGCAGAGGGTCAAAAAGTTCATAGGTCAGGGTCAAGTCAAAAGGTGACTGAAAAAGTAAAGTTGTGCTAAAAATAAGGCTTTTTAGGTTCTAAAGACTTTATTGTCTAAATTAAAGAAAATGGTTTAAAAGTAGAATACAATATTACCTGAATTGAGTAACAGTCGTCTGAACGAAACTAAGCCCATATCTTTCTCGGAAGATTGTGTCACACTGTAAGAAGTAGGGGAGATAAGAGTCAACTTTAATAGACTATCAAATAGTATGAGAGATTTTACAAACATAATATATATAACATTATTAGGCCTATATATTTTAACAATCCCTTATTCCCGTAGCTCACAGATCATTAAGCCTAAAGTCATTGTCACTTGAGCCTTAGGTAAAGTCAATAACCACATCAACATAGACACAAATGAATGGTCATATCTGGATTTCGAGGACTTACAATTGTAGTAATGGTTACTGATAGTGTATGGAATTCTGTGCTTTGAGGGTCAGTCAAGGCTGGTACAAAAGCTTGCTGCAAGGTGACTTGTAATTCCACCACTGGAGAAGGTGCCGTTGTTATGGCAGTTGTAGCAGGAACAGTTGTTGTAGCAGGGGCATCTGAAATTAATAAAACATTGCACTCTTTTAGAATTTGAAATGTGCTCCAAATGCAACGTGTGCTTAAACTGTACTGGTGATGTACTAGTGTGTACAACTTGATAACGTGGGATGTTGGAGGGAGGACAGTGAAATGTTGCTGATGTAGCCTCAATTGGTTGATCAATTCCGCAACGGGATTTAACTTCAAAGGTTCTACAACTGAACATTACTTGTCAAAGGATATTTTTGGAGCACCTATTGATTGGGTTTGCTTACTTATCACAGTGATGGAGTTCAGATCCAAAGATAAGTTGAAGTTAGAGTTTGGATTGGTCACAGCCTCTTTCAATGTTTCAACAATGTCACTGCCCTTGGGGATAGGTACTGTGGAGGTCGCATTGAACTCCAGTTCCAAATCCACCTCTGTGTTAGGATCCTGACCGAGACGAGGCACAGGTCTGCAGAGGGTCAAAAAGTTCATAGGTCAGGGTCAAGTCAAAAGGTGACTGAAAAAGTAAAGATGTGCTAAAAATAAGGCTTTTTAGGTTCTAAAGACTTTATTGTCTAAATGAAAGAAAATGGTTTAAAAGTAGAATACAATATTACCTGAATTGAGTAACAGTCGTCTGAGCGAAACTAAGCCCATATCTTTCTCGGAAGATTGTGTCACACTGTAATAAGTAGGGGAGATAAGAGTCAACTTTAATAGACTATCAAATAGTATGAGAGATTTTACAAACATAATATATATAACATTATTAGGCCTATATATTTTAACAATCCCTTATTCCCGTAGCTCACCGATCATTAAGCCTAAAGTCATTGTCACTTGAGCCTTAGGTAAAGTCAATAACAACATCAACATAGACACAAATGAATGGTCATATCTGGATTTCGAGGACTTACAATTGTAGTAATGGTTACTGATAGTGTTTTGAATTCTGTGCTTTGAGGGTCAGTCAAGGCTGGTACAAAAGCTTGCTGCAAGGTGACTTGTAATTCCACCACTGGAGAAGGTGCCGTTGTTATGGCAGTTGTAGCAGGAACAGTTGTTGTAGCAGGGGCATCTGAAATTAATAAAACATTACACTCTTAGAATTTGAAATGTGCTCCAAATGCAACGTGTGCTTAAACTGTACTGGTGATGTACAACTTGATAACGTGGGATGTTGGAGGGAGGACAGTGAAATGTTGCTGATGTAGACTCAATTGGTTGATCAATTCCGCAACGGGATTTAACTTCAAAGGTTCTACAACTGAACATTACTTGTCAAAGGATATTTTTGGAGCACCTATTGATTGGGTTTGCTTACTTATCACAGTGATGGAGTTCAGATCCAAAGATAAGTTGAAGTTAGAGTTTGGATTGGTCACAGCCTCTTTCAATGTTTCAACAATGTCACTGCCCTTGGGGATAGGTACTGTGGAGGTCGCATTGAACTCCAGTTCCAAATCCACCTCTGTGTTAGGATCCTGACCGAGACGAGGCACAGGTCTGCAGAGGGTCAAAAAGTTCATAGGTCAGGGTCAAGTCAAAAGGTGACTGAAAAAGTAAAGTTGTGCTAAAAATAAGGCTTTTTAGGTTCTAAAGACTTTATTGTCTAAATGAAAGAAAATGGTTTAAAAGTAGAATACAATATTACCTGAATTGAGTAACAGTCGTCTGAACGAAACTAAGCCCATATCTTTCTCGGAAGATTGTGTCACACTGTAAGAAGTAGGGGAGATAAGAGTCAACTTTAATAGACTATCAAATCGTATGAGAGATTTTACAAACATAATATATATAACATTATTAGGCCTATATATTTTAACAATCCCTTATTCCCGTAGCTCACCGATCATTAAGCCTAAAGTCATTGTCACTTGAGCCTTAGGTAAAGTCAATAACCACATCAACATCGACACAAATGAATGGTCATATCTGGATTTCGAGGACTTACAATTGTAGTAATGGTTACTGATAGTGTTTTGAATTCTGTGCTTTGAGGGTCAGTCAAGGCTGGTACAAAAGCTTGCTGCAAGGTGACTTGTAATTCCACCACTGGAGAAGGTGCCGTTGTTATGGCAGTTGTAGCAGGAACAGTTGTTGTAGCAGGGGCATCTGAAATTAATAAAACATTACACTCTTAGAATTTGAAATGTGCTCCAAATGCAACGTGTGCTTAAACTGTACTGGTGATGTACAACTTGATAACGTGGGATGTTGGAGGGAGGACAGTGAAATGTTGCTGATGTAGCCTCAATTGGTTGATCAATTCCGCAACGGGATTTAACTTCAAAGGTTCTACAACTGAACATTACTTGTCAAAGGATATTTTTGGAGCACCTATTGATTGGGTTTGCTTACTTATCACAGTGATGGAGTTCAGATCCAAAGATAAGTTGAAGTTAGAGTTTGGATTGGTCACAGCCTCTTTCAATGTTTCAACAATGTCACTGCCCTTGGGGATAGGTACTGTGGAGGTCGCATTGAACTCCAGTTCCAAATCCACCTCTGTGTTAGGATCCTGACCGAGACGAGGCACAGGTCTGCAGAGGGTCAAAAAGTTCATAGGTCAGGGTCAAGTCAAAAGGTGACTGAAAAAGTAAAGTTGTGCTAAAAATAAGGCTTTTTAGGTTCTAAAGACTTTATTGTCTAAATGAAAGAAAATGGTTTAAAAGTAGAATACAATATTACCTGAATTGAGTAACAGTCGTCTGAACGAAACTAAGCCCATATCTTTCTCGGAAGATTGTGTCACACTGTAAGAAGTAGGGGAGATAAGAGTCAACTTTAATAGACTATCAAATAGTATGAGAGATTTTACAAACATAATATATATAACATTATTAGGCCTATATATTTTAACAATCCCTTATTCCCGTAGCTCACCGATCATTAAGCCTAAAGTCATTGTCACTTGAGCCTTAGGTAAAGTCAATAACCACATCAACATCGACACAAATGAATGGTCATATCTGGATTTCGAGGACTTACAATTGTAGTAATGGTTACTGATAGTGTTTTGAATTCTGTGCTTTGAGGGTCAGTCAAGGCTGGTACAAAAGCTTGCTGCAAGGTGACTTGTAATTCCACCACTGGAGGAGGTGCCGTTGTTATGGCAGTTGTAGCAGGAACAGTTGTTGTAGCAGGGGCATCTGAAATTAATAAAACATTGCACTCTTTTAGAATTTGAAAGGTGCTCCAAATGCAACGTGTGCTTAAACTGTACTGGTGATGTACTAGTGTGTACAACTTGATAACGTGGGATGTTGGAGGGAGGACAGTGAAATTTTGCTTATTTAGCCGCAATTGGTTGATCAATTCCGCAACGGGATTTAACTTCAAAGGTTCTACAACTGAACATTACTTGTCAATGGATATTATTGGAGCACCTATTGATTGGGTTTGCTTACTTATCACAGTGATGGAGTTCAGATCCAAAGATAAGTTGAAGTTAGAGTTTGGATTGGTCACAGCCTCTTTCAATGTTTCAACAATGTCACTGCCTGTGGGGATAGGTACTGTGGAGGTCGCATTGAACTCCAGTTCCAAATCCACCTCTGTGTTAGGATCCTGACCGAGACGAGGCACAGGTCTGCAGAAGGTCAAAAAGTTCATAGGTCAGGGTCAAGTCAAAAGGTGACTAAAAAAGTAAAGTTGTGCTAAAAATAAGGCTTTTTAGGTTCTAAAGACTTTATTGTTTAAATTAAAGAAAATGGTTTAAAAAAAGAATACAATATTACCTGAATTGAGTAACAGTCGTCTGAACGAAACTAAGCCCATATCTTTCTCGGAAGATTGTGTCACACTGTAAGAAGTAGGGGAGAGAAGAGTCAACTTTAATAGACTATCAAATAGTATGAGAGATCTTACAAACATAATATATATATATAACATTATTAGGCCTATATATTTTAACAATCCCTTATTCCCGTAGCTCACCGATCATTAAGCATAAAGTCATTGTCACTTGAGCCTTAGGTAAAGTCAATAACCACATCAACATAGACACAAATGAATGGTCATATCTGGATTTCGAGGACTTACAATTGTAGTAATGGTTACTGATAGTGTTTTGAACTCTGTGCTTTGAGGGTCAGTCAAGGCTGGTACAAAAGCTTGCTGCAAGGTGACTTGTAATTCCACCACTGGAGGAGGTGCCGTTGTTATGGCAGTTGTAGCAGGAACAGTTGTTGTAGCAGGGGCATCTGAAATTAATAAAACATTGCACTCTTTTAGAATTCGAAATGTGCTCCAAATGCAACGTGTGCTTAAACTGTACTGGTGATGTACTAGTGTGTACAACTTGATAACGTGGGATGTTGGAGGGAGGACAGTGAAATTTTGCTGATTTAGCCGCAATTGGTTGATCAATTCCGCAACGGGATTTAACTTCAAAGGTTCTACAACTGAACATTACTTGTCAATGGATATTATTGGAGCACCTATTGATTGGGTTTGCTTACTTATCACAGTGATGGAGTTCAGATCCAAAGATAAGTTGAAGTTAGAGTTTGGATTGGTCACAGCCTCTTTCAATGTTTCAACAATGTCACTGCCCTTGGGGATAGGTACTGTGGAGGTCGCATTGAACTCCAGTTCCAAATCCACCTCTGTGTTAGGATCCTGACCGAGACGAGGCACAGGTCTGCAGAGGGTCAAAAAGTTCATAGGTCAGGGTCAAGTCAAAAGGTGACTGAAAAAGTAAAGTTGTGCTAAAAATAAGGCTTTTTAGGTTCTAAAGACTGTATTGTCTAAATTAAAGAAAATGGTTTAAAAGTAGAATACAATATTACCTGAATTGAGTAACAGTCGTCTGAACGAAACTAAGCCCATATCTTTCTCGGAAGATTGTGTCACACTGTAAGAAGTAGGGGAGAGAAGAGTCAACTTTAATAGACTATCAAATAGTATGAGAGATTTTACAAACATAATATATATATAACATTATTAGGCCTATATATTTTAACAATCCCTTATTCCCGTAGCTCACCGATCATTAAGCCTAAAGTCATTGTCACTTGAGCCTTAGGTAAAGTCAATAACCACATCAACATAGACACAAATTAATGGTCATATCTGGATTTCGAGGACTTACAATTGTAGTAATGGTAACTGATAGTGTTTTGAATTCTGTGCTTTGAGGGTCAGTCAAGGCTGGTACAAAAGCTTGCTGCAAGGTGACTTGTAATTCCACCACTGGAGGAGGTGCCGTTGTTATGGCAGTTGTAGCAGGAACAGTTGTTGTAGCAGGGGCATCTGAAATTAATAAAACATTGCACTCTTTTAGAATTTGAAAGGTGCTCCAAATGCAACGTGTGCTTAAACTGTACTGGTGATGTACTAGTGTGTACAACTTGATAACGTGGGATGTTGGAGGGAGGACAGTGAAATGTTGCTGATGTAGCCGCAATTGGTTGATCAATTCCGCAACGGGATTTATCTTCAAAGGTTCTACAACTGAACATTACTTGTCAATGGATATTATTGGAGCACCTATTGATTTGGTTTGCTTACTTATCACAGTGATGGAGTTCAGATCCAAAGATAAGTTGAAGTTAGAGTTTGGATTGGTCACAGCCTCTTTCAATGTTTCAACAATGTCACTGCCCTTGGGGATAGGTACTGTGGAGGTCGCATTGAACTCCAGTTCCAAATCCACCTCTGTGTTAGGATCCTGACCGAGACGAGGCACAGGTCTGCAGAGGGTCAAAAAGTTCATAGGTCAGGGTCAAGTCAAAAGGTGACTGAAAAAGTAAAGTTGTGCTAAAAATTAGGCTTTTTAGGTTCTAAAGACTGTATTGTCTAAATTAAAGAAAATGGTTTAAAAGTAGAATACAATATTACCTGAATTGAGTAACAGTCGTCTGAACGAAACTAAGCCCATATCTTTCTCGGAAGATTGTGTCACACTGTAAGAAGTAGGGGAGAGAAGAGTCAACTTTAATAGACTATCAAATAGTATGAGAGATTTTACAAACATAATATATATATAACATTATTAGGCCTATATATTTTAACAATCCCTTATTCCCGTAGCTCACCGATCATTAAGCCTAAAGTCATTGTCACTTGAGCCTTAGGTAAAGTCAATAACAACATCAACATAGACACAAATGAATGGTCATATCTGGATTTCGAGGACTTACAATTGTAGTAATGGTTACTGATAGTGTTTTGAATTCTGTGCTTTGAGGGTCAGTCAAGGCTGGTACAAAAGCTTGCTGCAAGGTGACTTGTAATTCCACCACTGGAGAAGGTGCCGTTGTTATGGCAGTTGTAGCAGGAACAGTTGTTGTAGCAGGGGCATCTGAAATTAATAAAACATTACACTCTTAGAATTTGAAATGTGCTCCAAATGCAACGTGTGCTTAAACTGTACTGGTGATGTACAACTTGATAACGTGGGATGTTGGAGGGAGGACAGTGAAATGTTGCTGATGTAGCCTCAATTGGTTGATCAATTCCGCAACGGGATTTAACTTCAAAGGTTCTACAACTGAACATTACTTGTCAAAGGATATTTTTGGAGCACCTATTGATTGGGTTTGCTTACTTATCACAGTGATGGAGTTCAGATCCAAAGATAAGTTGAAGTTAGAGTTTGGATTGGTCACAGCCTCTTTCAATGTTTCAACAATGTCACTGCCCTTGGGGATAGGTACTGTGGAGGTCGCATTGAACTCCAGTTCCAAATCCACCTCTGTGTTAGGATCCTGACCGAGACGAGGCACAGGTCTGCAGAGGGTCAAAAAGTTCATAGGTCAGGGTCAAGTCAAAAGGTGACTGAAAAAGTAAAGTTGTGCTAAAAATAAGGCTTTTTAGGTTCTAAAGACTGTATTGTCTAAATTAAAGAAAATGGTTTAAAAGTAGAATACAATATTACCTGAATTGAGTAACAGTCGTCTGAACGAAACTAAGCCCATATCTTTCTCGGAAGATTGTGTCACACTGTAAGAAGTAGGGGAGAGAAGAGTCAACTTTAATAGACTATCAAATAGTATGAGAGATTTTACAAACATAATATATATATAACATTATTAGGCCTATATATTTTAACAATCCCTTATTCCCGTAGCTCACCGATCATTAAGCCTAAAGTCATTGTCACTTGAGCCTTAGGTAAAGTCAATAACCACATCAACATAGACACAAATGAATGGTCATATCTGGATTTCGAGGACTTACAATTGTAGTAATGGTTACTGATAGTGTTTTGAATTCTGTGCTTTGAGGGTCAGTCAAGGCTGGTACAAAAGCTTGCTGCAAGGTGACTTGTAATTCCACCACTGGAGGAGGTGCCGTTGTTATGGCAGTTGTAGCAGGAACAGTTGTTGTAGCAGGGGCATCTGAAATTAATAAAACATTGCACTCTTTTAGAATTCGAAATGTGCTCCAAATGCAACGTGTGCTTAAACTGTACTGGTGATGTACTAGTGTGTACAACTTGATAACGTGGGATGTTGGAGGGAGGACAGTGAAATTTTGCTTATTTAGCCGCAATTGGTTGATCAATTCCGCAAAGGGATTTAACTTCAAAGGTTCTACAACTGAACATTACTTGTCAATGGATATTATTGGAGCACCTATTGATTGGGTTTGCTTACTTATCACAGTGATGGAGTTCAGATCCAAAGATAAGTTGAAGTTAGAGTTTGGATTGGTCACAGCCTCTTTCAATGTTTCAACAATGTCACTGCCCTTGGGGATAGGTACTGTGGAGGTCGCATTGAACTCCAGTTCCAAATCCACCTCTGTGTTAGGATCCTGACCGAGACGAGGCACAGGTCTGCAGAGGGTCAAAAAGTTCATAGGTCAGGGTCAAGTCAAAAGGTGACTAAAAAAGTAAAGTTGTGCTAAAAATAAGGCTTTTTAGGTTCTAAAGACTTTATTGTTTAAATTAAAGAAAATGGTTTAAAAAAAGAATACAATATTACCTGAATTGAGTAACAGTCGTCTGAACGAAACTAAGCCCATATCTTTCTCGGAAGATTGTGTCACACTGTAAGAAGTAGGGGAGAGACGAGTCAACTTTAATAGACTATCAAATAGTATGAGAGATCTTACAAACATAATATATATATATAACATTATTAGGCCTATATATTTTAACAATCCCTTATTCCCGTAGCTCACCGATCATTAAGCATAAAGTCATTGTCACTTGAGCCTTAGGTAAAGTCAATAACCACATCAACATAGACACAAATGAATGGCCATATCTGGATTTCGAGGACTTACAATTGTAGTAATGGTTACTGATAGTGTTTTGAATTCTGTGCTTTGAGGGTCAGTCAAGGCTGGTACAAAAGCTTGCTGCAAGGTGACTTGTAATTCCACCACTGGAGGAGGTGCCGTTGTTATGGCAGTTGTAGCAGGAACAGTTGTTATAGCAGGGGCATCTGAAATTAATAAAACATTGCACTCTTTTAGAATTTGAAATGTGCTCCAAATGCAACGTGTGCTTAAACTGTACTGGTGATGTACAACTTGATAACGTGGGATGTTGGAGGGAGGACAGTGAAATGTTGCTGATGTAGCCTCAATTGGTTGATCAATTCCGCAACGGGATTTAACTTCAAAGGTTCTACAACTGAACATTACTTGTCAAAGGATATTTTTGGAGCACCTATTGATTGGGTTTGCTTACTTATCACAGTGATGGAGTTCAGATCCAAAGATAAGTTGAAGTTAGAGTTTGGATTGGTCACAGCCTCTTTCAATGTTTCAACAATGTCACTGCCCTTGGGGATAGGTACTGTGGAGGTCGCATTGAACTCCAGTTCCAAATCCACCTCTGTGTTAGGATCCTGACCGAGACGAGGCACAGGTCTGCAGAGGGTCAAAAAGTTCATAGGTCAGGGTCAAGTCAAAAGGTGACTGAAAAAGTAAAGTTGTGCTAAAAATAAGGCTTTTTAGGTTCTAAAGACTTTATTGTCTAAATGAAAGAAAATGGTTTAAAAGTAGAATACAATATTACCTGAATTGAGTAACAGTCGTCTGAACGAAACTAAGCCCATATCTTTCTCGGAAGATTGTGTCACACTGTAAGAAGTAGGGGAGATAAGAGTCAACTTTAATAGACTATCAAATAGTATGAGAGATTTTACAAACATAATATATATAACATTATTAGGCCTATATATTTTAACAATCCCTTATTCCCGTAGCTCACCGATCATTAAGCCTAAAGTCATTGTCACTTGAGCCTTAGGTAAAGTCAATAACCACATCAACATCGACACAAATGAATGGTCATATCTGGATTTCGAGGACTTACAATTGTAGTAATGGTTACTGATAGTGTTTTGAATTCTGTGCTTTGAGGGTCAGTCAAGGCTGGTACAAAAGCTTGCTGCAAGGTGACTTGTAATTCCACCACTGGAGGAGGTGCCGTTGTTATGGCAGTTGTAGCAGGAACAGTTGTTGTAGCAGGGGCATCTGAAATTAATAAAACATTGCACTCTTTTAGAATTTGAAAGGTGCTCCAAATGCAACGTGTGCTTAAACTGTACTGGTGATGTACTAGTGTGTACAACTTGATAACGTGGGATGTTGGAGGGAGGACAGTGAAATTTTGCTTATTTAGCCGCAATTGGTTGATCAATTCCGCAACGGGATTTAACTTCAAAGGTTCTACAACTGAACATTACTTGTCAATGGATATTATTGGAGCACCTATTGATTGGGTTTGCTTACTTATCACAGTGATGGAGTTCAGATCCAAAGATAAGTTGAAGTTAGAGTTTGGATTGGTCACAGCCTCTTTCAATGTTTCAACAATGTCACTGCCCTTGGGGATAGGTACTGTGGAGGTCGTATTGAACTCCAGTTCCAAATCCACCTCTGTGTTAGGATCCTGACCGAGACGAGGCACAGGTCTGCAGAGGGTCAAAAAGTTAATAGGTCAGGGTCAAGTCAAAAGGTGACTGAAAAAGTAAAGTTGTGCTAAAAATAAGGCTTTTTAGGTTCTAAAGACTGTATTGTCTAAATTAAAGAAAATGGTTTAAAAGTAGAATACAATATTACCTGAATTGAGTAACAGTCGTCTGAACGAAACTAAGCCCATATCTTTCTCGGAAGATTGTGTCACACTGTAAGAAGTAGGGGAGAGAAGAGTCAACTTTAATAGACTATCAAATAGTATGAGAGATTTTACAAACATAATATATATATAACATTATTAGGCCTATATATTTTAACAATCCCTTATTCCCGTAGCTCACCGATCATTAAGCCTAAAGTCATTGTCACTTGAGCCTTAGGTAAAGTCAATAACCACATCAACATAGACACAAATGAATGGTCATATCTGGATTTCGAGGACTTACAATTGTAGTAATGGTTACTGATAGTGTTTTGAATTCTGTGCTTTGAGGGTCAGTCAAGGCTGGTACAAAAGCTTGCTGCAAGGTGACTTGTAATTCCACCACTGGAGGAGGTGCCGTTGTTATGGCAGTTGTAGCAGGAACAGTTGTTGTAGCAGGGGCATCTGAAATTAATAAAACATTGCACTCTTTTAGAATTTGAAAGGTGCTCCAAATGCAACGTGTGCTTAAACTGTACTGGTGATGTACTAGTGTGTACAACTTGATAACGTGGGATGTTGGAGGGAGGACAGTGAAATTTTGCTTATTTAGCCGCAATTGGTTGATCAATTCCGCAAAGGGATTTAACTTCAAAGGTTCTACAACTGAACATTACTTGTCAATGGATATTATTGGAGCACCTATTGATTGGGTTTGCTTACTTATCACAGTGATGGAGTTCAGATCCAAAGATAAGTTGAAGTTAGAGTTTGGATTGGTCACAGCCTCTTTCAATGTTTCAACAATGTCACTGCCCTTGGGGATAGGTACTGTGGAGGTCGCATTGAACTCCAGTTCCAAATCCACCTCTGTGTTAGGATCCTGACCGAGACGAGGCACAGGTCTGCAGAGGGTCAAAAAGTTCATAGGTCAGGGTCAAGTCAAAAGGTGACTAAAAAAGTAAAGTTGTGCTAAAAATAAGGCTTTTTAGGTTCTAAAGACTTTATTGTTTAAATTAAAGAAAATGGTTTAAAAAAAGAATACAATATTACCTGAATTGAGTAACAGTCGTCTGAACGAAACTAAGCCCATATCTTTCTCGGAAGATTGTGTCACACTGTAAGAAGTAGGGGAGAGAAGAGTCAACTTTAATAGACTATCAAATAGTATGAGAGATCTTACAAACATAATATATATATATAACATTATTAGGCCTATATATTTTAACAATCCCTTATTCCCGTAGCTCACCGATCATTAAGCATAAAGTCATTGTCACTTGAGCCTTAGGTAAAGTCAATAACCACATCAACATAGACACAAATGAATGGTCATATCTGGATTTCGAGGACTTACAATTGTAGTAATGGTTACTGATAGTGTTTTGAACTCTGTGCTTTGAGGGTCAGTCAAGGCTGGTACAAAAGCTTGCTGCAAGGTGACTTGTAATTCCACCACTGGAGGAGGTGCCGTTGTTATGGCAGTTGTAGCAGGAACAGTTGTTGTAGCAGGGGCATCTGAAATTAATAAAACATTGCACTCTTTTAGAATTCGAAATGTGCTCCAAATGCAACGTGTGCTTAAACTGTACTGGTGATGTACTAGTGTGTACAACTTGATAACGTGGGATGTTGGAGGGAGGACAGTGAAATTTTGCTGATTTAGCCGCAATTGGTTGATCAATTCCGCAACGGGATTTAACTTCAAAGGTTCTACAACTGAACATTACTTGTCAATGGATATTATTGGAGCACCTATTGATTGGGTTTGCTTACTTATCACAGTGATGGAGTTCAGATCCAAAGATAAGTTGAAGTTAGAGTTTGGATTGGTCACAGCCTCTTTCAATGTTTCAACAATGTCACTGCCCTTGGGGATAGGTACTGTGGAGGTCGCATTGAACTCCAGTTCCAAGTCCACCTCTGTGTTAGGATCCTGACCGAGACGAGGCACAGGTCTGCAGAGGGTCAAAAAGTTCATTAGGTCAGGGTCAAGTCAAAAGGTGACTGAAAAAGTAAAGTTGTGCTAAAAATAAGGCTTTTTAGGTTCTAAAGACTTTATTGTTTAAATTAAAGAAAATGGTTTAAAAAAAGAATACAATATTACCTGAATTGAGTAACAGTCGTCTGAACGAAACTAAGCCCATATCTTTCTCGGAAGATTGTGTCACACTGTAAGAAGTAGGGGAGAGAAGAGTCAACTTTAATAGACTATCAAATAGTATGAGAGATCTTACAAACATAATATATATATATAACATTATTAGGCCTATATATTTTAACAATCCCTTATTCCCGTAGCTCACCGATCATTAAGCATAAAGTCATTGTCACTTGAGCCTTAGGTAAAGTCAATAACCACATCAACATAGACACAAATGAATGGTCATATCTGGATTTCGAGGACTTACAATTGTAGTAATGGTTACTGATAGTGTTTTGAACTCTGTGCTTTGAGGGTCAGTCAAGGCTGGTACAAAAGCTTGCTGCAAGGTGACTTGTAATTCCACCACTGGAGGAGGTGCCGTTGTTATGGCAGTTGTAGCAGGAACAGTTGTTGTAGCAGGGGCATCTGAAATTAATAAAACATTGCACTCTTTTAGAATTCGAAATGTGCTCCAAATGCAACGTGTGCTTAAACTGTACTGGTGATGTACTAGTGTGTACAACTTGATAACGTGGGATGTTGGAGGGAGGACAGTGAAATTTTGCTGATTTAGCCGCAATTGGTTGATCAATTCCGCAACGGGATTTAACTTCAAAGGTTCTACAACTGAACATTACTTGTCAATGGATATTATTGGAGCACCTATTGATTGGGTTTGCTTACTTATCACAGTGATGGAGTTCAGATCCAAAGATAAGTTGAAGTTAGAGTTTGGATTGGTCACAGCCTCATTCAATGTTTCAACAATGTCACTGCCCTTGGGGATAGGTACTGTGGAGGTCGCATTGAACTCCAGTTCCAAATCCACCTCTGTGTTAGGATCCTGACCGAGACGAGGCACAGGTCTGCAGAGGGTCAAAAAGTTCATAGGTCAGGGTCAAGTCAAAAGGTGACTGAAAAAGTAAAGTTGTGCTAAAAATAAGGCTTTTTAGGTTCTAAAGACTGTATTGTCTAAATTAAAGAAAATGGTTTAAAAGTAGAATACAATATTACCTGAATTGAGTAACAGTCGTCTGAACGAAACTAAGCCCATATCTTTCTCGGAAGATTGTGTCACACTGTAAGAAGTAGGGGAGAGAAGAGTCAACTTTAATAGACTATCAAATAGTATGAGAGATTTTACAAACATAATATATATATAACATTATTAGGCCTATATATTTTAACTATTCCCTTATTCCCGTAGCTCACCGATCATTAAGCCTAAAGTCATTGTCACTTGAGCCTTAGGTAAAGTCAATAACCACATCAACATAGACACAAATTAATGGTCATATCTGGATTTCGAGGACTTACAATTGTAGTAATGGTAACTGATAGTGTTTTGAATTCTGTGCTTTGAGGGTCAGTCAAGGCTGGTACAAAAGCTTGCTGCAAGGTGACTTGTAATTCCACCACTGGAGGAGGTGCCGTTGTTATGGCAGTTGTAGCAGGAACAGTTGTTGTAGCAGGGGCATCTGAAATTAATAAAACATTGCACTCTTTTAGAATTTGAAAGGTGCTCCAAATGCAACGTGTGCTTAAACTGTACTGGTGATGTACTAGTGTGTACAACTTGATAACGTGGGATGTTGGAGGGAGGACAGTGAAATGTTGCTGATGTAGCCGCAATTGGTTGATCAATTCCGCAACGGGATTTATCTTCAAAGGTTCTACAACTAAACATTACTTGTCAATGGATATTATTGGAGCACCTATTGATTTGGTTTGCTTACTTATCACAGTGATGGAGTTCAGATCCAAAGATAAGTTGAAGTTAGAGTTTGGATTGGTCACAGCCTCTTTCAATGTTTCAACAATGTCACTGCCCTTGGGGATAGGTACTGTGGAGGTCGCATTGAACTCCAGTTCCAAATCCACCTCTGTGTTAGGATCCTGACCGAGACGAGGCACAGGTCTGCAGAGGGTCAAAAAGTTCATAGGTCAGGGTCAAGTCAAAAGGTGACTGAAAAAGTAAAGTTGTGCTAAAAATAAGGCTTTTTAGGTTCTAAAGACTGTATTGTCTAAATTAAAGAAAATGGTTTAAAAGTAGAATACAATATTACCTGAATTGAGTAACAGTCGTCTGAACGAAACTAAGCCCATATCTTTCTCGGAAGATTGTGTCACACTGTAAGAAGTAGGGGAGAGAAGAGTCAACTTTAATAGACTATCAAATAGTATGAGAGATCTTACAAACATAATATATATATATAACATTATTAGGCCTATATATTTTAACAATCCCTTATTCCCGTAGCTCACCGATCATTAAGCATAAAGTCATTGTCACTTGAGCCTTAGGTAAAGTCAATAACCACATCAACATAGACACAAATGAATGGTCATATCTGGATTTCGAGGACTTACAATTGTAGTAATGGTTACTGATAGTGTTTTGAATTCTGTGCTTTGAGGGTCAGTCAAGGCTGGTACAAAAGCTTGCTGCAAGGTGACTTGTAATTCCACCACTGGAGGAGGTGCCGTTGTTATGGCAGTTGTAGCAGGAACAGTTGTTATAGCAGGGGCATCTGAAATTAATAAAACATTGCACTCTTTTAGAATTTGAAATGTGCTCCAAATGCAACGTGTGCTTAAACTGTACTGGTGATGTACTAGTGTGTACAACTTGATAACGTGGGATGTTGGAGGGAGGACAGTGACATTTTGCTGATTTAGCCGCAATTGGTTGATCAATTCCGCAACGGGATTTAACTTCAAAGGTTCTACAACTGAACATTACTTGTCAATGGATATTATTGGAGCACCTATTGATTGGGTTTGCTTACTTATCACAGTGATGGAGTTCAGATCCAAAGATAAGTTGAAGTTAGAGTTTGGATTGGTCACAGCCTCTTTCAATGTTTCAACAATGTCACTGCCCTTGGGGATAGGTACTGTGGAGGTCGCATTGAACTCCAGTTCCAAATCCACCTCTGTGTTAGGATCCTGACCGAGACGAGGCACAGGTCTGCAGAGGGTCAAAAAGTTCATAGGTCAGGGTCAAGTCAAAAGGTGACTGAAAAAGTAAAGTTGTGCTAAAAATTAGGCTTTTTAGGTTCTAAAGACTGTATTGTCTAAATTAAAGAAAATGGTTTAAAAGTAGAATACAATATTACCTGAATTGAGTAACAGTCGTCTGAAAGAAACTAAGCCCATATCTTTCTCGGAAGATTGTGTCACACTGTAAGAAGTAGGGGAGAGAAGAGTCAACTTTAATAGACTATCAAATAGTATGAGAGATTTTACAAACATAATATATATATAACATTATTAGGCCTATATATTTTAACAATCCCTTATTCCCGTAGCTCACCGATCATTAAGCCTAAAGTCATTGTCACTTGAGCCTTAGGTAAAGTCAATAACCACATCAACATAGACACAAATGAATGGTCATATCTGGATTTCGAGGACTTACAATTGTAGTAATGGTTACTGATAGTGTTTTGAATTCTGTGCTTTGAGGGTCAGTCAAGGCTGGTACAAAAGCTTGCTGCAAGGTGACTTGTAATTCCACCACTGGAGGAGGTGCCGTTGTTATGGCAGTTGTAGCAGGAACAGTTGTTGTAGCAGGGGCATCTGAAATTAATAAAACATTGCACTCTTTTAGAATTTGAAATGTGCTCCAAATGCAACGTGTGCTTAAACTGTACTGGTGATGTACTAGTGTGTACAACTTGATAACGTGGGATGTTGGAGGGAGGACAGTGAAATGTTGCTGATGAAGCCGCAATTGGTTGATCAATTCCGCAACGGGATTTAACTTCAAAGGTTCTACAACTGAACATTACTTGTCAATGGATATTATTGGAGCACCTATTGATTGGGTTTGCTTACTTATCACAGTGATGGAGTTCAGATCCAAAGATAAATTGAAGTTAGAGTTTGGATTGGTCACAGCCTCTTTCAATGTTTCAACAATGTCACTGCCCTTGGGGATAGGTACTGTGGAGGTCGCATTGAACTCCAGTTCCAAATCCACCTCTGTGTTAGGATCCTGACCGAGACGAGGCACAGGTCTGCAGAGGGTCAAAAAGTTCATAGGTCAGGGTCAAGTCAAAAGGTGACTGAAAAAGTAAAGTTGTGCTAAAAATAAGGCTTTTTAGCTTCTAAAGACTTTATTGTCTAAATTAAAGAAAATGGTTTAAAAGTAGAATACAATATTACCTGAATTGAGTAACAGTCGTCTGAACGAAACTAAGCCCATATCTTTCTCGGAATATTGTGTCACACTGTAAGGAGTATAGGAGAGAAGAGTCAACTTTAATAGACTATCAAATAGTATGAGAGATCTTACAAACATAATATATATATAACATTATTAGGCCTATATATTTTAACAATCCCTTATTCCCGTAGCTCACCGATCATTAAGCCTAAAGTCATTGTCACTTGAGCCTTAGGTAAAGTCAATAACCACATCAACATAGACACAAATGAATGGTCATATCTGGATTTCGAGGACTTACAATTGTAGTAATGGTTACTGATAGTGTTTTGAATTCTGTGCTTTGAGGGTCAGTCAAGGCTGGTACAAAAGCTTGCTGCAAGGTGACTTGTAATTCCACCACTGGAGGAGGTGCCGTTGTTATGGCAGTTGTAGCAGGAACAGTTGTTGTAGCAGGGGCATCTGAAATTAATAAAACATTGCACTCTTTTAGAATTTGAAATGTGCTCCAAATGCAACGTGTGCTTAAACTGTACTGGTGATGTACTAGTGTGTACAACTTGATAACGTGGGATGTTGGAGGGAGGACAGTGAAATGTTGCTGATGAAGCCGCAATTGGTTGATCAATTCCGCAACGGGATTTAACTTCAAAGGTTCTACAACTGAACATTACTTGTCAATGGATATTTTTGGAGCACCTATTGATTGGGTTTGCTTACTTATCACAGTGATGGAGTTCAGATCCAAAGATAAGTTGAAGTTAGAGTTTGGATTGGTCACAGCCTCTTTCAATGTTTCAACAATGTCACTGCCCTTGGGGATAGGTACTGTGGAGGTCGCATTGAACTCCAGTTCCAAATCCACCTCTGTGTTAGGATCCTGACCGAGACGAGGCACAGGTCTGCAGAGGGTCAAAAAGTTCATAGGTCAGGGTCAAGTCAAAAGGTGACTGAAAAAGTAAAGTTGTGCTAAAAATAAGGCTTTTTAGGTTCTAAACACTTTATTGTCTAAATTAAAGAAAATGGTTTAAAAGTAGAATACAATATTACCTGAATTGAGTAACAGTCGTCTGAACGAAACTAAGCCCATATCTTTCACGGAAGATTGTGTCACACTGTAAGGAGTAGGGGGGAGAAGAGTCAACTTTAATAGACTATCAAATAGTATGAGAGATCTTACAAACATAATATATATATATAACATTATTAGGCCTGTATATTTTAACAATCCCTTATTCCCGTAGCTCACCGATCATTAAGCCTAAAGTCATTGTCACTTGAGCCTTAGGTAAAGTCAATAACCACATCAACATAGACACAAATGAATGGTCATATCTGGATTTCGAGGACTTACAATTGTAGTAATGGTTACTGATAGTGTTTTGAATTCTGTGCTTTGAGGGTCAGTCAAGGCTGGTACAAAAGCTTGCTGCAAGGTGACTTGTAATTCCACCACTGGAGGAGGTGCCGTTGTTATGGCAGTTGTAGCAGGAACAGTTGTTGTAGCAGGGGCATCTGAAATTAATAAAACATTGCACTCTTTTAGAATTCGAAATGTGCTCCAAATGCAACGTGTGCTTAAACTGTACTGGTGATGTACTAGTGTGTACAACTTGATAACGTGGGATGTTGGAGGGAGGACAGGGAAATGTTGCTGATGTAGCCGCAATTGGTTGATCAATTCCGCAACGGGATTTAACTTCAAAGGTTCTACAACTGAACATTACTTGTCAATGGATATTTTTGGAGCACCTATTGATTGGGTTTGCTTACTTATCACAGTGATGGAGTTCAGATCCAAAGATAAGTTGAAGTTAGAGTTTGGATTGGTCACAGCCTCTTTCAATGTTTCAACAATGTCACTGCCCTTGGGGATAGGTACTGTGGAGGTCGCATTGAACTCCAGTTCCAAATCCACCTCTGTGTTAGGATCCTGACCGAGACGAGGCACAGGTCTGCAGAGGGTCAAAAAGTTCATAGGTCAGGGTCAAGTCAAAAGGTGACTGAAAAAGTAAAGTTGTGCTAAAAATAAGGCTTTTTAGGTTCTAAAGACTTTATTGTCTAAATTAAAGAAAATGGTTTAAAAGTAGAATACAATATTACCTGAATTGAGTAACAGTCGTCTGAACGAAACTAAGCCCATATCTTTCACGGAAGATTGTGTCACACTGTAAGGAGTAGGGGGGAGAAGAGTCAACTTTAATAGACTATCAAATAGTATGAGAGATCTTACAAACATAATATATATATATAACATTATTAGGCCTGTATATTTTAACAATCCCTTATTCCCGTAGCTCACCGATCATTAAGCCTAAAGTCATTGTCACTTGAGCCTTAGGTAAAGTCAATAACCACATCAACATAGACACAAATGAATGGTCATATCTGGATTTCGAGGACTTACAATTGTAGTAATGGTTACTGATAGTGTTTTGAATTCTGTGCTTTGAGGGTCAGTCAAGGCTGGTACAAAAGCTTGCTGCAAGGTGACTTGTAATTCCACCACTGGAGGAGGTGCCGTTGTTATGGCAGTTGTAGCAGGAACAGTTGTTGTAGCAGGGGCATCTGAAATTAATAAAACATTGCACTCTTTTAGAATTCGAAATGTGCTCCAAATGCAACGTGTGCTTAAACTGTACTGGTGATGTACTAGTGTGTACAACTTGATAACGTGGGATGTTGGAGGGAGGACAGGGAAATGTTGCTGATGTAGCCGCAATTTGTTGATCAATTCCGCAACGGGATTTAACTTCAAAGGTTCTACAACTGAACATTACTTGTCAATGGATATTTTTGGAGCACCTATTGATTGGGTTTGCTTACTTATCACAGTGATGGAGTTCAGATCCAAAGATAAGTTGAAGTTAGAGTTTGGATTGGTCACAGCCTCTTTCAATGTTTCAACAATGTCACTGCCCTTGGGGATAGGTACTGTGGAGGTCGCATTGAACTCCAGTTCCAAATCCACCTCTGTGTTAGGATCCTGACCGAGACGAGGCACAGGTCTGCAGAGGGTCAAAAAGTTCATAGGTCAGGGTCAAGTCAAAAGGTGACTGAAAAAGTAAAGTTGTGCTAAAAATAAGGCTTTTTAGGTTCTAAAGACTTTATTGTCTAAATGAAAGAAAATGGTTTAAAAGTAGAATACAATATTACCTGAATTGAGTAACAGTCGTCTGAACGAAACTAAGCCCATATCTTTCTCGGAAGATTGTGTCACACTGTAAGGATTAGGGGGGAGAAGAGTCAACTTTAATAGACTATCAAATAGTATGAGAGATCTTACAAACATAATATATATATATATAACATTATTAGGCCTATATATTTTAACAATCCCTTATTCCCGTAGCTCACCGATCATTAAGCCTAAAGTCATTGTCACTTGAGCCTTAGGTAAAGTCAATAACCACATCAACATAGACACAAATGAATGGTCATATCTGGATTTCGAGGACTTACAATTGTAGCAATCGTTACTGATAGTGTTTTGAATTCTGTGCTTTGAGGGTCAGTCAAGGCTGGTACAAAAGCTTGCTGCAAGGTGACTTGTAATTCCACCACTGGAGGAGGTGCCGTTGTTATGGCAGTTGTAGCAGGAACAGTTGTTGTAGCAGGGGCATCTGAAATTAATAAAACATTGCACTCTTTTAGAATTTGAAATGTGCTCCAAATGCAACGTGTGCTTAAACTGTACTGGTAATGTACTAGTGTGTACAACTTGATAACGTGGGATGTTGGAGGGAGGACAGTGAAATGTTGCTGATTTAGCCGCAATTGGTTGATCAATTCCGCAACGGGATTTAACTTCAAAGGTTCTACAACTGAACATTACTTGTCAATGGATATTTTTGGAGTACCTATTGATTGGGTTTGCTTACTTATCACAGTGATTGAGTTCAGATCCAAAGATAAGTTGAAGTTAGAGTTTGGATTGGTCACAGCCTCTTTCAATGTTTCAACAATGTCACTGCCCTTGGGGATAGGTACTGTGGAGGTCGCATTGAACTCCAGTTCCAAATCCACCTCTGTGTTAGGATCCTGACCGAGACGAGGCACAGGTCTGCAGAGGGTCAAAAAGTTCATAGGTCAGGGTCAAGTCAAAAGGTGACTGAAAAAGTAAAGTTGTGCTAAAAATAAGGCTTTTTAGGTTCTAAAGACTTTATTGTCTAAATTAAAGAAAATGGTTTAAAAGTAGAATACAATATTACCTGAATTGAGTAACAGTCGTCTGAACGAAACTAAGCCCATATCTTTCTCGGAATATTGTGTCACACTGTAAGGAGTATAGGAGAGAAGACTCAACTTTAATAGACTATCAAATAGTATGAGAGATCTTACAAACATAATATATATATAACATTATTAGGCCTATATATTTTAACAATCCCTTATTCCCGTAGCTCACAGATCATTAAGCCTAAAGTCATTGTCACTTGAGCCTTAGGTAAAGTCAATAACCACATCAACATAGACACAAATGAATGGTCATATCTGGATTTCGAGGACTTACAATTGTAGTAATGGTTACTGATAGTGTTTTGAATTCTGTGCTTTGAGGGTCAGTCAAGGCTGGTACAAAAGCTTGCTGCAAGGTGACTTGTAATTCCACCACTGGAGGAGGTGCCGTTGTTATGGCAGTTGTAGCAGGAACAGTTGTTGTAGCAGGGGCATCTGAAATTAATAAAACATTGCACTCTTTTAGAATTTGAAATGTGCTCCAAATGCAACGTGTGCTTAAACTGTACTGGTAATGTACTAGTGTGTACAACTTGATAACGTGGGATGTTGGAGGGAGGACAGTGAAATGTTGCTGATTTAGCCGCAATTGGTTGATCAATTCCGCAACGGGATTTAACTTCAAAGGTTCTACAACTGAACATTACTTGTCAATGGATATTTTTGGAGTACCTATTGATTGGGTTTGCTTACTTATCACAGTGATTGAGTTCAGATCCAAAGATAAGTTGAAGTTAGAGTTTGGATTGGTCACAGCCTCTTTCAATGTTTCAACAATGTCACTGCCCTTGGGGATAGGTACTGTGGAGGTCGCATTGAACTCCAGTTCCAAATCCACCTCTGTGTTAGGATCCTGACCGAGACGAGGCACAGGTCTGCAGAGGGTCAAAAAGTTCATAGGTCAGGGTCAAGTCAAAAGGTGACTGAAAAAGTAAAGTTGTGCTAAAAATAAGGCTTTTTAGGTTCTAAAGACTTTATTGTCTAAATTAAAGAAAATGGTTTAAAAGTAGAATACAATATTACCTGAATTGAGTAACAGTCGTCTGAACGAAACTAAGCCCATATCTTTCTCGGAATATTGTGTCACACTGTAAGGAGTATAGGAGAGAAGACTCAACTTTAATAGACTATCAAATAGTATGAGAGATCTTACAAACATAATATATATATAACATTATTAGGCCTATATATTTTAACAATCCCTTATTCCCGTAGCTCACAGATCATTAAGCCTAAAGTCATTGTCACTTGAGCCTTAGGTAAAGTCAATAACCACATCAACATAGACACAAATGAATGGTCATATCTGGATTTCGAGGACTTACAATTGTAGTAATGGTTACTGATAGTGTTTTGAATTCTGTGCTTTGAGGGTCAGTCAAGGCTGGTACAAAAGCTTGCTGCAAGGTGACTTGTAATTCCACCACTGGAGGAGGTGCCGTTGTTATGGCAGTTGTAGCAGGAACAGTTGTTGTAGCA
Organism: Oncorhynchus mykiss; assembly: GCF_013265735.2. Lineage (NCBI taxonomy): Eukaryota > Metazoa > Chordata > Actinopteri > Salmoniformes > Salmonidae > Oncorhynchus > Oncorhynchus mykiss. The sequence continues at coordinate 45,057,939 of NC_048582.1, forward strand.
GGGGCATCTGAAATTAATAAAACATTACACTCTTAGAATATGAAATGTGCTCCAAATGCAACGTGTGCTTAAACTGTACTGGTGATGTACTAGTGTGTACAACTTGATAACGTGGGATGTTGGAGGGAGGACAGTGAAATGTTGCTGATGCAGCCGCAATTGGTTGATCAATTCCGCAACGTGATTTAACTTCAAAGGTTCTACAACTGAACATTACTTGTCATGGGATATTTTTGGAACACCTATTGATTGGGTTTGCTTACTTATCACAGTGATGGAGTTCAGATCCAAAGATAAGTTGAAGTTAGAGTTTGGATTGGTCACAGCCTCTTTCAATGTTTCAACAATGTCACTGCCCTTGGGGATAGGTACTGTGGAGGTCGCATTGAACTCCAGTTCCAAGTCCACCTCTGTGTTAGGATCCTGACCGAGACGAAGCACAGGTCTGCAGAGGGTCAAAAAGTTCATAGGTCAGGGTCAAGTCAAAAGGTGACTGAAAAAGTAAAGTTGTGCTAAAAATAAGGCTTTTTAGGTTCTAAAGACTCTATTGTCTAAATGAAAGAAAATGGTTTAAAAGTAGAATACAATATTACCTGAATTGAGTAACAGTCGTCTGAACGAAACTAAGCCCATATCTTTCTCGGAAGATTGTGTCACACTGTAAGAAGTAGGGGAGAGAAGAGTCAACTTTAATAGACTATCAAATAGTATGAGAGATTTTACAAACATAATATATATAACATTATTAGGCCTATATATTTTAACAATCCCTTATTCCCGTAGCTCACCGATCATTAAGCCTAAAGTCATTGTCACTTGGACCTTAGGTAAAGTCAATAACCACATCAACATAGACACAAATTAATGGTCATATCTGGATTTCGAGGACTTACAATTGTAGTAATGGTTACTGATAGTGTTTTGAATTCTGTGCTTTGAGGGTCAGTCAAGGCTGGTACAAAAGCTTGCTGCAAGGTGACTTGTAATTCCACCACTGGAGGAGGTGCCGTTGTTATGGCAGTTGTAGCAGGAACAGTTGTTGTAGCAGGGGCATCTGAAATTAATAAAACATTACACTCTTTTAGAATTTGAAAGGTGCTCCAAATGCAACGTGTGCTTAAACTGTACTGGTGATGTACTAGTGTGTACAACTTGATAACGTGGGATGTTGTAGGGAGGACAGTGAAATGTTGCTGATGCAGCCGCAATTGGTTGATCAATTCCGCAACGTGATTTAACTTCAAAGGTTCTACAACTGAACATTACTTGTCAATGGATATTTTTGGAGCACCTATTGATTGGGTTTGCTTACTTATCACAGTGATGGAGTTCAGATCCAAAGATAAGTTGAAGTTAGAGTTTGGATTGGTCACAGCCTCTTTCAATGTTTCAACAATGTCACTGCCCTTGGGGATAGGTACTGTGGAGGTCGCATTGAACTCCAGTTCCAAGTCCACCTCTGTGTTAGGATCCTTACCGAGACGAGGCACAGGTCTGCAGAGGGTCAAAAAGTTCATTAGGTCAGGGTCAAGTCAAAAGGTGACTGAAAAAGTAAAGTTGTGCTAAAAATAAGGCTTTTTAGGTTCTAAAGACTTTATTGTCTAAATGAAAGAAAATGGTTTAAAAGTAGAATACAATATTACCTGAATTGAGTAACAGTCGTCTGAATGAAACTAAGCCCATATCTTTCTCGGAAGATTGTGTCACACTGTAAGGAGTAGGGGAGAGAAGAGTCAACTTTAATAGACTATCAAATAGTATGAGAGATTTTACAAACATAATATATATAACATTATTAGGCCTATATATTTTAACAATCCCTTATTCCCGTAGCTCACCGATCATTAAGCCTAAAGTCATTGTCACTTGGACCTTAGGTAAAGTCAATAACCACATCAACATAGACACAAATTAATGGTCATATCTGGATTTCGAGGACTTACAATTGTAGTAATGGTTACTGATAGTGTTTTGAATTCTGTGCTTTGAGGGTCAGTCAAGGCTGGTACAAAAGCTTGCTGCAAGGTGACTTGTAATTCCACCACTGGAGGAGGTGCCGTTGTTATGGCAGTTGTAGCAGGAACAGTTGTTGTAGCAGGGGCATCTGAAATTAATAAAACATTACACTCTTTTAGAATTTGAAAGGTGCTCCAAATGCAACGTGTGCTTAAACTGTACTGGTGATGTACTAGTGTGTACAACTTGATAACGTGGGATGTTGTAGGGAGGACAGTGAAATGTTGCTGATGCAGCCGCAATTGGTTGATCAATTCCGCAACGTGATTTAACTTCAAAGGTTCTACAACTGAACATTACTTGTCAATGGATATTTTTGGAGCACCTATTGATTGGGTTTGCTTACTTATCACAGTGATGGAGTTCAGATCCAAAGATAAGTTGAAGTTAGAGTTTGGATTGGTCACAGCCTCTTTCAATGTTTCAACAATGTCACTGCCCTTGGGGATAGGTACTGTGGAGGTCGCATTGAACTCCAGTTCCAAGTCCACCTCTGTGTTAGGATCCTTACCGAGACGAGGCACAGGTCTGCAGAGGGTCAAAAAGTTCATTAGGTCAGGGTCAAGTCAAAAGGTGACTGAAAAAGTAAAGTTGTGCTAAAAATAAGGCTTTTTAGGTTCTAAAGACTTTATTGTCTAAATGAAAGAAAATGGTTTAAAAGTAGAATACAATATTACCTGAATTGAGTAACAGTCGTCTGAATGAAACTAAGCCCATATCTTTCTCGGAAGATTGTGTCACACTGTAAGGAGTAGGGGAGAGAAGAGTCAACTTTAATAGACTATCAAATAGTATGAGAGATCTTACAAACATAATATACATATATAACATTATTAGGCCCATATTTTTTAACAATCCCTTATTCCCGTAGCTCACCGATCATTAAGCCTAAAGTCATTGTCACTTGAGCCTTAGGTAAAGTCAATAACAACATCAACATAGACACAAATTAATGGTCATATCTGGATTTCGAGGACTTACAATTGTAGTAATGGTAACTGATAGTGTTTTGAATTCTGTGCTTTGAGGGTCAGTCAAGGCTGGTACAAAAGCTTGCTGCAAGGTGACTTGTAATTCCACCACTGGAGGAGGTGCCGTTGTTATGGCAGTTGTAGCAGGAACAGTTGTTGTAGCAGGGGCATCTGAAATTAATAAAACATTGCACTCTTTTAGAATTTGAAAGGTGCTCCAAATGCAACGTGTGCTTAAACTGTACTGGTGATGTACTAGTGTGTACAACTTGATAACGTGGGATGTTGGAGGGAGGACAGTGAAATTTTGCTTATTTAGCCGCAATTGGTTGATCAATTCCGCAAAGGGATTTAACTTCAAAGGTTCTACAACTGAACATTACTTGTCAATGGATATTATTGGAGCACCTATTGATTGGGTTTGCTTACTTATCACAGTGATGGAGTTCAGATCCAAAGATAAGTTGAAGTTAGAGTTTGGATTGGTCACAGCCTCTTTCAATGTTTCAACAATGTCACTGCCCTTGGGGATAGGTACTGTGGAGGTCGCATTGAACTCCAGTTCCAAGTCCACCTCTGTGTTAGGATCCTGACCGAGACGAGGCACAGGTCTGCAGAGGGTCAAAAAGTTCATAGGTCAGGGTCAAGTCAAAAGGTGACTGAAAAAGTAAAGTTGTGCTAAAAATAAGGCTTTTTAGGTTCTAAAGACTTTATTGTCTAAATTAAAGGAAATGGTTTAAAAGTAGAATACAATATTACCTGAATTGAGTAACAGTCGTCTGAACGAAACTAAGCCCATATCTTTCTCGGAAGATTGTGTCACACTGTAAGGAGTAGGGGAGAGAAGAGTCAACTTTAATAGACTATCAAATAGTATGAGAGATCTTACAAACATAATATATATATAACATTATTAGGCCTATATATTTTAACAATCCCTTATTCCCGTAGCTCACCGATCATTAAGCCTAAAGTCATTGTCACTTGAGCCTTAGGTAAAGTCAATAACAACATCAACATAGACACAAATGAATGGTCATATCTGGATTTCGAGGACTTACAATTGTAGTAATGGTTACTGATAGTGTTTTGAATTCTGTGCTTTGAGGGTCAGTCAAGGCTGGTACAAAAGCTTGCTGCAAGGTGACTTGTAATTCCACCACTGGAGAAGGTGCCGTTGTTATGGCAGTTGTAGCAGGAACAGTTGTTGTAGCAGGGGCATCTGAAATTAATAAAACATTACACTCTTAGAATTTGAAATGTGCTCCAAATGCAACGTGTGCTTAAACTGTACTGGTGATGTACAACTTGATAACGTGGGATGTTGGAGGGAGGACAGTGAAATGTTGCTGATGTAGCCGCAATTGGTTGATCAATTCCGCAACGGGATTTAACTTCAAAGGTTCTACAACTGAACATTACTTGTCAAAGGATATTTTTGGAGCACCTATTGATTGGGTTTGCTTACTTATCACAGTGATGGAGTTCAGATCCAAAGATAAGTTGAAGTTAGAGTTTGGATTGGTCACAGCCTCTTTCAATGTTTCAACAATGTCACTGCCCTTGGGGATAGGTACTGTGGAGGTCGCATTGAACTCCAGTTCCAAATCCACCTCTGTGTTAGGATCCTGACCGAGACGAGGCACAGGTCTGCAGAGGGTCAAAAAGTTCATAGGTCAGGGTCAAGTCAAAAGGTGACTGAAAAAGTAAAGTTGTGCTAAAAATAAGGCTTTTTAGGTTCTAAAGACTTTATTGTCTAAATTAAAGAAAATGGTTTAAAAGTAGAATACAATATTACCTGAATTGAGTAACAGTCGTCTGAACGAAACTAAGCCCATATCTTTCTCGGAAGATTGTGTCACACTGTAAGAAGTAGGGGAGATAAGAGTCAACTTTAATAGACTATCAAATAGTATGAGAGATTTTACAAACATAATATATATAACATTATTAGGCCTATATATTTTAACAATGCCTTATTCCCGTAGCTCACCGATCATTAAGCCTAAAGTCATTGTCACTTGAGCCTTAGGTAAAGTCAAAAACCACATCAACATCGACACAAATGAATGGTCATATCTGGATTTCGAGGACTTACAATTGTAGTAATGGTTACTGATAGTGTTTTGAATTCTGTGCTTTGAGGGTCAGTCAAGGCTGGTACAAAAGCTTGCTGCAAGGTGACTTGTAATTCCACCACTGGAGGAGGTGCCGTTGTTATGGCAGTTGTAGCAGGAACAGTTGTTGTAGCAGGGGCATCTGAAATTAATAAAACATTGCACTCTTTTAGAATTTGAAAGGTGCTCCAAATGCAACGTGTGCTTAAACTGTACTGGTGATGTACTAGTGTGTACAACTTGATAACGTGGGATGTTGGAGGGAGGACAGTGAAATGTTGCTGATGTAGCCGCAATTGGTTGATCAATTCCGCAACGTGATTTAACTTCAAAGGTTCTACAACTGAACATTACTTGTCAATGTATATTATTGGAGCACCTATTGATTGGGTTTGCTTACTTATCACAGTGATGGAGTTCAGATCCAAAGATAAGTTGAAGTTAGAGTTTGGATTGGTCACAGCCTCTTTCAATGTTTCAACAATGTCACTGCCCTTGGGGATAGGTACTGTGGAGGTCGCATTGAACTCCAGTTCCAAATCCACCTCTGTGTTAGGATCCTGACCGAGATGAGGCACAGGTCTGCAGAGGGTCAAAAAGTTCATAGGTCAGGGTCAAGTCAAAAGGTGACTAAAAAAGTAAAGTTGTGCTAAAAATAAGGCTTTTTAGGTTCTAAAGACTTTATTGTTTAAATTAAAGAAAATGGTTTAAAAAAAGAATACAATATTACCTGAATTGAGTAACAGTCGTCTGAACGAAACTAAGCCCATATCTTTCTCGGAAGATTGTGTCACACTGTAAGAAGTAGGGGAGAGAAGAGTCAACTTTAATAGACTATCAAATAGTATGAGAGATCTTACAAACATAATATATATATATAACATTATTAGGCCTATATATTTTAACAATCCCTTATTCCCGTAGCTCACCGATCATTAAGCATAAAGTCATTGTCACTTGAGCCTTAGGTAAAGTCAATAACCACATCAACATAGACACAAATGAATGGTCATATCTGGATTTCGAGGACTTACAATTGTAGTAATGGTTACTGATAGTGTTTTGAATTCTGTGCTTTGAGGGTCAGTCAAGGCTGGTACAAAAGCTTGCTGCAAGGTGACTTGTAATTCCACCACTGGAGGAGGTGCCGTTGTTATGGCAGTTGTAGCAGGAACAGTTGTTGTAGCAGGGGCATCTGAAATTAATAAAACATTGCACTCTTTTAGAATTTGAAAGGTGCTCCAAATGCAACGTGTGCTTAAACTGTACTGGTGATGTACTAGTGTGTACAACTTGATAACGTGGGATGTTGGAGGGAGGACAGTGAAATGTTGCTGATGTAGCCGCAATTGGTTGATCAATTCCGCAACTGGATTTATCTTCAAAGGTTCTACAACTAAACATTACTTGTCAATGGATATTATTGGAGCACCTATTGATTTGGTTTGCTTACTTATCACAGTGATGGAGTTCAGATCCAAAGATAAGTTGAAGTTAGAGTTTGGATTGGTCACAGCCTCTTTCAATGTTTCAACAATGTCACTGCCCTTGGGGATAGGTACTGTGGAGGTCGCATTGAACTCCAGTTCCAAATCCACCTCTGTGTTAGGATCCTGATCGAGACGAGGCACAGGTCTGCAGAGGGTCAAAAAGTTCATAGGTCAGGGTCAAGTCAAAAGGTGACTGAAAAAGTAAAGTTGTGCTAAAAATAAGGCTTTTTAGGTTCTAAAGACTTTGTTTAAATTAAAGAAAATGGTTTAAAAATAGAATACAATATTACCTGAATTGAGTAACAGTCGTCTGAACGAAACTAAGCCCATATCTTTCTCGGAAGATTGTGTCACACTGTAAGGAGTAGGGGAGAGAAGAGTCAACTTTAATAGACTATCAAATAGTATGAGAGATCTTACAAACATAATATATATATAACATTATTAGGCCTATATATTTTAACAATCCCTTATTCCCGTAGCTCACCGATCATTAAGCCTAAAGTCATTGTCACTTGAGCCTTAGGTAAAGTCAATAACCACATCAACATAGACACAAATGAATGGTCATATCTGGATTTCGAGGACTTACAATTGTAGTAATGGTTACTGATAGTGTTTTGAATTCTGTGCTTTGAGGGTCAGTCAAGGCTGGTACAAAAGCTTGCTGCAAGGTGACTTGTAATTCCACCACTGGAGGAGGTGCCGTTGTTATGGCAGTTGTAGCAGGAACAGTTGTTGTAGCAGGGTTATCTGAAATTAATAAAACATTGCACTCTTTTAGAATTCGAAATGTGCTCCAAATGCAACGTGTGCTTAAACTGTACTGGTGATGTACTAGTGTGTACAACTTGATAACGTGGGATGTTGGAGGGAGGGCAGTTAAATGTTGCTGATTTAGCCGCAATTGGTTGATCAATTCCGCAACGGGATTTAACTTCAAAGGTTCTACAACTGAACATTACTTGTCAATGGATATTATTGGAGCACCTATTGATTGGGTTTGCTTACTTATCACAGTGATGGAGTTCAGATCCAAAGATAAGTTGAAGTTAGAGTTTGGATTGGTCACAGCCTCTTTCAATGTTTCAACAATGTCACTGCCCTTGGGGATAGGTACTGTGGAGGTCGCATTGAACTCCAGTTCCAAATCCACCTCTGTGTTAGGATCCTGACCGAGACGAGGCACAGGTCTGCAGAGGGTCAAAAAGTTCATAGGTCAGGGTCAAGTCAAAAGGTGACTGAAAAAGTAAAGTTGTGCTAAAAATAAGGCTTTTTAGGTTCTAAAGACTTTATTGTCTAAATTAAAGAAAATGGTTTAAAAGTAGAATACAATATTACCTGAATTGAGTAACAGTTGTCTGAACGAAACTAAGCCCATATCTTTCTCGGAATATTGTGTCACACTGTAAGGAGTATAGGAGAGAAGAGTCAACTTTAATAGACTATCAAATAGTATGAGAGATCTTACAAACATAATATATATATAACATTATTAGGCCTATATATTTTAACAATCCCTTATTCCCGTAGCTCACCGATCATTAAGCCTAAAGTCATTGTCACTTGAGCCTTAGGTAAAGTCAATAACCACATCAACATAGACACAAATTAATGGTCATATCTGGATTTCGAGGACTTACAATTGTAGTAATGGTAACTGATAGTGTTTTGAATTCTGTGCTTTGAGGGTCAGTCAAGGCTGGTACAAAAGCTTGCTGCAAGGTGACTTGTAATTCCACCACTGGAGGAGGTGCCGTTGTTATGGCAGTTGTAGCAGGAACAGTTGTTGTAGCAGGGGCATCTGAAATTAATAAAACATTGCACTCTTTTAGAATTCGAAATGTGCTCCAAATGCAACGTGTGCTTAAACTGTACTGGTGATGTACTAGTGTGTACAACTTGATAACGTGGGATGTTGGAGGGAGGACAGTGAAATTTTGCTGATTTAGCCGCAATTGGTTGATCAATTCCGCAACGGGATTTAACTTCAAAGGTTCTACAACTGAACATTACTTGTCAATGGATATTATTGGAGCACCTATTGATTGGGTTTGCTTACTTATCACAGTGATGGAGTTCAGATCCAAAGATAAGTTGAAGTTAGAGTTTGGTTTGGTCACAGCCTCTTTCAATGTTTCAACAATGTCACTGCCCTTGGGGATAGGTACTGTGGAGGTCGCATTGAACTCCAGTTCCAAATCCACCTCTGTGTTAGGATCCTGACCGAGACGAGGCACAGGTCTGCAGAGGGTCAAAAAGTTCATAGGTCAGGGTCAAGTCAAAAGGTGACTGAAAAAGTAAAGTTGTACTAAAAATAAGGCTTTTTAGGTTCTAAAGACTTTATTGTCTAAATTAAAGAAAATGGTTTAAAAATAGAATACAATATTACCTGAATTGAGTAACAGTCGTCTGAACGAAACTAAGCCCATATCTTTCTCGGAAGATTGTGTCACACTGTAAGGAGTATAGGAGAGAAGAGTCAACTTTAATATATCAAATAGTATGAGAGATCTTACAAACATAATATATATATAACATTATTAGGCCTATATATTTTAACAATCCCTTATTCCCGTAGCTCACCGATCATTAAGCCTAAAGTCATTGTCACTTGAGCCTTAGGTAAAGTCAATAACCACATCAACATAGACACAAATGAATGGTCATATCTGGATTTCGAGGACTTACAATTGTAGTAATGGTTACTGATAGTGTTTTGAATTCTGTGCTTTGAGGGTCAGTCAAGGCTGGTACAAAAGCTTGCTGCAAGGTGACTTGTAATTCCACCACTGGAGGAGGTGCCGTTGTTATGGCAGTTGTAGCAGGAACAGTTGTTGTAGCAGGGGCATCTGAAATTAATAAAACATTGCACTCTTTTAGAATTCGAAATGTGCTCCAAATGCAACGTGTGCTTAAACTGTACTGGTGATGTACTAGTGTGTACAACTTGATAACGTAGGATGTTGGAGGGAGGACAATGAAATGTTGCTCATTTAGCCGCAATTGGTTGATCAATTCCGCAACGTGATTTAACTTCAAAGGTTCTACAACTGAACATTACTTGTCAATGGATATTTTTGGAGCACCTATTGATTGGGTTTGCTTACTTATCACAGTGATGGAGTTCAGATCCAAAGATAAGTTGAAGTTAGAGTTTGGTTTGGTCACAGCCTCTTTCAATGTTTCAACAATGTCACTGCCCTTGGGGATAGGTACTGTGGAGGTCGCATTGAACTCCAGTTCCAAATCCACCTCTGTGTTAGGATCCTGACCGAGACGAGGCACAGGTCTGCAGAGGGTCAAAAAGTTCATAGGTCAGGGTCAAGTCAAAAGGTGACTGAAAAAGTAAAGTTGTACTAAAAATAAGGCTTTTTAGGTTCTAAAGACTTTATTGTCTAAATTAAAGAAAATGGTTTAAAAATAGAATACAATATTACCTGAATTGAGTAACAGTCGTCTGAACGAAACTAAGCCCATATCTTTCTCGGAAGATTGTGTCACACTGTAAGGAGTATAGGAGAGAAGAGTCAACTTTAATATATCAAATAGTATGAGAGATCTTACAAACATAATATATATATAACATTATTAGGCCTATATATTTTAACAGTCCCTTATTCCCGTAGCTCACCGATCATTAAGCCTAAAGTCATTGTCACTTGAGCCTTAGGTAAAGTCAATAACCACATCAACATAGACACAAATGAATGGTCATATCTGGATTTCGAGGACTTACAATTGTAGTAATGGTTACTGATAGTGTTTTGAATTTTGTGCTTTGAGGGTCAGTCAAGGCTGGTACAAAAGCTTGCTGCAAGGTGACTTGTAATTCCACCACTGGAGGAGGTGCCGTTGTTATGGCAGTTGTAGCAGGAACAGTTGTTGTAGCAGGGGCATCTGAAATTAATAAAACATTGCACTCTTTTAGAATTTGAAATGTGCTCCAAATGCAACGTGTGCTTAAACTGTACTGGTGATGTACTAGTGTGTACAACTTGATAACGTGGGATGTTGGAGGGAGGACAGTGAAATGTTGCTGATGTAGCCGCAATTGGTTGATCAATTCCGCAACGGGATTTAACTTCAAAGGTTCTACAACTGAACATTACTTGTCAATGGATATTATTGGAGCACCTATTGATTGGTTTTGCTTACTTATCACAGTGATGGAGTTCAGATCCAAAGATAAGTTGAAGTTAGAGTTTGGATTGGTCACAGCCTCTTTCAATGTTTCAACAATGTCACTGCCCTTGGGGATAGGTACTGTGGAGGTCGCATTGAACTCCAGTTCCAAATCCACCTCTGTGTTAGGATCCTGACCGAGACGAGGCACAGGTCTGCAGAGGGTCAAAAAGTTCATAGGTCAGGGTCAAGTCAAAAGGTGACTGAAAAAGTAAAGTTGTGCTAAAAATAAGGCTTTTTAGGTTCCAAAGACTTTATTGTCTAAATTAAAGAAAATGGTTTAAAAGTAGAATACAATATTACCTGAATTGAGTAACAGTCGTCTGAACGAAACTAAGCCCATATCTTTCTCGGAAGATTGTGTCACACTGTAAGGAGTAGGGGAGAGAAGAGTCAACTTTAATAGACTATCAAATAGTATGAGAGATCTTACAAACATAATATATATATATATAACATTATTAGGCCTATATATTTTAACAATCCCTTATTCCCGTAGCTCACCGATCATTAAGCCTAAAGTCATTGTCACTTGAGCCTTAGGTAAAGTCAATAACCACATCAACATAGACACAAATGAATGGTCATATCTGGATTTCGAGGACTTACAATTGTAGTAATGGTTACTGATAGTGTTTTGAATTCTGTGCTTTGAGGGTCAGTCAAGGCTGGTACAAAAGCTTGCTGCAAGGTGACTTGTAATTCCACCACTGGAGGAGGTGCCGTTGTTATGGCAGTTGTAGCAGGAACAGTTGTTGTAGCAGGGGCATCTGAAATTAATAAAACATTGCACTCTTTTAGAATTCGAAATGTGCTCCAAATGCAACGTGTGCTTAAACTGTACTGGTGATGTACTAGTGTGTACAACTTGATAACGTGGGATGTTGGAGGGAGGACAGTGAAATGTTGCTGATGAAGCCGCAATTGGTTGATCAATTCCGCAACGGGATTTAACTTCAAAGGTTCTACAACTGAACATTACTTGTCAATGGATATTATTGGAGCACCTATTGATTGGGTTTGCTTACTTATCACAGTGATGGAGTTCAGATCCAAAGATAAGTTGAAGTTAGAGTTTGGATTGGTCACAGCCTCTTTCAATGTTTCAACAATGTCACTGCCCTTGGGGATAGGTACTGTGGAGGTCGCATTGAACTCCAGTTCCAAATCCACCTCTGTGTTAGGATCCTGACCGAGACGAGGCACAGGTCTGCAGAGGGTCAAAAAGTTCATAGGTCAGGGTCAAGTCAAAAGGTGACTGAAAAAGTAAAGTTGTGCTAAAAATAAGGCTTTTTAGGTTCTAAAGACTTTATTGTCTAAATTAAAGAAAATGGTTTAAAAGTAGAATACAATATTACCTGAATTGAGTAACAGTCGTCTGAACGAAACTAAGCCCATATCTTTCTCGGAAGATTGTGTCACACTGTAAGGAGTAGGGGAGAGAAGAGTCAACTTTAATAGACTATCAAATAGTATGAGAGATCTTACAAACATAATATATATATATATAACATTATTAGGCCTATATATTTTAACAGTCCCTTATTCCCGTAGCTCACCGATCATTAAGCCTAAAGTCATTGTCACTTGAGCCTTAGGTAAAGTCAATAACCACATCAACATAGACACAAATGAATGGTCATATCTGGATTTCGAGGACTTACAATTGTAGTAATGGTTACTGATAGTGTTTTGAATTTTGTGCTTTGAGGGTCAGTCAAGGCTGGTACAAAAGCTTGCTGCAAGGTGACTTGTAATTCCACCACTGGAGGAGGTGCCGTTGTTATGGCAGTTGTAGCAGGAACAGTTGTTGTAGCAGGGGCATCTGAAATTAATAAAACATTGCACTCTTTTAGAATTTGAAATGTGCTCCAAATGCAACGTGTGCTTAAACTGTACTGGTGATGTACTAGTGTGTACAACTTGATAACGTGGGATGTTGGAGGGAGGACAGTGAAATGTTGCTGATGTAGCCGCAATTGGTTGATCAATTCCGCAACGGGATTTAACTTCAAAGGTTCTACAACTGAACATTACTTGTCAATGGATATTATTGGAGCACCTATTGATTGGTTTTGCTTACTTATCACAGTGATGGAGTTCAGATCCAAAGATAAGTTGAAGTTAGAGTTTGGATTGGTCACAGCCTCTTTCAATGTTTCAACAATGTCACTGCCCTTGGGGATAGGTACTGTGGAGGTCGCATTGAACTCCAGTTCCAAATCCACCTCTGTGTTAGGATCCTGACCGAGACGAGGCACAGGTCTGCAGAGGGTCAAAAAGTTCATAGGTCAGGGTCAAGTCAAAAGGTGACTGAAAAAGTAAAGTTGTGCTAAAAATAAGGCTTTTTAGGTTCCAAAGACTTTATTGTCTAAATTAAAGAAAATGGTTTAAAAGTAGAATACAATATTACCTGAATTGAGTAACAGTCGTCTGAACGAAACTAAGCCCATATCTTTCTCGGAAGATTGTGTCACACTGTAAGGAGTAGGGGAGAGAAGAGTCAACTTTAATAGACTATCAAATAGTATGAGAGATCTTACAAACATAATATATATATATATAACATTATTAGGCCTATATATTTTAACAATCCCTTATTCCCGTAGCTCACCGATCATTAAGCCTAAAGTCATTGTCACTTGAGCCTTAGGTAAAGTCAATAACCACATCAACATAGACACAAATGAATGGTCATATCTGGATTTCGAGGACTTACAATTGTAGTAATGGTTACTGATAGTGTTTTGAATTCTGTGCTTTGAGGGTCAGTCAAGGCTGGTACAAAAGCTTGCTGCAAGGTGACTTGTAATTCCACCACTGGAGGAGGTGCCGTTGTTATGGCAGTTGTAGCAGGAACAGTTGTTGTAGCAGGGGCATCTGAAATTAATAAAACATTGCACTCTTTTAGAATTCGAAATGTGCTCCAAATGCAACGTGTGCTTAAACTGTACTGGTGATGTACTAGTGTGTACAACTTGATAACGTGGGATGTTGGAGGGAGGACAGTGAAATGTTGCTGATGAAGCCGCAATTGGTTGATCAATTCCGCAACGGGATTTAACTTCAAAGGTTCTACAACTGAACATTACTTGTCAATGGATATTATTGGAGCACCTATTGATTGGGTTTGCTTACTTATCACAGTGATGGAGTTCAGATCCAAAGATAAGTTGAAGTTAGAGTTTGGATTGGTCACAGCCTCTTTCAATGTTTCAACAATGTCACTGCCCTTGGGGATAGGTACTGTGGAGGTCGCATTGAACTCCAGTTCCAAATCCACCTCTGTGTTAGGATCCTGACCGAGACGAGGCACAGGTCTGCAGAGGGTCAAAAAGTTCATAGGTCAGGGTCAAGTCAAAAGGTGACTGAAAAATTAAAGTTGTACTAAAAATAAGGCTTTTTAGGTTCTAAAGACTTTATTGTCTAAATTAAAGAAAATTGTTTAAAAGTAGAATACAATATTACCTGAATTGAGTAACAGTCGTCTGAACGAAACTAAGCCCATATCTTTCTCGGAAGATTGTGTCACACTGTAAGGAGTAGGGGGAGAAGAGTCAACTTTAATAGACTATCAAATAGTATGAGAGATCTTACAAACATAATATATATATATCACATTATTAGGCCCGTATATTTTAACAATCCCTTATTCCCGTAGCTCACCGATCATTAAGCCTAAAGTCATTGTCACTTGAGCCTTAGGTAAAGTCAATAACCACATCAACATAGACACAAATGAATGGTCATATCTGGATTTCGAGGACTTACAATTGTAGTAATGGTTACTGATAGTGTTTTGAATTCTGTGCTTTGAGGGTCAGTCAAGGCTGGTACAAAAGCTTGCTGCGAGGTGACTTGTAATTCCACCACTGGAGGAGGTGCCGTTGTTATGGCAGTTGTAGCAGGAACAGTTGTTGTAGCAGGGGCATCTGAAATTAATAAAACATTGCACTCTTTTAGAATTTGAAATGTGCTCCAAATGCAACGTGTGCTTAAACTGTACTGGTGATGTACTAGTGTGTACAACTTGATAACGTGGGATGTTGGAGGGAGGACAGTGAAATGTTGCTGATGTAGCCGCAATTGGTTGATCAATTCCGCAACGGGATTTAACTTCAAAGGTTCTACAACTGAACATTACTTGTCAATGGATATTTTTGGAGCACCTATTGATTGGGTTTGCTTACTTATCACAGTGATGGAGTTCAGATCCAAAGATAAGTTGAAGTTAGAGTTTGGATTGGTCACAGCCTCTTTCAATGTTTCAACAATGTCACTGCCCTTGGGGATAGGTACTGTGGAGGTCGCATTGAACACCAGTTCCAAATCCACCTCTGTGTTAGGATCCTGACCGAGACGAGGCACAGGTCTGCAGAGGGTCAAAAAGTTCATAGGTCAGGGTCAAGTCAAAAGGTGACTGAAAAAGTAAAGTTATGCTAAAAATAAGGCTTTTTAGGTTCTAAAGACTTTATTGTCTGAATTAAAGAAAATGGTTTAAAAGTAGAATACAATATTACCTGAATTGAGTAACAGTCGTCTGAACGAAACTAAGCCCATATCTTTCTCGGAAGATTGTGTCACACTGTAAGGATTAGGGGGGAGAAGAGTCAACTTTAATAGACTATCAAATAGTATGAGAGATCTTACAAACATAATATATATATATATAACATTATTAGGCCTATATATTTTAACAATCCCTTTTTCCCGTAGCTCACCGATCATTAAGCCTAAAGTCAATGTCACTTGAGCCTTAGGTAAAGTCAATAACCACATCAACATAGACACAAATGAATGGTCATATCTGGATTTCGAGGACTTACAATTGTAGTAATGGTTACTGATAGTGTTTTGAATTCTGTGCTTTGAGGGTCAGTCAAGGCTGGTACAAAAGCTTGCTGCAAGGTGACTTGTAATTCCACCACTGGAGGAGGTGCCGTTGTTATGGCAGTTGTAGCAGGAACAGTTGTTGTAGCAGGGGCATCTGAAATTAATAAAACATTGCACTCTTTTAGAATTTGAAAGGTGCTCCAAATGCAACGTGTGCTTAAACTGTACTGGTGATGTACTAGTGTGTACAACTTGATAACGTGGGATGTTGGAGGGAGGACAGTGAAATGTTGCTGATGTAGCCGCAATTGGTTGATCAATTCCGCAACGGGATTTATCTTCAAAGGTTCTACAACTAAACATTACTTGTCAATGGATATTATTGGAGCACCTATTGATTTGGTTTGCTTACTTATCACAGTGATGGAGTTCAGATCCAAAGATAAGTTGAAGTTAGAGTTTGGATTGGTCACAGCCTCTTTCAATGTTTCAACAATGTCACTGCCCTTGGGGATAGGTACTGTGGAGGTCGCATTGAACTCCAGTTCCAAATCCACCTCTGTGTTAGGATCCTGACCGAGACGAGGCACAGGTCTGCAGAGGGTCAAAAAGTTCATAGGTCAGGGTCAAGTCAAAAGGTGACTGAAAAAGTAAAGTTGTGCTAAAAATAAGGCTTTTTAGGTTCTAAAGACTTTATTGTCTAAATTAAAGAAAATGGTTTAAAAGTAGAATACAATATTACCTGAATTGAGTAACAGTCGTCTGAACGAAACTAAGCCCATATCTTTCTCGGAAGATTGTGTCACACTGTAAGGAGTAGGGGAGAGAAGAGTCAACTTTAATAGACTATCAAATAGTATGAGAGATCTTACAAACATAATATATATATATAACATTATTAGGCCTATATATTTTAACAATCCCTTATTCCCGTAGCTCACCGATCATTAAGCCTAAAGTCATTGTCACTTGAGCCTTAGGTAAAGTCAATAACCACATCAACATAGACACAAATGAATGGTCATATCTGGATTTCGAGGACTTACAATTGTAGTAATGGTTACTGATAGTGTTTTGAATTCTGTGCTTTGAGGGTCAGTCAAGGCTGGTACAAAAGCTTGCTGCAAGGTGACTTGTAATTCCACCACTGGAGGAGGTGCCGTTGTTATGGCAGTTGTAGCAGGAACAGTCGTTGTAGCAGGGGCATCTGAAATTAATAAAACATTGCACTCTTTTAGAATTCGAAATGTGCTCCAAATGCAACGTGTGCTTAAACTGTACTGGTGATGTACTAGTGTGTACAACTTGATAACGTGGGATGTTGGAGGGAGGACAATGAAATGTTGCTCATTTAGCCGCAATTGGTTGATCAATTCCGCAACGGGATTTAACTTCAAAGGTTCTACAACTGAACATTACTTAGCAATGGATATTTTTGGAGCACCTATTGATTGGGTTTGCTTACTTATCACAGTGATGGAGTTCAGATCCAAAGATAAGTTGAAGTTAGAGTTTGGATTGGTCACAGCCTCTTTCAATGTTTCAACAATGTCACTGCCCTTGGGGATAGGTACTGTGGAGGTCGCATTGAACTCCAGTTCCAAATCCACCTCTGTGTTAGGATCCTGACCGAGACGAGGCACAGGTCTGCAGAGGGTCAAAAAGTTCATAGGTCAGGGTCAAGTCAAAAGGTGACTGAAAAAGTAAAGTTGTGCTAAAAATAAGGCTTTTTAGGTTCTAAAGACTTTATTGTCTAAATGAAAGTAAATGGTTTAAAAGTAGAATACAATATTACCTGAATTGAGTAACAGTCGTCTGAACGAAACTAAGCCCATATCTTTCTCGGAAGATTGTGTCACACTGTAAGGAGTAGGGGAGAGTAGAGTCAACTTTAATAGACTATCAAATAGTATGAGAGATTTTACAAACATAATATATATATAACATTATTAGGCCTATGTATTTTAACAATCCCTTATTCCCGTAGCTCACCGATCATTAAGCCTAAAGTCATTGTCACTTGAGCCTTAGGTAAAGTCAATAACCACATCAACATAGACACAAATGAATGGTCATATCTGGATTTCGAGGACTTACAATTGTAGTAATGGTTACTGATAGTGTTTTGAATTCTGTGCTTTGAGGGTCAGTCAAGGCTGGTACAAAAGCTTGCTGCAAGGTGACTTGTAATTCCACCACTGGAGGAGGTGCCGTTGTTATGGCAGTTGTAGCAGGAACAGTTGTTGTAGCAGGGGCATCTGAAATTAATAAAACATTGCACTCTTTTAGAATTTGAAATGTGCTCCAAATGCATCCTGTGCTTAAACTGTACTGGTGATGTACTAGTGTGTACAACTTGATAACGTGGGATTTTGGAGGGAGGGCAATGAAATGTTGCTGATGTAGCCGCAATTGGTTGATCAATTCCGCAACGGGATTTAACTTCAAAGGTTCTACAACTGAACATTACTTGTCAATGGATATTATTGGAGCACCTATTGATTGGTTTTGCTTACTTATCACAGTGATGGAGTTCAGATCCAAAGATAAGTTGAAGTTAGAGTTTGGATTGGTCACAGCCTCTTTCAATGTTTCAACAATGTCACTGCCCTTGGGGATAGGTACTGTGGAGGTCGCATTGAACTCCAGTTCCAAATCCACCTCTGTGTTAGGATCCTGACCGAGACGAGGCACAGGTCTGCAGAGGGTCAAAAAGTTAATAGGTCAGGGTCAAGTCAAAAGGTGACTGAAAAAGTAAAGTTGTGCTAAAAATAAGGCTTTTTAGGTTCTAAAGACTTTATTGTCTAAATGAAAGAAAATGGTTTAAAAGTAGAATACAATATTACCTGAATTGAGTAACAGTCGTCTGAACGAAACTAAGCCCATATCTTTCTCGGAAGATTGTGTCACACTGTAAGGAGTAGGGGAGAGTAGAGTCAACTTTAATAGACTATCAAATAGTATGAGAGATTTTACAAACATAATATATATATAACATTATTAGGCCTATGTATTTTAACAATCCCTTATTCCCGTAGCTCACCGATCATTAAGCCTAAAGTCATTGTCACTTGAGCATTAGGTAAAGTCAATAACCACATCAACATAGACACAAATGAATGGTCATATCTGGATTTCGAGGACTTACAATTGTAGTAATGGTTACTGATAGTGTTTTGAATTCTGTGCTTTGAGGGTCAGTCAAGGCTGGTACAAAAGCTTGCTGCAAGGTGACTTGTAATTCCACCACTGGAGGAGGTGCCGTTGTTATGGCAGTTGTAGCAGGAGCAGTTGTTGTAGCAGGGGCATCTGAAATTAATAAAACATTGCACTCTTTTAGAATTTGAAATGTGCTCCAAATGCATCGTGTGCTTAAACTGTACTGGTGATGTACTAGTGTGTACAACTTGATAACGTGGGATGTTGGAGGGAGGACAATGAAATGTTGCTGATGTAGCCGCAATTGGTTGATCAATTCCGCAACGGGATTTAACTTCAAAGGTTCTACAACTGAACATTACTTGTCAATGGATATTATTGGAGCACCTATTGATTGGTTTTGCTTACTTATCACAGTGATGGAGTTCAGATCCAAAGATAAGTTGAAGTTAGAGTTTGGATTGGTCACAGCCTCTTTCAATGTTTCAACAATGTCACTGCCCTTGGGGATAGGTACTGTGGAGGTCGCATTGAACTCCAGTTCCAAATCCACCTCTGTGTTAGGATCCTGACCGAGACGAGGCACAGGTCTGCAGAGGGTCAAAAAGTTCATAGGTCAGGGTCAAGTCAAAAGGTGACTGAAAAAGTAAAGTTGTGCTAAAAATAAGGCTTTTTAGGTTCTAAAGACTTTATTGTCTAAATGAAAGAAAATGGTTTAAAAGTAGAATACAATATTACCTGAATTGAGTAACAGTCGTCTGAACGAAACTAAGCCCATATCTTTCTCGGAAGATTGTGTCACACTGTAAGGAGTAGGGGAGAGAAGAGTCAACTTTAATAGACTATCAAATAGTATGAGAGATCTTACAAACATAATATATATATATATAACATTATTAGGCCTATATATTTTAACAATCCCTTATTCCCGTAGCTCACCGATCATTAAGCCTAAAGTCATTGTCACTTGAGCCTTAGGTAAAGTCAATAACCACATCAACATAGACACAAATGAATGGTCATATCTGGATTTCGAGGACTTACAATTGTAGTAATGGTTACTGATAGTGTTTTGAATTCTGTGCTTTGAGGGTCAGTCAAGGCTGGTACAAAAGCTTGCTGCAAGGTGACTTGTAATTCCACCACTGGAGGAGGTGCCGTTGTTATGGCAGTTGTAGCAGGAACAGTTGTTGTAGCAGGGTTATCTGAAATTAATAAAACATTGCACTCTTTTAGAATTCGAAATGTGCTCCAAATGCAACGTGTGCTTAAACTGTACTGGTGATGTACTAGTGTGTACAACTTGATAACGTGGGATGTTGGAGGGAGGACAGTGAAATGTTGCTGATTTAGCCGCAATTGGTTGATCAATTCCGCAACGGGATTTAACTTCAAAGGTTCTACAACTGAACATTACTTGTCAATGGATATTTTTGGAGCACCTATTGATTGGGTTTGCTTACTTATCACAGTGATGGAGTTCAGATCCAAAGATAAGTTGAAGTTAGAGTTTGGATTGGTCACAGCCTCTTTCAATGTTTCAACAATGTCACTGCCCTTGGGGATAGGTACTGTGGAGGTCGCATTGAACTCCAGTTCCAAATCCACCTCTGTGTTAGGATCCTGACCGAGACGAGGCACAGGTCTGCAGAGGGTCAAAAAGTTCATAGGTCAGGGTCAAGTCAAAAGGTGACTGAAAAAGTAAAGTTGTGCTAAAAATAAGGCTTTTTAGGTTCTAAAGACTTTATTGTCTAAATGAAAGAAAATGGTTTAAAAGTAGAATACAATATTACCTGAATTGAGTAACAGTCGTCTGAACGAAACTAAGCCCATATCTTTCTCGGAAGATTGTGTCACACTGTAAGGAGTAGGGGAGAGTAGAGTCAACTTTAATAGACTATCAAATAGTATGAGAGATTTTACAAACATAATATATATATAACATTATTAGGCCTATGTATTTTAACAATCCCTTATTCCCGTAGCTCACCGATCATTAAGCCTAAAGTCATTGTCACTTGAGCCTTAGGTAAAGTCAATAACCACATCAACATAGACACAAATGAATGGTCATATCTGGATTTCGAGGACTTACAATTGTAGTAATGGTTACTGATAGTGTTTTGAATTCTGTGCTTTGAGGGTCAGTCAAGGCTGGTTCAAAAGCTTGCTGCAAAGTGACTTGTAATTCCACCACTGGAGGAGGTGCCGTTGTTATGGCAGTTGTAGCAGGAGCAGTTGTTGTAGCAGGGGCATCTGAAATTAATAAAACATTGCACTCTTTTAGAATTTGAAATGTGCTCCAAATGCATCGTGTGCTTAAACTGTACTGGTGATGTACTAGTGT
Organism: Oncorhynchus mykiss; assembly: GCF_013265735.2. Classification (NCBI taxonomy): domain Eukaryota; kingdom Metazoa; phylum Chordata; class Actinopteri; order Salmoniformes; family Salmonidae; genus Oncorhynchus; species Oncorhynchus mykiss. The sequence continues at coordinate 45,079,057 of NC_048582.1, forward strand.
GTACAACTTGATAACGTGGGATGTTGGAGGGAGGACAATGAAATGTTGCTGATGTAGCCGCAATTGGTTGATCAATTCCGCAACGGGATTTAACTTCAAAGGTTCTACAACTGAACATTACTTGTCAATGGATATTATTGGAGCACCTATTGATTGGTTTTGCTTACTTATCACAGTGATGGAGTTCAGATCCAAAGATAAGTTGAAGTTAGAGTTTGGATTGGTCACAGCCTCTTTCAATGTTTCAACAATGTCACTGCCCTTGGGGATAGGTACTGTGGAGGTCGCATTGAACTCCAGTTCCAAATCCACCTCTGTGTTAGGATCCTGACCGAGACGAGGCACAGGTCTGCAGAGGGTCAAAAAGTTCATAGGTCAGGGTCAAGTCAAAAGGTGACTGAAAAAGTAAAGTTGTGCTAAAAATAAGGCTTTTTAGGTTCTAAAGACTTTATTGTCTAAATTAAAGAAAATGGTTTAAAAGTAGAATACAATATTACCTGAATTGAGTAACAGTCGTCTGAACGAAACTAAGCCCATATCTTTCTCGGAAGATTGTGTCACACTGTAAGGAGTAGGGGAGAGAAGAGTCAACTTTAATAGACTATCAAATAGTATGAGAGATCTTACAAACATAATATATATATATATAACATTATTAGGCCTATATATTTTAACAATCCCTTATTCCCGTAGCTCACCGATCATTAAGCCTAAAGTCATTGTCACTTGAGCCTTAGGTAAAGTCAATAACCACATCAACATAGACACAAATGAATGGTCATATCTGGATTTCGAGGACTTACAATTGTAGTAATGGTTACTGATAGTGTTTTGAATTCTGTGCTTTGAGGGTCAGTCAAGGCTGGTACAAAAGCTTGCTGCAAGGTGACTTGTAATTCCACCACTGGAGGAGGTGCCGTTGTTATGGCAGTTGTAGCAGGAACAGTTGTTGTAGCAGGGTTATCTGAAATTAATAAAACATTACACTCTTTTAGAATTCGAAATGTGCTCCAAATGCAACGTGTGCTTAAACTGTACTGGTGATGTACTAGTGTGTACAACTTGATAACGTGGGATGTTGGAGGGAGGACAATGAAATGTTGCTGATGTAGCCGCAATTGGTTGATCAATTCCGCAACGAGATTTAACTTCAAAGGTTCTACAACTGAACATTACTTGTCAATGGATATTATTGGAGCACCTATTGATTGGGTTTGCTTACTTATCACAGTGATGGAGTTCAGATCCAAAGATAAGTTGAAGTTAGAGTTTGGATTGGTCACAGCCTCTTTCAATGTTTCAACAATGTCACTGCCCTTGGGGATAGGTACTGTGGAGGTCGCATTGAACTCCAGTTCCAAATCCACCTCTGTGTTAGGATCCTGACCGAGACGAGGCACAGGTCTGCAGAGGATCAAAAAGTTCATAGGTCAGGGTCAAGTCAAAAGGTGACTGAAAAAGTAAAGTTGTGCTAAAAATAAGGCTTTTTAGGTTCTAAAGACTTTATTGTCTAAATTAAAGAAAATGGTTTAAAAGTAGAATACAATATTACCTGAATTGAGTAACAGTCGTCTGAACGAAACTAAGCCCATATCTTTCTCGGAAGATTGTGTCACACTGTAAGGAGTAGGGGACAGAAGAGTCAACTTTAATAGACTATCAAATAGTATGAGAGATCTTACAAACATAATATATATATAACATTATTAGGCCTATATATTTTAACAATCCCTTATTCCCGTAGCTCACCGATCATTAAGCCTAAAGTCATTGTCACTTGAGCCTTAGGTAAAGTCAATAACCACATCAACATAGACACAAATGAATGGTCATATCTGGATTTCGAGGGCTTACAATTGTAGTAATGGTTACTGATAGTGTTTTGAATTCTGTGCTTTGAGGGTCAGTCAAGGCTGGTACAAAAGCTTGCTGCAAGGTGACTTGTAATTCCACCACTGGAGGAGGTGCCGTTGTTATGGCAGTTGTAGCAGGAACAGTTGTTGTAGCAGGGGCATCTGAAATTAATAAAACATTGCACTCTTTTAGAATTCGAAATGTGCTCCAAATGCAACGTGTGCTTAAACTGTACTGGTGATGTACTAGTGTGTACAACTTGATAACGTGGGATGTTGGAGGGAGGAAAATGAAATGTTGCTCATTTAGCCGCAATTGGTTGATCAATTCCGCAACGGGATTTAACTTCAAAGGTTCTACAACTGAACATTACTTGTCAATGGATATTATTGGAGCACCTATTGATTGGGTTTGCTTACTTATCACAGTGATGGAGTTCAGATCCAAAGATAAGTTGAAGTTAGAGTTTGGATTGGTCACAGCCTCTTTCAATGTTTCAACAATGTCACTGCCCTTGGGGATAGGTACTGTGGAGGTCGCATTGAACTCCAGTTCCAAATCCACCTCTGTGTTAGGATCCTGACCGAGACGAGGCACAGGTCTGCAGAGGGTCAAAAAGTTCATAGGTCAGGGTCAAGTCAAAAGGTGACTGAAAAAGTAAAGTTGTGCTAAAAATAAGGCTTTTTAGGTTCTAAAGACTTTATTGTCTAAATTAAAGAAAATGGTTTAAAAGTAGAATACAATATTACCTGAATTGAGTAACAGTCGTCTGAACGAAACTAAGCCCATATCTTTCTCGGAAGATTGTGTCACACTGTAAGGAGTAGGGGACAGAAGAGTCAACTTTAATAGACTATCAAATAGTATGAGAGATCTTACAAACATAATATATATATAACATTATTAGGCCTATATATTTTAACAATCCCTTATTCCCGTAGCTCACCGATCATTAAGCCTAAAGTCATTGTCACTTGAGCCTTAGGTAAAGTCAATAACCACATCAACATAGACACAAATGAATGGTCATATCTGGATTTCGAGGGCTTACAATTGTAGTAATGGTTACTGATAGTGTTTTGAATTCTGTGCTTTGAGGGTCAGTCAAGGCTGGTACAAAAGCTTGCTGCAAGGTGACTTGTAATTCCACCACTGGAGGAGGTGCCGTTGTTATGGCAGTTGTAGCAGGAACAGTTGTTGTAGCAGGGGCATCTGAAATTAATAAAACATTGCACTCTTTTAGAATTCGAAATGTGCTCCAAATGCAACGTGTGCTTAAACTGTACTGGTGATGTACTAGTGTGTACAACTTGATAACGTGGGATGTTGGAGGGAGGACAATGAAATGTTGCTCATTTAGCCGCAATTGGTTGATCAATTCCGCAACGGGATTTAACTTCAAAGGTTCTACAACTGAACATTACTTGTCAATGGATATTATTGGAGCACCTATTGATTGGGTTTGCTTACTTATCACAGTGATGGAGTTCAGATCCAAAGATAAGTTGAAGTTAGAGTTTGGATTGGTCACAGCCTCTTTCAATGTTTCAACAATGTCACTGCCCTTGGGGATAGGTACTGTGGAGGTCGCATTGAACTCCAGTTCCAAATCCACCTCTGTGTTAGGATCCTGACCGAGACGAGGCACAGGTCTGCAGAGGGTCAAAAAGTTCATAGGTCAGGGTCAAGTCAAAAGGTGACTGAAAAAGTAAAGTTGTGCTAAAAATAAGGCTTTTTAGGTTCTAAAGACTTTATTGTCTAAATTAAAGTAAATGGTTTAAAAGTAGAATACAATATTACCTGAATTGAGTAACAGTCGTCTGAACGAAACTAAGCCCATATCTTTCTCGGAAGATTGTGTCACACTGTAAGGAGTAGGGGACAGAAGAGTCAACTTTAATAGACTATCAAATAGTATGAGAGATCTTACAAACATAATATATATATAACATTATTAGGCCTATATATTTTAACAATCCCTTATTCCCGTAGCTCACCGATCATTAAGCCTAAAGTCATTGTCACTTGAGCCTTAGGTAAAGTCAATAACCACATCAACATAGACACAAATGAATGGTCATATCTGGATTTCGAGGACTTACAATTGTAGTAATGGTTACTGATAGTGTTTTGAATTCTGTGCTTTGAGGGTCAGTCAAGGCTGGTACAAAAGCTTGCTGCAAGGTGACTTGTAATTCCACCACTGGAGGAGGTGCCGTTGTTATGGCAGTTGTAGCAGGAACAGTTGTTGTAGCAGGGGCATCTGAAATTAATAAAACATTACACTCTTTTAGAATTCGAAATGTGCTCCAAATGCAACGTGTGCTTAAACTGTAATGGTGATGTACTAGTGTGTACAACTTGATAACGTGGGATGTTGGAGGGAGGACAATGAAATGTTGCTGATGTAGCCGCAATTGGTTGATCAATTCCGCAACGAGATTTAACTTCAAAGGTTCTACAACTGAACATTACTTGTCAATGGATATTATTGGAGCACCTATTGATTGGTTTTGCTTACTTATCACAGTGATGGAGTTCAGATCCAAAGATAAGTTGAAGTTAGAGTTTGGATTGGTCACAGCCTCTTTCAATGTTTCAACAATGTCACTGCCCTTGGGGATAGGTACTGTGGAGGTCGCATTGAACTCCAGTTCCAAATCCACCTCTGTGTTAGGATCCTGACCGAGACGAGGCACAGGTCTGCAGAGGATCAAAAAGTTCATAGGTCAGGGTCAAGTCAAAAGGTGACTGAAAAAGTAAAGTTGTGCTAAAAATAAGGCTTTTTAGGTTCTAAAGACTTTATTGTCTAAATTAAAGAAAATGGTTTAAAAGTAGAATACAATATTACCTGAATTGAGTAACAGTCGTCTGAACGAAACTAAGCCCATATCTTTCTCGGAAGATTGTGTCACACTGTAAGGAGTAGGGGACAGAAGAGTCAACTTTAATAGACTATCAAATAGTATGAGAGATCTTACAAACATAATATATATATAACATTATTAGGCCTATATATTTTAACAATCCCTTATTCCCGTAGCTCACCGATCATTAAGCCTAAAGTCATTGTCACTTGAGCCTTAGGTAAAGTCAATAACCACATCAACATAGACACAAATGAATGGTCATATCTGGATTTCGAGGGCTTACAATTGTAGTAATGGTTACTGATAGTGTTTTGAATTCTGTGCTTTGAGGGTCAGTCAAGGCTGGTACAAAAGCTTGCTGCAAGGTGACTTGTAATTCCACCACTGGAGGAGGTGCCGTTGTTATGGCAGTTGTAGCAGGAACAGTTGTTGTAGCAGGGGCATCTGAAATTAATAAAACATTGCACTCTTTTAGAATTCGAAATGTGCTCCAAATGCAACGTGTGCTTAAACTGTACTGGTGATGTACTAGTGTGTACAACTTGATAACGTGGGATGTTGGAGGGAGGACAATGAAATGTTGCTCATTTAGCCGCAATTGGTTGATCAATTCCGCAACGGGATTTAACTTCAAAGGTTCTACAACTGAACATTACTTGTCAATGGATATTATTGGAGCACCTATTGATTGGGTTTGCTTACTTATCACAGTGATGGAGTTCAGATCCAAAGATAAGTTGAAGTTAGAGTTTGGATTGGTCACAGCCTCTTTCAATGTTTCAACAATGTCACTGCCCTTGGGGATAGGTACTGTGGAGGTCGCATTGAACTCCAGTTCCAAATCCACCTCTGTGTTAGGATCCTGACCGAGACGAGGCACAGGTCTGCAGAGGGTCAAAAAGTTCATAGGTCAGGGTCAAGTCAAAAGGTGACTGAAAAAGTAAAGTTGTGCTAAAAATAAGGCTTTTTAGGTTCTAAAGACTTTATTGTCTAAATTAAAGAAAATGGTTTAAAAATAGAATACAATATTACCTGAATTGAGTAACAGTCGTCTGAATGAAACTAAGCCCATATCTTTCTCGGAAGATTGTGTCACACTGTAAGGAGTAGGGGAGAGAAGAGTCAACTTTAATAGACTATCAAATAGTATGAGAGATCTTACAAACATAATATATATATATATAACATTATTAGGCCTATATATTTTAACAATCCCTTATTCCCGTAGCTCACCGATCATTAAGGCTAAAGTCATTGTCACTTGAGCCTTAGGTAAAGTCAATAACTTCATCAACATAGACACAAATGAATGGTCATATCTGGATTTCGAGGACTTACAATTGTAGTAATGGTTACTGATAGTGTTTTGAATTCTGTGCTTTGAGGGTCAGTCAAGGCTGGTACAAAAGCTTGCTGCAAGGTGACATGTAATTCCACCACTGGAGGAGGTGCCATTGTTATGGCAGTTGTAGCAGGAACAGTTGTTGTAGCAGGGGCATCTGAAATTAATAAAACATTGCACTCTTTTAGAATTTGAAATGTGCTCCAAATGCAACGTGTGCTTAAACTGTACTGGTGATGTACTAGTGTGTACAACTTGATAACGTGGGATGTTGGAGGGAGGACAGTGAAATGTTGCTGATGTAGCCACAATTGGTTGATCAATTCCGCAACGGGATTTAACTTCAAAGGTTCTACAACTGAACATTACTTGTCAATGGATATTATTGGAGCACCTATTGATTGGGTTTGCTTACTTATCACAGTGATGGAGTTCAGATCCAAAGATAAGTTGAAGTTAGAGTTTGGATTGATCACAGCCTCTTTCAATGTTTCAACAATGTCACTGCCCTTGGGGATAGGTACTGTGGAGGTCGCATTGAACTCCAGTTCCAAATCCACCTCTGTGTTAGGATCCTGACCGAGACGAGGCACAGGTCTGCAGAGGGTCAAAAAGTTCATAGGTCAGGGTCAAGTCAAAAGGTGACTGAAAAAGTAAAGTTGTGCTAAAAATAAGGCTTTTTAGGTTCTAAAGACTTTATTGTCTAAATTAAAGTAAATGGTTTAAAAGTAGAATACAATATTACCTGAATTGAGTAACAGTCGTCTGAACGAAACTAAGCCCATATCTTTCTCGGAAGATTGTGTCACACTGTAAGGAGTAGGGGAGAGAAGAGTCAACTTTAATAGACTATCAAATAGTATGAGAGATCTTACAAACATAATATATATATAACATTATTAGGCCTATATATTTTAACAATCCCTTATTCCCGTAGCTCACCGATCATTAAGCCTAAAGTCATTGTCACTTGAGCCTTAGGTAAAGTCAATAACCACATCAACATAGACACAAATGAATGGTCATATCTGGATTTCGAGGACTTACAATTGTAGTAATGGTTACTGATAGTGTTTTGAATTCTGTGCTTTGAGGGTCAGTCAAGGCTGGTACAAAAGCTTGCTGCAAGGTGACTTGTAATTCCACCACTGGAGGAGGTGTCGTTGTTATGGCAGTTGTAGCAGGAACAGTTGTTGTAGCAGGGGCATCTGAAATTAATAAAACATTACACTCTTTTAGAATTCGAAATGTGCTCCAAATGCAACGTGTGCTTAAACTGTACTGGTGATGTACTAGTGTGTACAACTTGATAACGTGGGATGTTGGAGGGAGGACAATGAAATGTTGCTCATTTAGCCGCAATTGGTTGATCAATTCCGCAACGGGATTTAACTTCAAAGGTTCTACAACTGAACATTACTTGTCAATGGATATTATTGGAGCACCTATTGATTGGGTTTGCTTACTTATCACAGTGATGGAGTTCAGATCCAAAGATAAGTTGAAGTTAGAGTTTGGATTGGTCACAGCCTCTTTCAATGTTTCAACAATGTCACTGCCCTTGGGGATAGGTACTGTGGAGGTCGCATTGAACTCCAGTTCCAAATCCACCTCTGTGTTAGGATCCTGACCGAGACGAGGCACAGGTCTGCAGAGGGTCAAAAAGTTCATAGGTCAGGGTCAAGTCAAAAGGTGACTGAAAAAGTAAAGTTGTGCTAAAAATAAGGCTTTTTAGGTTCTAAAGACTTTATTGTCTAAATTAAAGAAAATGGTTTAAAAATAGAATACAATATTACCTGAATTGAGTAACAGTCGTCTGAATGAAACTAAGCCCATATCTTTCTCGGAAGATTGTGTCACACTGTAAGGAGTAGGGGAGAGAAGAGTCAACTTTAATAGACTATCAAATAGTATGAGAGATCTTACAAACATAATATATATATATATAACATTATTAGGCCTATATATTTTAACAATCCCTTATTCCCGTAGCTCACCGATCATTAAGGCTAAAGTCATTGTCACTTGAGCCTTAGGTAAAGTCAATAACTTCATCAACATAGACACAAATGAATGGTCATATCTGGATTTCGAGGACTTACAATTGTAGTAATGGTTACTGATAGTGTTTTGAATTCTGTGCTTTGAGGGTCAGTCAAGGCTGGTACAAAAGCTTGCTGCAAGGTGACTTGTAATTCCACCACTGGAGGAGGTGCCATTGTTATGGCAGTTGTAGCAGGAACAGTTGTTGTAGCAGGGGCATCTGAAATTAATAAAACATTGCACTCTTTTAGAATTTGAAATGTGCTCCAAATGCAACGTGTGCTTAAACTGTACTGGTGATGTACTAGTGTGTACAACATGATAACGTGGGATGTTGGAGGGAGGACAGTGAAATGTTGCTGATGTAGCCACAATTGGTTGATCAATTCCGCAACGGGATTTAACTTCAAAGGTTCTACAACTGAACATTACTTGTCAATGGATATTATTGGAGCACCTATTGATTGGGTTTGCTTACTTATCACAGTGATGGAGTTCAGATCCAAAGATAAGTTGAAGTTAGAGTTTGGATTGATCACAGCCTCTTTCAATGTTTCAACAATGTCACTGCCCTTGGGGATAGGTACTGTGGAGGTCGCATTGAACTCCAGTTCCAAATCCACCTCTGTGTTAGGATCCTGACCGAGACGAGGCACAGGTCTGCAGAGGGTCAAAAAGTTCATAGGTCAGGGTCAAGTCAAAAGGTGACTGAAAAAGTAAAGTTGTGCTAAAAATAAGGCTTTTTAGGTTCTAAAGACTTTATTGTCTAAATTAAAGTAAATGGTTTAAAAGTAGAATACAATATTACCTGAATTGAGTAACAGTCGTCTGAACGAAACTAAGCCCATATCTTTCTCGGAAGATTGTGTCACACTGTAAGGAGTAGGGGAGAGAAGAGTCAACTTTAATAGACTATCAAATAGTATGAGAGATCTTACAAACATAATATATATATAACATTATTAGGCCTATATATTTTAACAATCCCTTATTCCCGTAGCTCACCGATCATTAAGCCTAAAGTCATTGTCACTTGAGCCTTAGGTAAAGTCAATAACCACATCAACATAGACACAAATGAATGGTCATATCTGGATTTCGAGGACTTACAATTGTAGTAATGGTTACTGATAGTGTTTTGAATTCTGTGCTTTGAGGGTCAGTCAAGGCTGGTACAAAAGCTTGCTGCAAGGTGACTTGTAATTCCACCACTGGAGGAGGTGTCGTTGTTATGGCAGTTGTAGCAGGAACAGTTGTTGTAGCAGGGGCATCTGAAATTAATAAAACATTACACTCTTTTAGAATTCGAAATGTGCTCCAAATGCAACGTGTGCTTAAACTGTACTGGTGATGTACTAGTGTGTACAACTTGATAACGTGGGATGTTGGAGGGAGGACAATGAAATGTTGCTGATGTAGCCGCAATTGGTTGATCAATTCCGCAACGAGATTTAACTTCAAAGGTTCTACAACTGAACATTACTTGTCAATGGATATTATTGGAGCACCTATTGATTGGGTTTGCTTACTTATCACAGTGATGGAGTTCAGATCCAAAGATAAGTTGAAGTTAGAGTTTGGATTGGTCACAGCCTCTTTCAATGTTTCAACAATGTCACTGCCCTTGGGGATAGGTACTGTGGAGGTCGCATTGAACTCCAGTTCCAAATCCACCTCTGTGTTAGGATCCTGACCGAGACGAGGCACAGGTCTGCAGAGGATCAAAAAGTTCATAGGTCAGGGTCAAGTCAAAAGGTGACTGAAAAAGTAAAGTTGTGCTAAAAATAAGGCTTTTTAGGTTCTAAAGACTTTATTGTCTAAATTAAAGAAAATGGTTTAAAAGTAGAATACAATATTACCTGAATTGAGTAACAGTCGTCTGAACGAAACTAAGCCCATATCTTTCTCGGAAGATTGTGTCACACTGTAAGGAGTAGGGGAGAGAAGAGTCAACTTTAATAGACTATCAAATAGTATGAGAGATCTTACAAACATAATATATATATAACATTATTAGGCCTATATATTTTAACAATCCCTTATTCCCGTAGCTCACCGATCATTAAGCCTAAAGTCATTGTCACTTGAGCCTTAGGTAAAGTCAATAACCACATCAACATAGACACAAATGAATGGTCATATCTGGATTTCGAGGACTTACAATTGTAGTAATGGTTACTGATAGTGTTTTGAATTCTGTGCTTTGAGGGTCAGTCAAGGCTGGTACAAAAGCTTGCTGCAAGGTGACTTGTAATTCCACCACTGGAGGAGGTGTCGTTGTTATGGCAGTTGTAGCAGGAACAGTTGTTGTAGCAGGGGCATCTGAAATTAATAAAACATTACACTCTTTTAGAATTCGAAATGTGCTCCAAATGCAACGTGTGCTTAAACTGTACTGGTGATGTACTAGTGTGTACAACTTGATAACGTGGGATGTTGGAGGGAGGACAATGAAATGTTGCTGATGTAGCCGCAATTGGTTGATCAATTCCGCAACGAGATTTAACTTCAAAGGTTCTACAACTGAACATTACTTGTCAATGGATATTATTGGAGCACCTATTGATTGGGTTTGCTTACTTATCACAGTGATGGAGTTCAGATCCAAAGATAAGTTGAAGTTAGAGTTTGGATTGGTCACAGCCTCTTTCAATGTTTCAACAATGTCACTGCCCTTGGGGATAGGTACTGTGGAGGTCGCATTGAACTCCAGTTCCAAATCCACCTCTGTGTTAGGATCCTGACCGAGACGAGGCACAGGTCTGCAGAGGATCAAAAAGTTCATAGGTCAGGGTCAAGTCAAAAGGTGACTGAAAAAGTAAAGTTGTGCTAAAAATAAGGCTTTTTAGGTTCTAAAGACTTTATTGTCTAAATTAAAGAAAATGGTTTAAAAGTAGAATACAATATTACCTGAATTGAGTAACAGTCGTCTGAACGAAACTAAGCCCATATCTTTCTCGGAAGATTGTGTCACACTGTAAGGAGTAGGGGACAGAAGAGTCAACTTTAATAGACTATCAAATAGTATGAGAGATCTTACAAACATAATATATATATAACATTATTAGGCCTATATATTTTAACAATCCCTTATTCCCGTAGCTCACCGATCATTAAGCCTAAAGTCATTGTCACTTGAGCCTTAGGTAAAGTCAATAACCACATCAACATAGACACAAATGAATGGTCATATCTGGATTTCGAGGGCTTACAATTGTAGTAATGGTTACTGATAGTGTTTTGAATTCTGTGCTTTGAGGGTCAGTCAAGGCTGGTACAAAAGCTTGCTGCAAGGTGACTTGTAATTCCACCACTGGAGGAGGTGCCGTTGTTATGGCAGTTGTAGCAGGAACAGTTGTTGTAGCAGGGGCATCTGAAATTAATAAAACATTACACTCTTTTAGAATTCGAAATGTGCTCCAAATGCAACGTGTGCTTAAACTGTACTGGTGATGTACTAGTGTGTACAACTTGATAACGTGGGATGTTGGAGGGAGGACAATGAAATGTTGCTGATGTAGCCGCAATTGGTTGATCAATTCCGCAACGAGATTTAACTTCAAAGGTTCTACAACTGAACATTACTTGTCAATGGATATTATTGGAGCACCTATTGATTGGGTTTGCTTACTTATCACAGTGATGGAGTTCAGATCCAAAGATAAGTTGAAGTTAGAGTTTGGATTGGTCACAGCCTCTTTCAATGTTTCAACAATGTCACTGCCCTTGGGGATAGGTACTGTGGAGGTCGCATTGAACTCCAGTTCCAAATCCACCTCTGTGTTAGGATCCTGACCGAGACGAGGCACAGGTCTGCAGAGGATCAAAAAGTTCATAGGTCAGGGTCAAGTCAAAAGGTGACTGAAAAAGTAAAGTTGTGCTAAAAATAAGGCTTTTTAGGTTCTAAAGACTTTATTGTCTAAATTAAAGTAAATGGTTTAAAAGTAGAATACAATATTACCTGAATTGAGTAACAGTCGTCTGAACGAAACTAAGCCCATATCTTTCTCGGAAGATTGTGTCACACTGTAAGGAGTAGGGGAGAGAAGAGTCAACTTTAATAGACTATCAAATAGTATGAGAGATCTTACAAACATAATATATATATAACATTATTAGGCCTATATATTTTAACAATCCCTTATTCCCGTAGCTCACCGATCATTAAGCCTAAAGTCATTGTCACTTGAGCCTTAGGTAAAGTCAATAACCACATCAACATAGACACAAATGAATGGTCATATCTGGATTTCGAGGACTTACAATTGTAGTAATGGTTACTGATAGTGTTTTGAATTCTGTGCTTTGAGGGTCAGTCAAGGCTGGTACAAAAGCTTGCTGCAAGGTGACTTGTAATTCCACCACTGGAGGAGGTGTCGTTGTTATGGCAGTTGTAGCAGGAACAGTTGTTGTAGCAGGGGCATCTGAAATTAATAAAACATTACACTCTTTTAGAATTCGAAATGTGCTCCAAATGCAACGTGTGCTTAAACTGTACTGGTGATGTACTAGTGTGTACAACTTGATAACGTGGGATGTTGGAGGGAGGACAATGAAATGTTGCTGATGTAGCCGCAATTGGTTGATCAATTCCGCAACGAGATTTAACTTCAAAGGTTCTACAACTGAACATTACTTGTCAATGGATATTATTGGAGCACCTATTGATTGGGTTTGCTTACTTATCACAGTGATGGAGTTCAGATCCAAAGATAAGTTGAAGTTAGAGTTTGGATTGGTCACAGCCTCTTTCAATGTTTCAACAATGTCACTGCCCTTGGGGATAGGTACTGTGGAGGTCGCATTGAACTCCAGTTCCAAATCCACCTCTGTGTTAGGATCCTGACCGAGACGAGGCACAGGTCTGCAGAGGATCAAAAAGTTCATAGGTCAGGGTCAAGTCAAAAGGTGACTGAAAAAGTAAAGTTGTGCTAAAAATAAGGCTTTTTAGGTTCTAAAGACTTTATTGTCTAAATTAAAGAAAATGGTTTAAAAGTAGAATACAATATTACCTGAATTGAGTAACAGTCGTCTGAACGAAACTAAGCCCATATCTTTCTCGGAAGATTGTGTCACACTGTAAGGAGTAGGGGACAGAAGAGTCAACTTTAATAGACTATCAAATAGTATGAGAGATCTTACAAACATAATATATATATAACATTATTAGGCCTATATATTTTAACAATCCCTTATTCCCGTAGCTCACCGATCATTAAGCCTAAAGTCATTGTCACTTGAGCCTTAGGTAAAGTCAATAACCACATCAACATAGACACAAATGAATGGTCATATCTGGATTTCGAGGGCTTACAATTGTAGTAATGGTTACTGATAGTGTTTTGAATTCTGTGCTTTGAGGGTCAGTCAAGGCTGGTACAAAAGCTTGCTGCAAGGTGACTTGTAATTCCACCACTGGAGGAGGTGCCGTTGTTATGGCAGTTGTAGCAGGAACAGTTGTTGTAGCAGGGGCATCTGAAATTAATAAAACATTGCACTCTTTTAGAATTCGAAATGTGCTCCAAATGCAACGTGTGCTTAAACTGTACTGGTGATGTACTAGTGTGTACAACTTGATAACGTGGGATGTTGGAGGGAGGACAATGAAATGTTGCTCATTTAGCCGCAATTGGTTGATCAATTCCGCAACGGGATTTAACTTCAAAGGTTCTACAACTGAACATTACTTGTCAATGGATATTATTGGAGCACCTATTGATTGGGTTTGCTTACTTATCACAGTGATGGAGTTCAGATCCAAAGATAAGTTGAAGTTAGAGTTTGGATTGGTCACAGCCTCTTTCAATGTTTCAACAATGTCACTGCCCTTGGGGATAGGTACTGTGGAGGTCGCATTGAACTCCAGTTCCAAATCCACCTCTGTGTTAGGATCCTGACCGAGACGAGGCACAGGTCTGCAGAGGGTCAAAAAGTTCATAGGTCAGGGTCAAGTCAAAAGGTGACTGAAAAAGTAAAGTTGTGCTAAAAATAAGGCTTTTTAGGTTCTAAAGACTTTATTGTCTAAATTAAAGTAAATGGTTTAAAAGTAGAATACAATATTACCTGAATTGAGTAACAGTCGTCTGAACGAAACTAAGCCCATATCTTTCTCGGAAGATTGTGTCACACTGTAAGGAGTAGGGGAGAGAAGAGTCAACTTTAATAGACTATCAAATAGTATGAGAGATCTTACAAACATAATATATATATAACATTATTAGGCCTATATATTTTAACAATCCCTTATTCCCGTAGCTCACCGATCATTAAGCCTAAAGTCATTGTCACTTGAGCCTTAGGTAAAGTCAATAACCACATCAACATAGACACAAATGAATGGTCATATCTGGATTTCGAGGACTTACAATTGTAGTAATGGTTACTGATAGTGTTTTGAATTCTGTGCTTTGAGGGTCAGTCAAGGCTGGTACAAAAGCTTGCTGCAAGGTGACTTGTAATTCCACCACTGGAGGAGGTGCCGTTGTTATGGCAGTTGTAGCAGGAACAGTTGTTGTAGCAGGGGCATCTGAAATTAATAAAACATTACACTCTTTTAGAATTCGAAATGTGCTCCAAATGCAACGTGTGCTTAAACTGTACTGGTGATGTACTAGTGTGTACAACTTGATAACGTGGGATGTTGGAGGGAGGACAATGAAATGTTGCTGATGTAGCCGCAATTGGTTGATCAATTCCGCAACGAGATTTAACTTCAAAGGTTCTACAACTGAACATTACTTGTCAATGGATATTATTGGAGCACCTATTGATTGGGTTTGCTTACTTATCACAGTGATGGAGTTCAGATCCAAAGATAAGTTGAAGTTAGAGTTTGGATTGGTCACAGCCTCTTTCAATGTTTCAACAATGTCACTGCCCTTGGGGATAGGTACTGTGGAGGTCGCATTGAACTCCAGTTCCAAATCCACCTCTGTGTTAGGATCCTGACCGAGACGAGGCACAGGTCTGCAGAGGGTCAAAAAGTTCATAGGTCAGGGTCAAGTCAAAAGGTGACTGAAAAAGTAAAGTTGTGCTAAAAATAAGGCTTTTTAGGTTCTAAAGACTTTATTGTCTAAATGAAAGAAAATGGTTTAAAAGTAGAATACAATATTACCTGAATTGAGTAACAGTCGTCTGAACGAAACTAAGCCCATATCTTTCTCGGAAGATTGTGTCACACTGTAAGGAGTAGGGGAGAGAAGAGTCAACTTTAATAGACTATCAAATAGTATGAGAGATCTTACAAACATAATATATATATAACATTATTAGGCCTATATATTTTAATAATCCCTTATTCCCGTAGCTCACCGATCATTAAGCCTAAAGTCATTGTCACTTGAGCCTTAGGTAAAGTCAATAACCACATCAACATAGACACAAATGAATGGTCATATCTGGATTTCGAGGACTTACAATTGTAGTAATGGTTACTGATAGTGTTTTGAATTCTGTGCTTTGAGGGTCAGTCAAGGCTGGTACAAAAGCTTGCTGCAAGGTGACTTGTAATTCCACCACTGGAGGAGGTGCCGTTGTTATGGCAGTTGTAGCAGGAACAGTTGTTGTAGCAGGGGCATCTGAAATTAATAAAACATTGCACTCTTTTAGAATTTGAAATGTGCTCCAAATGCAACGTGTGCTTAAACTGTACTGGTGATGTACTAGTGTGTACAACTTGATAACGTGGGATGTTGGAGGGAGGACAATGAAATGTTGCTCATTTAGCCGCAATTGGTTGATCAATTCCGCAACGGGATTTAACTTCAAAGGTTCTACAACTGAACATTACTTGTCAATGGATATTATTGGAGCACCTATTGATTGGGTTTGCTTACTTATCACAGTGATGGAGTTCAGATCCAAAGATAAGTTGAAGTTAGAGTTTGGATTGGTCACAGCCTCTTTCAATGTTTCAACAATGTCACTGCCCTTGGGGATAGGTACTGTGGAGGTCGCATTGAACTCCAGTTCCAAATCCACCTCTGTGTTAGGATCCTGACCGAGACGAGGCACAGGTCTGCAGAGGGTCAAAAAGTTCATAGGTCAGGGTCAAGTCAAAAGGTGACTGAAAAAGTAAAGTTGTGCTAAAAATAAGGCTTTTTAGGTTCTAAAGACTTTATTGTCTAAATTAAAGAAAATGGTTTAAAAATAGAATGCAATATTACCTGAATTGAGTAACAGTCGTCTGAATGAAACTAAGCCCATATCTTTCTCGGAAGATTGTGTCACACTGTAAGGAGTAGGGGAGAGAAGAGTCAACTTTAATAGACTATCAAATAGTATGAGAGATCTTACAAACATAATATATATATATATAACATTATTAGGCCTATATATTTTAACAATCCCTTATTCCCGTAGCTCACCGATCATTAAGGCTAAAGTCATTGTCACTTGAGCCTTAGGTAAAGTCAATAACTTCATCAACATAGACACAAATGAATGGTCATATCTGGATTTCGAGGACTTACAATTGTAGTAATGGTTACTGATAGTGTTTTGAATTCTGTGCTTTGAGGGTCAGTCAAGGCTGGTACAAAAGCTTGCTGCAAGGTGACTTGTAATTCCACCACTGGAGGAGGTGCCATTGTTATGGCAGTTGTAGCAGGAACAGTTGTTGTAGCAGGGGCATCTGAAATTAATAAAACATTGCACTCTTTTAGAATTTGAAATGTGCTCCAAATGCAACGTGTGCTTAAACTGTACTGGTGATGTACTAGTGTGTACAACTTGATAACGTGGGATGTTGGAGGGAGGACAGTGAAATGTTGCTGATGTAGCCACAATTGGTTGATCAATTCCGCAACGGGATTTAACTTCAAAGGTTCTACAACTGAACATTACTTGTCAATGGATATTATTGGAGCACCTATTGATTGGGTTTGCTTACTTATCACAGTGATGGAGTTCAGATCCAAAGATAAGTTGAAGTTAGAGTTTGGATTGGTCACAGCCTCTTTCAATGTTTCAACAATGTCACTGCCCTTGGGGATAGGTACTGTGGAGGTCGCATTGAACTCCAGTTCCAAATCCACCTCTGTGTTAGGATCCTGACCGAGACGAGGCACAGGTCTGCAGAGGGTCAAAAAGTTCATAGGTCAGGGTCAAGTCAAAAGGTGACTGAAAAAGTAAAGTTGTGCTAAAAATAAGGCTTTTTAGGTTCTAAAGACTTTATTGTCTAAATTAAAGAAAATGGTTTAAAAGTAGAATACAATATTACCTGAATTGAGTAACAGTCGTCTGAACGAAACTAAGCCCATATCTTTCTCGGAAGATTGTGTCACACTGTAAGGAGTATAGGAGAGAAGAGTCAACTTTAATAGACTATCAAATAGTATGAGAGATCTTACAAACATAATATATATATATAACATTATTAGGCCTGTATATTTTAACAATCCCTTATTCCCGTAGCTCACCGATCATTAAGCCTAAAGTCATTGTCACTTGAGCCTTAGGTAAAGTCAATAACCACATCAACATAGACACAAATGAATGGTCATATCTGGATTTCGAGGACTTACAATTGTAGTAATGGTTACTGATAGTGTTTTGAATTCTGTGCTTTGAGGGTCAGTCAAGGCTGGTACAAAAGCTTGCTGCAAGGTGACTTGTAATTCCACCACTGGAGGAGGTGCCGTTGTTATGGCAGTTGTAGCAGGAACAGTTGTTGTAGCAGGGGCATCTGAAATTAATAAAACATTGCACTCTTTTAGAATTTGAAATGTGCTCCAAATGCAACGTGTGCTTAAACTGTACTGGTGATGTACTAGTGTGTACAACTTGATAACGTGGGATGTTGGAGGGAGGACAGTGAAATGTTGCTGATGAAGCCGCAATTGGTTGATCAATTCCGCAACGGGATTTAACTTCAAAGGTTCTACAACTGAACATTACTTGTCAATGGATATTATTGGAGCACCTATTGATTGGGTTTGCTTACTTATCACAGTAATGGAGTTCAGATCCAAAGATAAGTTGAAGTTAGAGTTTGGATTGGTCACAGCCTCTTTCAATGTTTCAACAATGTCACTGCCCTTGGGGATAGGTACTGTGGAGGTCGCATTGAACTCCAGTTCCAAATCCACCTCTGTGTTAGGATCCTGACCGAGACGAGGCACAGGTCTGCAGAGGGTCAAAAAGTTCATAGGTCAGGGTCAAGTCAAAAGGTGACTGAAAAAGTAAAGTTGTGCTAAAAATAAGGCTTTTTAGGTTCTAAAGACTTTATTGTCTAAATTAAAGAAAATGGTTTAAAAGTAGAATACAATATTACCTGAATTGAGTAACAGTCGTCTGAACGAAACTAAGCCCATATCTTTCTCGGAAGATTGTGTCACACTGTAAGGAGTAGGGGAGAGAAGAGTCAACTTTAATAGACTATCAAATAGTATGAGAGATCTTACAAACATAATATATATATAACATTATTAGGCCTATATATTTTAACAATCCCTTATTCCCGTAGCTCACCGATCATTAAGCCTAAAGTCATTGTCACTTGAGCCTTAGGTAAAGTCAATAACCACATCAACATAGACACAAATGAATGGTCATATCTGGATTTCGAGGACTTACAATTGTAGTAATGGTAACTGATAGTGTTTTGAATTCTGTGCTTTGAGGGTCAGTCAAGGCTGGTACAAAAGCTTGCTGCAAGGTGACTTGTAATTCCACCACTGGAGGAGGTGCCGTTGTTATGGCAGTTGTAGCAGGAACAGTTGTTGTAGCAGGGGCATCTGAAATTAATAAAACATTGCACTCTTTTAGAATTTGAAAGGTGCTCCAATTGAAATATGTACTGGTGACGTACTCGTGTTCACCTTTAAAGTACTATTCTCTTATAACGGATTGCACAACATATCCCTTACCGACTGAGATGGAAGTAGTGGTTGTGGTTCCTCTTGTTGTTGATTTTGCAACAGGGTAAGCTGTTGTGTTTGTCAACAGATCTGTGGCTGTGCTTGGGGTCGCTGTGAATACAAAATGGCAGAAATCAGGGTATATACCTAGAATACAATGAATGGAATTACAACGATTTTGGTGGGCTACAGCGTGATTTAACTTCAAAGGGGCCACAGCTGTACATTACATGTCAATGGATAATTTTGGAGCATATATTGATTGGGTTTGCTTTTTTTTTGTGATTTTGTTTGTTTTTGGATATTTCAATAATTTAGCAACGATTCAGTCATCCCAGGCCATTTGTCACCCACTTCAATGTCACAGATAAATGTAATCACTTCACCATGACCTTTAGGACTTATGGAAAATGCATCTGGGACAATAAAATATCTCTAATGTTGCCCCTATATCCCGTAGATAGGACTGAGTGTAACTTCTTTGGGGCCAAAACTGTCCAGTTCTTGTCAAAAGGATACTTTTGGTGCACCCTTTGATTGGGTTTACTTACTTATAACAGTGATGGAGTTTGGATCCAAATAAAGGTTGAATATTGACTTCAGTATATCTGCAATGTCACTACCCTTAGGGAAAGGTTCGTTGGAGGTTCCATTGAACACCAGTTCAACCTCAGCCTCTGTGACTGTTCCCATACCGGAACAGATTCCAGTGTTGACGACAGGTCTGCAAAGAGTCAGAGGTGAAAACAATTGGTGAGTGAACAGTGGCCAGTCATTCATGTGTAGCATTGGTTAAAACACTGTCTTCAAAATATCATAAATAAATACTACAGAAAATTTTAGTTTTTGTATAAAATAGATAAATAATGACATATTTAATATATTTAATCAATATTACAATAAACATATTACTAAATAAAAAATGTATTAAAATAAGTAAATATTACAGAAATGTTAATTGTGGTATAAAAGTTAATTGTTCTATTTTTGTGTAACAAAATACTTTCCCAGAGTGATTGGTAAATTAAAAAGGAGCTTAGCATAGACTAGGATATTACTTGAATGCAACAACGACCGTCTGGGTGAAAAGAGTCCCATATCTGGCTCTGTAGATCAAGTCGCACTGTAAAAAAAAAGGAAAAAGGAAACCAAATCAACAATATGTAGAACTTGCTTTTAAAGCAGAATCTGGGATATTTCCTTCTTTTCAATTGACCAATTCTGCCCTCAGTTACTGTTCGCGAGGTTGGACAATTTCCCCCTGTGAACCAGCCAGTTTGATGTTAGCTGCATTTATACTACTTCATGAAGTTATCCGCTATCCACCCATGCTAATCTAGAGATCTCAGTTACGTTCTTGTGGATTGACATTTCAATCACTTCAAGGCAACTGGTTAAAATTAATCTTGTAGTTTGGCTAGCTGCTGGATGAGTCTGAATGCTCATAATATAGCTAACTTAACATTTGATGGAAACAAAGTTAAATTTCCGGGTTAGCTAGCTAGTTAGCGTATGCTACTTGTTCTGTGCCTGGCAATGCAAGCAAGCTAACTATTCAACAAACAAGGCAACACATGTATAATTTCAACTGGCTCCGCAATTCAGGATTCAGACAAGTTCCCCCACGGGTGCACTGTTTAATATTTTATCCATTTTAAACAATTCATTTTTAATGTAAACTAATTTTTTGACACAGCCCTCATAGGCTTCCTTGCATTTGAAATGAGACTAGGTCTGGTTAGCGACAGTTGCTATACACCGGAGCTCTGCGACTGGATAGTTAGCTTGCCAATAAATAACTCACATTCTTTACAACTAAATGGTACACTGTTATTTCAATTTTACACATATTCATTGATTCTTGACAAATGTAACTTAAGAATGCCTTTTGAGCTTTCCTCTTACCTTACCATATCTAAAATGTTTATGATACCATAAGCCACAAACTGGCAGCGGATTTGCGCTCTACAGTTTTAGACTTGATTTTGGTCTCAAATGAAGCATATAATCTGGGACCATGGTTAAGCCACTTTAGATTGCCCTGGGTTTTGGGTAATATGGGTTCATGGTTGGCCATGAAATCATTGAATTTCCAAGGGAAATCAACAAGTGCCTTGGTCCCACCCAAATTTTGGGACTGGGTTTTTCAAATGCCCCAGTGCGGTGTCAGTAGGGTTGTTATACTCCATTGTTTTGTGTTTGTAAACAAACACGATAGCTTCAAAATATGTTAAAACTATCCTGTTGATCTCATGGATTTTCAGTCCATCTGTCACTCTGTCTTTGAATCAGAAAGTGGTTACATTCCCTAGCCCCATTCATTGGGCTGAAACACAAGCTCAGAATTGTCACCTGAACCTTACTACTGATAGTATCAACTATCATCACACAATGTCCATGGTCATACATTAAATAACAAGCTGTTCAGAGACAAGTCAATGGTCACCGCTGGCTTTCTATGACCTACCATTTTAACAATGTTTGCGGCAAGTACTTGAAATTCTTTGCTTAGAGGATTACTCAAAGCTTTTACAAACACTTGTTGTATGGTGACATGTAAAGCCACAAGTGGAGGTGCAGTTGTTCTGGTAGTTGTAGTATGAACAGAAGTTGTTGCAGGAGCACCTGGAATTCAAAAAGAAAAAAAGAGTCTGATACTAAAATCTGCAGATACATTTGAACTTGGAAGTTTACATACACCTTAGCCAAATACATTTCAACTCAGTTTTTCACAATTCCTGACATTTAATCCTAGTAACAATTCCTTGTTTTAGGTCACTTCATTTTAAGAATGTGAAATGTCAGAATAATAGTGGAGAGACTGATTTATTTCAGCTTTTATTTCTTTCATCACATTCCCAGTGGGTCAGAAGTTTACATACACTCAATTAGTATTGCCTTTAAATTGTTTAACTTGGGTCAAATGTTTTGGGTAGCCTTCCACAAGCTTCCCGAAATAAGTTGGGTATATTCTGGCTCATCCCTCCTGACATAGCTGGTGTAACTGAGTCAGGTTTGTAGGCCTCCTTGCTCACACACGCCTTTTCAGTTCTGCCCACATATTTTCTAGGATTGAGGTCAGGGCTTTGTGATGGCCACTCCAATACCTTGACTTTGTTGTTCTTAAGCCAGTTTTCCACAACTTTGGAAATATGCTTGGGGTCATTATCCATTTGGAAGACCCATTTGCGACCAAGCTTTTTGTCTTGAGATGTTGCTTCATTATGATGACATCTATTTTGTGAAGTGCACCAGTCCCTCCTGCAGCAAAGCAACCCCACAACATGATGCTGCCACCCCGGTGCTTCACAGTTGGGATGATATACTTCGGCTTGCAAGCATCCCCCTTTTTCCTCCGACCTGAGCGGTATGATGGCTGCGTGGTCCCATGGTGTTAATACTTGCGTTCTATTGTTTGTACAGATGAACATGATACCTTCAGGCATTTGGAAATTGCTCCCAAGATTAACAATTTTTTTCTGAGGTCTGGCCTGATTTCTTTAGATTTTCCCATGATGTCAAGCAAAGAGGCATTGAGTTTGAAGGTAGGCTTTGAAATACATTCACAGGTACACCTCCAATTGACTAAAATTATGTCAATTAGCCTATATGCCATGACATCATTTTTTGGAATTTACAAAGCTGATCAAAGGCACAGTCAACTTAGTGTATGTACATTTCTGACCCACTGAATTTGTGTTACAGTGAATTATAAGTGAAATAATCTGTCTATTAACAATTGTTGGACAAATTACTTGTGTCATGCACAAAGTAGATGTCCTAACCGATTTGCCAAAACTATAGTTTGTTAATTAACAAGAAATTTGTGGAGTGGTTGAAAAACGAGTTTTAATGACTCCAACCTAAGTGTATGTAAACTTCCGACTTCAACTTTATGTTGTACTTTTGTGTACTTTTAAAAGTAAATTTTTTAAATATTTGCAGATTGGACAAGATATCACCTACCAACTGTGGTGGATGGAGTGGTTGAGATTCCTGTTGTTGTCGATGCTTCTGTAGTTCCCATTGCATCACTGACAGCAGCTCCAGTTGTTTCTGGGAGTTGTGTTGTAGTCATTGAGATATTAATGGCCGCTATTTCACAGCAAAAACAGAAGCAACTTTATTTGATTAAAACAAGAACCATAACATCACAGACACACATTCCAACATTATGGTTTTATTTCTGTTGGAAATGACAAAATACCACTGATCTGAATGAGTCTTTGCAGCAAACTTCTAATACAGTGAGCTACAAAGGTTTTGGGACAGTGACACATGTTTTGATGTTTTTGCTCTGTACTCCAGCACTTTTGGATTTGAAACGTGAATAATGATGAGTGAGAAATGACTGACCCACCGCCCAAAAATGCTAACCTCATCTTTTATTGTAATGGTGAGAGGATGTCCTGGGGGTATGATATTTGAGCATCTGTAACTTTCTCACTCATCACTATTCATAATTCATTCAGGACTATCCTTAATCATGGTAGCATCCACATTGATGTAGAAGTGTTTAGAAATATATTGTATTCTTATTTGCAATAAAAGTGACTCCAGAAATGACACAATTCATTATTTACCATTTTGGCCACAAAATAATCCAAAACACAACTAAAACAAACAGGAAATGCATCCAACAAGTTTGTAGAGTCACAAGCTTGATGTAATCATTGCGATCAAGGAATATGGGACCAAATGCTAAACTTTTGACTACTTTAATACACAAAAGTGAATTTGTCCCAATACTTTTGGTCCCCTAAAATGGGAGAGTATGTAATACTAACAAATACTAGTTGAGTGTATGTAAACTTCTGACCCACTGGGAATGAGAACGGTTCACCCAATATGGATGAAAACACCCTTAGATTAAAGCTGACAGTCTGCACTTTGACCTCATAGTCAATGTTTCATTTCAAAAGTACTGGAGAACAGCGCCAAAACAACAAAGCATGTCTCACTGTCCCAATAGTTTTGGAGCTCACTGTATATCCAAGTTTGCACTGCTGTAATCCCAAATATTGTTCAACTTTAATCCTCAAAGTTGAAAAGCACATACATAAACAAGATATTTAAAAAGATTGTGTAGATTTCCTTTTCCTTTTGTATTTTGTGATTTGATAGTGTTTATTATGCATCTATTAAATGTTGCACTGAATGTGACGTTCCATAAGTAAATTAGTCAATTTATGAGGAGGTTGAGCAGTGGTTGACATTGTACACGCAATTCCAAATACTTTTAAAACTATATACAATTTCTGAGAAGTTTAATATATTAAACTTTGGGGAACTTGAAATGATAGTTTGTAAACTTGATACACCGACAAATGTAAGTTTTATCATATTAATTGAATATTGAATATTGAATTAAATTGAAATTAGATTTTAAAACTGAATGCAATATTCAGTCCCTACGGTATCAAATCATAAGATATAAATTCAAGTTATGAATTCAATGATTCAATTTGTGCATTACAAATTCAATATCTAAATACAAAAAAATAAATTGAATTCAAAGACAGTTTCTGTTGGCATTGAAATCACTCCGTACACCCGTGTCTACAAGGCTGATTGTTTCCGTCAGGCCTGTCGTGAGTTTTTTTAATGTGTCAGGTAATTCATCCACATTAAATGGTTGGAAGGAAACATGGTTACATTCTGTGAAATTATGCATCTTAAAAATAATTTTAAACTTAAACTGTATACTTTATACACTCAGTATACCAAACATTAGGAACCCCCCCTGCACTTTTGCCTTCAGAACAGCCTCAATTTGTCCAGGCATGGACTCTACAAGGATGCTGGCCAATGTTGAAAAAACCAACAACATTTAAATAGAGAACGTTTAAATCTAACTATTATATTAAGTGCAGGCCATGTTCCTATTGGTCAGTCACCAGGAACAGCTCATAAGACCAGCCACATTACACAACGAAGGCTCAACATTTCTGACACGACCAAAACTTTGTCGGAGCCTACTTAGTGATACTTGATCAGCAGATGTAGACCCTGTCATACTGAACGAGCCAAGACATCCAACAATCGTTTACGACCTAAGAATTTACCAAAGACGTGGATATTTTGTCTGGGACAGCAAAGTTGTTGCATAAAATGGCAAAAATTGCACAGTCTGTGAGGGCCTTTAGATGAGCAGAGCCAAATGATCCATTATAACCAGCACAAAACCAAACGTTGGGGGTTTTGTGCCGGCTTTAGTGGCAGGGGACGGGGGGAATAAATTAATTAAGCATTTCATGTATTTGTTTATACGTGTGTTTTCCACATTTTGAAGATTATACCCAGAAATGTCAAAAAAGTCACTTACCCATTAGAAGGAGCACTGTTGATGTCATTTGCCTAACATTCATCTTGTGTGCTCTTTCAAAATGTTCACCTAAAGAAACATACAATACAATTAATGCAGGTAAGTGACAGGAATGTTAAAAATGGTAGAAATAAGCATAGAAATATAATGACCACAAGCAGTTCCCTCGCCGTTTTAGCTACAGGACATTTTTGTATTTCCCAACATCTTTGCTGGAAGTAGTCATTTCTAAGCGACACTGCCACATGTAGAAGAAGATGACAGCGTGTCACACGGCGAGATCCAAAAAACACACATATGTAGGTCTTTAACAGTTTGGGTCTAGAGTATCTTCCCCTTTGAAGAGGGGGATGACCACAGCTACTTTCCAATCTTTAGGGATCTCAGATGATACGAAAGAGAGATTGAACAGACTAGTTATAGAGGTTGCAACCATTGCGGTGGATAATTTTAGAAAGAGATGGTCCAGATTGTCTAGCCCAGCTGATTTGTAGGGGTTCAGATTTTGCAGCTCTTTCAGAACATCATCTATCTGGATTTGGCTGAAGGAGAAGTGGATGAAGTCTTGGGTAAGTTGCTGTGGGGGGTGCAGAGCTGTTGACTGGGGTAGGGGTAGCCAGGTGGAAAGCATGGCCAGCCGTAGAAACATGTTTATTGAAATTCTTGATTATCATAGATTTATCGGTGGTGACTGTGTTTCCTAACCTCAGTGCAGTGGGCAGCTGGGAGGAGGTGTTCTTATTCTCCATGGACTTTACAGTGTCCTAGAACCTTTTGGAGCCTGTGCTACATGATGCACATTTCTATTTGAAAAAGCTAGCTTTTTCTTACCTAACTTCTTACTTCCCTGAAAAGTTGCATATCGCGGGGGCTATTCGATGCTAATGCAGTACGCCACAGGATGTTCTTGAGCTGGTCAAGGGCAGTCAAGTCTGGAATGAACCAAGGGCTATATCTGTTCTTAGTTGTAAATGTTTTGAATGGGGCATGCTTATTTAAGATGATGAGGTAAGCACTTTTTAAGAATAACCAGGAATCCTCTACTGACGGAATGAGGTCAATATCCTTCCAGGATTCCCGGGCCAGGTTGATTAGTGATGAGGCGTATGTAGTGTATGTATGTTTGTGTTGTGTTGGTATGCTTGTGTGTGTGTGTGTGTGTGTGTGTACATGTGTGTGGACTTTGTGTGAAATGTCAATGTTGTATGTGAGTGAATATGTATATAGTGTGTATATATAGTATACAAACTTAGAAAAAAGGGTTCCAAAAGTGTTCTTCTACTGACCCTATCTTGCGCTGACCCTACCCACAATCACTAGACTATACACAATTTTTGGTTCCAAGTGTAACTCTTTTGGGTTCCATGTAGAGCCCTCTGTGGAAAGGGTTCTACATGGAACCGAAAGGGTTCTACCTGGAACAAAAAATGATTCTTGAAATGGTTCTCCTATGGGGACAGCCAAAGAACCCTTTTAGGTTTTAGATAGCACTGTTTTCTCAACAACTAATTGACCGACATCGGTTCAATTATTTGAATTCTATTTCGTTTAAAGAAAATTGGAGCCCCATTTGTATTTTCTGTAGAGATAAATTAAACCTGAACAGCAGTAAATAAAACAAGTCTAAATTACAGCACAATTCTGCAACAGGAAGCCATGAACAATTACGTTTATATTACCATTTGCCAAACATGTAATGCATAAAATTCTAAATGAACTAGTTTGGAAACATTTGTTTGGATGTTGAAACACTTCACACTAATTTTCAACAATGTCATTGAAAGCAGAAACCTCATTGCTGCGGTAATCTGTGGTAATCTGAATATAAGCCTACCTCCTTCTAGGTTTAGTACTTAGACATGGACTAGGCCTGGACTAGCTAAAATAAAACTACAAATGAAATCATGTTTGAGAAATAAAATGTTCATTAATTACATTTAAAAGTGCAATTTAGTCTAAGACTAGGCTTTTTCTCCGTCCAGGAACCCGCCTCTAAATGTTTTACAGAAAACAAGTCTAAAGAAAATATTTAGGAAAATATTGTTAAAATGTCTCAGTAATAGATTAATATACTTACCCATTGTTATGAACTTTATCATCTTGATATTGTGTGGTGCATGACTCTAAAGAGCTGTCACCTTGACTGTCGTCACTTTTATAAAATGAAGTGACACCAAAGATAGCATGACACATATGCTAAAGAGAAAAACATTATGTTAATCATCAGTCAGCTCGTCCCATGATTCATTCCCAGTGAGATGGGGCGGTACTCAGTTTTTCTTACCTCCTCAAACCAGAGAGAGTAGGGTTGGGCAGGATTCAAATTAGTTCACAGCCTAGGGGTATGCTGCATTCATAACATCTCGTAAATTCATAAATGTGAAGGTACAACCAAGAAAAATCAACACGTACGCCCCTCCAACCCATAATTACTAGTGAGAAAAAATCTAGCATCCCTGAGCTCTGACTTCTCCCACATGAAGAACTCTGATGTTTCCGGAAATTACCTTTGCAACAGATTTTCAGGAGTTAAATGCATCAAGAAAACATTATTTATACAGTACTAGTCAAAAGTTTTGATGACACCCCCCATTAGCTGTTGCAAAAGCAGCAGCTACTCTTCCTGGGGTCCACACAAAACAAGAAACATAATACAGAATGACATACAGAACATCAATAGACAAGAACAGCTCAAGGACATAAAAAAAATGTAAAAGGCACACGTAGCCTACATATCAATGCATACACACAAACTATCTTGGTCAAATAGGGGAAATGCGTTGTGCCGTGAGGTGTTGCTTCATCTGTTTTTTGAACCAGGTTTGCTGTTTATTTGAGCAATATGAAATGGAAGGAAGTTTCATGCAATAAGGGCTCTATATAATACTGTACGCTTTCTTGAATTTGATCTGGATTTGGGGACTGTCTATCAGCAGCAGGAGAAGAGATTGTTGACTAAGAATTCATAGTATGTTGTCTACCTGGAAAAGGTGCTTGTCATCCATCAACCTCAGTACAGTGACCTTAAATGATATGTTAAAATGTGAGATCTAGAGAATCTAGTTTATTTTGGGTAGGCTGGTACTTTCTCGGAACACTCAACTTCATATTGTGGGAGATGAGTCACTGATGTAGTTCCTGATCGGTATTAACCATTCCTCATTGCATCTTATGGGGGAGATTAACATGAACCAGTTTTGTCTGTTTTGTAACCATCTGTTGGGTAACCAGGCTGCCTCCCAGGTGTGAGCCGGGTGCCAGCTACAAGCCATTGAATAATATTGCTTAATCTTTCTCCCAAATTCAAACTAGATTGAGATTTTGAATATGTGGATAAGACATGTTGTATGTTTCAGTCAAAAGTGCATTCAGACTTTTTCCAAATGTTCTTACATTATAGCCTTATTCTAAAATGTATTGAATAGCTTTTCCCCCTCATCAATCTACACACAATACCCCATAATGACAAAGCAAAAAATAAAAAAATAAATATCATATTTACATAAACTTCAGAACCTCTACTCAGTAATTTGTTTAGATTTAGACCCTTTACTCAGTACTTTGTTGAAGCACCTTTGGCAGCGATTACAGCCTCAAGTCTTATTGGGTATGACACTACAACCTTGGCACACCTGTATTTGGGGAGTTTCTTCCATTCTTCTCTGCAGATCCTCTCAAGCTCTGTCAGATTGGATGGGGAGCATCGGTGCACAGCTATTTTCAGGTCTCTCCAGAGATCAGGTTCAAGGCCAGGCTCTGGATGGGCTACTCAAGGACATTCAGAAACTTGTCCCGAAGCCACTCCTGCGTTGCCTTGTCTGGTGCTTAGGGTTGTTGTCCTGCCCAGTCTGAGGTACTAGGCACTCTGGAGCAGGTTTTCATCAAGGATCTCTGTACTTTGCTCTATTCATCTTTCCCTCGATCCTGACTAGTCTCCCAGTAACTGCCGCTGAAAATTTCCCACAGCATGATGCCTTCACCACCATGCTTCACCGTAGGAATAGTGTCAGGTTTCCTCCAGATGTGACGCTTGGCATTCAGACCAAAGAGTTCAATCTTGGTTTCATCAGATCCGAGAATCTTGTTTCTCATGGTCTGCGAGTCCTTTAGGTGCCTTTTGGCAAACTCCAAGTGGGCTGTCATGTGCCTTTTACTGAGGAGTGGCTTCCGTCTGGTCACTCTACCATAAAGACCTGCTTAGTGGAGTGATGCAGAGATGATTGTCTTTCTGGAAGGTTCTCAAATCTCCACAAAAGAACTCTGGAGGTCTGTCAGTGGCACGGGATCCACGGGTCCAGGGCTGGCTGTTATCCCAGAACGTAATGGAAGGGAGTCAGCCCGGTGGAGGAGGGATGAAGTGAGTTCTGGGTGTACTCCACCCATGAAAGGAAGCGGCCCACTCCCCCTGCTGGTTCTGGCAATAACACCTAAGAAACCTCCCCAGCTTCTGGTTGGTTCTCTCCACCTGCCCATTGGACTGAGGCCGGTACCCGGATGTGAGGCTGACCGTGGTCCCCAGATCCTCCAAGAAGGCTCTCCATACAAGCGAATTGAATTGGGGGCCACGGT
Organism: Oncorhynchus mykiss; assembly: GCF_013265735.2. Classification (NCBI taxonomy): domain Eukaryota; kingdom Metazoa; phylum Chordata; class Actinopteri; order Salmoniformes; family Salmonidae; genus Oncorhynchus; species Oncorhynchus mykiss. Next base: position 45,108,919 of record NC_048582.1, read on the forward strand.
CAGAGACAATGTTCTCCTGAAGGCCATAGTCCCGGAAAACCTGCCGGAACAGTGCCTCAGCAACCTGGAGGGTGGTAGGGAGGCGAGGAGCGAGGAATACAATGGCAGGATTTAGAGAATCTGTCCACAACAATCACAATAGTGTTGAAACCATCAGACGGAGGGAGATCAGTCACGAAATCTATGGATAGATGGGACCAAGGCCGCTGTGTCCCGGGAAGGGGAAGGAGTCTCCCTGCTGGAGCGTGCCACAGAGATTTTGTTTGGGCACATGCGGAGCAGGAGTTTACACAGTGGGTGACATCCTGAGCCAAGGTGGGCCACCAGTAGATAAAATGGTGCAGGTGATACCTGTGTGTCCGGCAACGAGGGATATGTGTGCCTAGGTCAACATTCGGTCTCCTAACCCTGCAGGGCCGTAGATGCACTCAATACAACAGGTAGCATGCTCAGCTTCCCTCTCCAGAGCCTGGCAGATGTCCACATTTACATCCCAAAACACAGGGCCTACAATACGGGAGAACGGAATGATGGGCTGGAGGGCACTTACAGGACTCTCAACCGCCATGGAACCTAGGAAAGGTGTGGCGGAAAATTATGACGATAGAATACTCATGCATACCTTGGGAGACGGGTGATCACGGGGCAGCCTCTCTGCCCCAGTGCATCCCGGGTTGGTATGCACCATAAACTGCTGAAGCTGGTGCCGCTCCTGGCCACAAAAGAGACACAGCCCCAGCTGCCTCCGGCTGGGGCCACACACGAAGAGGTGTGTGGCCCCTACCTCCTTGGGTTCAGGATCTGCCTCAGGAAGGCAAAATAAGTAGGGCGAGGAGAGATAGAGCTGCCGGCGCTCCCAAAGAAAGTTGTCCAGATGGATGGCCATTGCGATGAGAGCATCCAAGGAAAGGTTGTTGTCCTGGCACGCCAACACTGTCTGGACCTCCTTGCGCAGTCCTCTTTGGAATTGGGTGCAGAGTGCCGGTTCATTCCATCCGCTGGCGGCTGCCATGGCCCGGACGGTGACAGCATAATCAGCAGCTGTTTGGTTGGAATAGTTTCTCACTTCCCTCTCTGACCTCAGGTGGATGGTCAAAGACCACCTTGAAAAGAGCCATGAACCTCTCGTAGGAACCCAGCTCTTCCTCACCTCTCTCCCAAACGGCTGTAGTTCACCTCAAAGCCCACCCGGTCAGCAGGGAAATGACTGTGGCAACCTTGGACCTTTTGTGGTGGGGGCTCCCGCCCGATGGGCGAAATAGATGGACCACTGGAGTAGGAAGCCACAAATTTGGATGGAGTCCTGTCATACCTTTCCCCGGAGGGACAGTCGGGTCGTTTGGGGGGCTGGCTGGCTGGCTGAGACGTCTCGTGGTACGAGGACCTGTGCTTGCTGGAGGTGAAACATCTCGGGTGGCATCGATGCGTGGAGGATGCGGAGGACCTCATCCGTAGCTGCACTCAGTTGCAACAGCTGATCATGATGTTGGTGAAAGAGGTATCCCTTTTCAATGAACGTCTGGGAGATGTCTTTATCTTCTGCTGCTTCCATAATTATTGAGGCAGTATTTTGTAACGCTTGGAGTCAGGAAGCAGGTGCAGAATGCGGTGAGTTTAATAAACAGGAACAAAGCAGATCAACAAAAAAGCATACTGAACATGAACAAAACCAATGCTGCCTGATGACTACAGAGGGTTAAATAGGCTACAGAGGGTTAAATACAAGGAAAGTAAGGTGATGATGAAGTCCAGGTGTGCATAATGATGGGGAGCAGGTGTGCGTAATGATGGGGAGCAGTTGCGCGTAATGATGGTGCCTGGACCAGTGGTTAGTACACCGGCGACAGCGAACGTTGGAGAGGAGGAGCAGGAGTAGGTGTGACGATAATGTGTGTCACGCCCTGACTTTAGAGATCCTGTTTATGTCTCTATTTTGGTTTGGTCAGGGTGTGAGTTGGGGTGGGTATTCTATATTCTATTATTTGTATTTCTATGTTTTGGCCAGGTAGGGTTTTCAGCTCTCTATCGTTGTCTCTGATTGAGAACCATACTTAGGTAGCCCTTTTTTCCACCTGTCTTTGTGGGAAGTTGAATTTGGTTAGGGCACATAGCCTTTAGCTTCACGGTTTGTTTGATATGATCCTTAACTAGTCTCTCAAAGCACTTCATGATGGCAGAAGTGAGTGCTACAGGGCAATAGTCATTTAGTTCAGTTATCTTTGCTTTCTAGGGAACAGGAACAATGTTGGATATCTTGATGCATGTGGGGACAGATAGGGAGAGATTGAATATGTCCGTAAACACTCCAGCTAGCTGGTCTGCGCATGTTCTGAGGATGTGGCTAGGGATGCCATCTGAGCCGGCAGTCTTGCGTGGATTAACATACCTTAAGGGAACATTTTGACATTCGCCATATGGTTAGTGAGAAAGTCCATATTGCAAATGTACGGTCCCTTACTAGACGTCCGAAAACGTTTGTAAAATTTGCGGATGGCGTCGGGCCGTGCGGCAGGGCCGAATCTACCGGGAAGTCATCAAACGAACTCTCTCGGACATTCGGATTCCGTTTTATAAAATAATCAAATTCTGGTCATTTTTCCGCTGTCCCGATAAATCCCACAAGAGGGCGAATGGAATCATATTGCAAATGTACAAAACATCACGAATCACGACGTGGCCTTATCTCCAAAACGGAAAAGACTTCGAAGCCGAAACTTGGTGAGCATAGGTTTGGCATAATGGGCAGTTGGCCCCGAACAAGATGGCGTCTAGGCCTCAACGTTTTTTTAGTTATTACCATTTTTCTCAGATTAAAGGTCCAAAATGAAAATAGAGCAATAATTGTTCTGCTTCACGTCAAAGTAAAGGAACCTACGGTGTCAATAAAAAAAGAAACAGACATTTATCTATCGTCGTTTAAGAGAAATCGTACAATGTCAAATTGGTGATGTTCATAAATAGGTATTTTTTTAAAACAGTTACAGATCCAGTTGCAGGGTGTTCATACGAATCTTTTTAAATTGTGCTGCGGAGCTCTGCGAGATTTCTGTGATTTTCTGAAATAACACACACTCACTAAACCCTCCGTAAATAACTCAGTTCTTAACGTAAAGACTTAAAACTCAGGATTCTGTAAAGGCATACCCCAATCAGGATATGAGTTTACTTATAGCTTCCTGTGCCAACCGGAAGTGCCTTAAATGGTGTCATAGTGGCTGTTTTGAAGGGTTAAAATGGTCAGACCTTTTAAAAGCTTCATATGTGTGATTAGGCAACCCCCATGAACTGTAAATCAGTCATGACTCCCATAACATTTCAAAGAAAAACTAAATCACACACACACACAGCTTGGCAGGAGGGACCCATTGGAGTGCGTAGAGACAGACAGACAGACATTTAGAAATGTCCTAGAGTCACAAGACTAGGTGCATTACGACTGCCTTGGCCCACATAGACGGACCCCAACGTTTCTGTCCGATTGCTCATTCAAGGACCCCGTAGCGAGGCATAGAAAAAAGTGGATTTTCAGCACCAATTAGGGTCTTGCTCGGGCACCAAATGGCCTATCGAGCCGAAACTTGGTGTTCGGGGTCGCCACAGCTAGGCCTACACATAACATCAGAACCCGCAGCAAGAACGTAACTACGTGTTTTATGTTTTTATTATGGTTTGAACAGAAGGCGTTGTTAATTTTGGGCCAGCTCTGAAGTATGTGATAGTTGGCTACTAAACGAGTTGGAAAAAGTGAGTTTGGTGTCAGTTTGTATCAGTTTGGTGTCAGAATGATATCTAATTGACTGATGGACGGTGACTTGCTGGTGACTATTGTCCATTTGCAATATATTTAAACAGTGAGGTACCATCACCAAAGTGACATTCTGAAATCAACCCTAACGAGCGATGGAGAGGAACCAGAATCACTGCCCAGCCATCCCGAGTTCATCGGGCCAGTCAATTTCGTATTCCTGTAGGATTTTTGAGCATGACAAATTCGTGATGGTACATGCCCATTGAAACATATTGCAAATGCATGTGCACTTGCAATATGATTCAACAGTGAAAAAACATCACCAAATGGACATGATGAAGTCAACACAACGAGCGATGGAAAGGAACAACTATCACTGCCCGGCCATCCTGTGTTCATCAGGTCAGTCAATTTTGCATTTCTGCAGGATTTTTGAGCATGACAAATTCGTGATGGTAAATGCCCATTGAAACATATTGCAAATGCACGTGCACTTGCAATATGATTCACAGTGAAAAAACATCACAAAATGGAACCACTATCACAGCCCAGGAATCCCGAGTTCATCAGGCCAGTCAATTTTGCATTTCTGCAGTATTTTTGGGCATGTCAAATTCGTGATGGTAAATTGCAAATGGACATAACATCCTGATTTGGCATTTTCAAATCTTTCATATTGCATTTGGACATTTCTTATGGCATTTAGCCAAAAAAAGTTACTTTTGATTTGACTTTTGACTTCCTATGAAATCATATTGCAAATGGACAAAACATATTCCTTATGCACAAGTAAAAAAAAGAAAAAATTATGATAATAAAGTTTTACGAAAGTATATTCATACAGTTCTTACACATGATTAATTGACAAAAAATCAAAAGAATTTCAAAATAAGGTCCAGAAAGCAATTTTTTACGGGGGTGACAAGTTTTGAAAAGCAGATCACATTTTCGACTTTTGACTTCTTATGAAATCATATTGCAAATGGACAAAACATATGCCTTATGCACAAGTAAAAAAAAAAAAAAAAAATAATGATAATAAAATGTGACTAAAGTATGTTGATACAGTTCTTATATGGGGCGGCAGGGTAGCCTAGTGGTTAGAGCATTGGGCTAGTAACCGGAAGGTTGCAAGTTCAAATCCCCGAGCTGACAAGGTACAAATCTGTCGTTCTGCCCCTGAACAGGCAGTTAACCCACTGTTCCTAGGCCGTCATTGAAAATAAGAATTTGTTCTTAACTGACTTGCCTGGTTAAATAAAGGTAAAATAAATAAATAAAAAATACATGTTTAACTGACACAAAAACCGAAAGAATTTTGAAAAACGGTCCAGAAAGCACTTTTTTAAGGGTGTGTGAAGTTTTTTCAAAATTTCTGCTATATTTGACTTTTGACTTCCTATGAAATCATATTGCAAATGGACAAAACATATGCCTTATGCGCAAGTAAAAAAAAAATGTTGCTTTTGGATGTTGACTTGTGTTGTATTTGCAATATGAAAAACCACGGCGGAGCGCGCTCGCCACCTGTTGGATTTTTAAAGTGTTACACCTGGCATTTGCCATATGGCATTTGCAATCAACTTTGAACGAAACGACGCCGAATTGAGTGGTATTGGATAACGTGTATATGGTTTGTCCAGTGCCAATGACTTCCCATTCATTTTTGTCCATTTCAGGGGGGTGTTCCCTTACATACCTATTAACAAGCATAAATGTCTTACTCACGTCGGCCCCGGAAAATGAGAGCCCACAGTCCTTGGTAGTGGGCCACGTCGGTGGCACTGTGTTATCCTCAATGCGGGCGAAGAAGGTCTTTAGCTTGTCTGGAAGCAAAATGTCAGTGTCCTCGACATGGCTTTACTTTTGTAGTCCGTGAATGTCTGTAGACCCTGCCACATATGTCTCGTGTCTGAGCCATTGAATTGCGGCTACATATATCCTAGCTCGCCCATTAATGTCTTCATCAAAATGTTTAATCAAAATTACGGATTGCCTCTTAAACTCTTGTCGTCCCCTTATGCCATAATTTGTACATCTCAATTGTCAGTAGAAACCACATTTGTTTAAGCAAGTCAGCCATATCAGCTATGTTTTTTTTAAAGGCAGTAAAAGAGGCTGAATGAACTGTTTTGCTGCCAGCGAAGGTTCCGCTGATAGCCAGGTTTAGCACTGGTAAGGTGTTGGGACTGCTGTTGGGACTCTGTTGTTGGGACAGCTTTATTTAGGCCCTAAAAGTTTGTGGGCACCGTTTGTCACCGTTATAGTGTAATTCATGTATTCTTTAGTGTTATGTTGTGTAGTGGCTTTGCTCGCAACCATCCCACTTTTTTTTTTGCCCCACCAAGATTTACATGCTACAATCGCCACTGGACAATATTTTCATTGAGTAAATAAAATGTATTTTTTTTTTAGCAAAGATTGACCTACATTTGCATCTTTGCAGAAAACCTGTGTTGTGATTGGAACTCTTGGAAATAGCAACTTGGATTTAGTATGACGATGTTTGCCTTTCCGTGCCTTGTAGCTTACTACTGAATATGGTGTAAATGCTTGTTCAGATAAGTCACCTTCAGGTGAAGGACAAGGATTTTCGGCACCTGAACAGACAAATAATTTGGGCACTGGACATTGATCGTGAGTGATATTTAGCCCATTTTCTATCAGACATACGAGGATGAATATTACATATCATGTAAGGATATCTATTGACATTATGTATTTTTTGAGAAATAAGAACACAAATGATCAGGTAATGACTACAGATATGAGACATTTCTGAAAATATGTGGATTGGTTCATGCCTAAGTATAAAGGCTTAGATTTGTCAGCATGTTGACAAATCCTTTCCGGAGTTAGAATATTCTACAATTACTCATTAGGTGCGTGTCTTGAATGGATCTCACCCCAGATATCTTCCCGGACTCATACAGTTACAGGGACATTTCTGAGGTGCCTGCTGATGGGCCATCAACAGGTTTCCCATTGTATTCAGATAAAGAGATTTTCAGAAGTACAAAATGTTTTAGCTGTTAAAGTGGCATGAAGGTAATCTTGTATTGCAATATTATTACTTTTTTGGCACCTGCCCATAACAATAAATGCTGAGACATTCCAGATGTCATTAAGACGCTGCCTTCCCTAAGGGCACTTGGCACTGATGAAGGGTACACTAATTGTATTTGATTGCAATATATTCAATCTTACTAGATATCCTGCCCATTACACATTTCTGTCATTCCTCCAAAGGGTTGGAGAAATGTTCTGTTCCCATCTATCATCACATTAGTGATATGGTGAAATGCCTTCAACAACTATTGAAAACAACATCACAACTTGAGGTTATAACACTAAACAAAGTTTTACTTGAGCAAAACAGGACGCAACATGGGCCTGTTAATTAAAAGAGTAATTGTAGCAAAAACATTGTCACCACTTTGTGAAAATGTTATTCTTAGTTATCTCTAAGATAACTCTTCTTAGTTATCCCACTGTATACACAGGTTTCTGCAATGTGTATAGATGTTGACATTTATGGGAGGGAATAACTTGGAATTAATATCCTACCATGTAATATCCTTGCATTGGTAAGGTTAGCAAAAATCTATCACATCATAAACTATTTCTCTAATGATTAAAAATCACATGGATTAAGGTCGCATCTCACTTGCAACTTTGCAAAAATATAATTTTAAATGATATTTATTATAATCCATTATATCATTTTCATAAAATAGATTTGTGTTAGGGAACAGGGATATATGAGGGTCTTGTCTGCTAAATTAACAAACTATGCCTTTGGCATTGCTCACAGATATAGACTAAGGCCTAATGTGGTAACATTGCCTTAAAATGCACATTGTCAACCGCATTCTACGGATTGACTCCTGGACTCAGGAAACTCGCAAATATGGAATCGTGTTCTTTATACAAGGAAAATTAATATCCAAATGTTTCTTATGTATGAAAATAATACTTTTTGTGAGTTGACACAGTCACCACGTGTGCTGGGAAAAAAACTGCTGCCTCAAACTTACCAAAAGTGGAATGTGTATGATTGATGTCAGAGATTTGTTTAAGTCTCCTTGCTAGAGGATTCCAAGTGCATCGGTGTTTTGCAATAACTATACAAATTGGGAGGGTACTCTGACTCATAACATTTGGACATGTAGGCCTATTACAGTTGAAGTCGGAAGTTTACATACACCTTAGGCAAGTACATTTAAACTCAGTTTTTCACAATTCCTGACATTTAATCATAGTAAAAAAATCCCTGTCTTAGGTCAATTAAGAGCAACACTTTATTTTAAGAATGTGAAATGTCAGAATAATAGTAGAGATAATTATTTATTTCAGCTTCTATTACTTTCAATCCCAGTGGGTCAGAAGTTTACATACACTCAATTAGTACTTGGAAGCACTGCCTTTAAATTGTTTAACTTGGGTCAAACGCTTCAGGTAGCCTTCCACAAGCTTCACACAATAATTTTGGCCCATTCCTCCTAACAGAACTGGTGTAACCAAATCAGGTTTGTAGACCTCTTTGCTCGCACACGCTTTTTCAGTTCTGCCCATACATTTTCTATAGGCTTGATGTCAGGGCTTTGTGATGGCCACTCCAATACCTTGACTGTGTTGTCCTTAAGCCATTTTGTCACAACTTTGGAAGTATGCTTGGGGTCATTGTCCATTTGGAAGACCCATTTGCGACCAAACTTTAACTTCCTGACTGATGTTCTGAGATTTTACTTCAATATATCCACCCAATTTTCCTGCCTCATGCCATCTATTTTGTGAAGTGCACCAGTCCCTCCTGCAGCAAAGCACCCCCACAATATGATGCTTCCACCTCCGTGCTTCATGGTTGGGATGGTGTTCTTCGGCTTGCAAGCGTCCCCCTTTTCCCTCCAAACATAACAATGGTCATTATAGCCAAACAGTTCTATTTTTGTTTCATCAGAAAAGAGGACATTTCTCCAAAAAGTACATTCTCTGTCCCTATGTGCAGTTGCAAACTGTAGTTTGGCTTTTTTATGGTGGTTTTAGAGAAGTGGCTTCTTCCTTGCTGAGCGGCCTTTCACGTTATGTCGATATAGGACTCGTTTTACTGTGGATATAGATACTTTTGAACTTGTTTCCTCTAGCATCTTCATAAGGTCCGTTGCTTTTGTTCTGTGATTGATTTGCACTTTTCGCAGCAAAGTAAATTAATCTCTAGGAGACATAACCCGTCTCCTTACTGAGCTGTATGGCGGCTGTGTGGTCCCATGGTGTTTATACTTGCATACTATTGTTTGTACAGATGAACGTGGTACCTTTAGGCGTTTGGAAATTGCTTCCAAGGATGAACCAGACAAACCAGATGAACCAGACAAACCAGTTCAATTGGATTCATAATCCGGTGATTGACTCAGCCAGTGAAGGATTTTCCACTTTTTAGCCATCAAAAACCCATTCGTTGCTCTAAGCATTATTTTTAGGGTCATTGTCTTGTTGCATGATGAAGTGCCGTCCAATGAGTTTGGAGGCATTTGGTTTTATCTGAGCAGATAAAACATTTCTGTAGACTTCAGAATTCATTGTTTTACTTCTGTCTGCAATCACATCATCGATGAAGACAAGTGATCCTGTTCCACTGGCAGCCGTACAGGCCCAAGCCATTACACCCCCTCCGCCATCTTGCATCTTGTAGTGTGCCCTCTGTAGTCCTGCTGGAGTAGTCTTCTACATATGGTAGACTTTGACACATCTACACCTGCATCCAGGAGAGTGTTTTTGATCTGTTGGGCTGTTGTCAGGGGGGTTTTCTTCACCTTAGAGTGTATTCTCCGGTCATCCACCACAGTGGTCTTCCTCAGTCTACCTGGTCTTTTGACAGTTTTTTCTTGTTAATGATTAACCAAACTGTTGACTTGGGCATGCCCAGGGTTTTTGCAATGTTCCTGATGGATTGATTTTCATTTCTGAGCCTTATGACGGCCAGCTTCATTTGCATCGACACTGCTGTCTTCCTCATGTTGTCACACACCAACAACAACCTCCAAAGGCAACAGCAAAGTCTAGAATCAATACTATTCATCAACAGCTCTCCTGCATTCACTAACGACACAAATGAATACACCTGACGAACGGCACACATCTGTGAAGCCAATTCAACAAATATTTGTAGTACCTTAAAATGGGGGGATCATGTACAAAAGATTCTAAACGTTTCATCTGATATGTATGAAAATACCCTCAAAAAGCTGACAGTCTGCACTTCACCCTATTGTTATTGTATCCTTTCAAACCAAAGTGCTAGAGTACAGAACCAAAATAATAAAAAATGGTCACTGTCCAATGAATTATGGTGCTCACTGTATATCAGCCCTCTGATTAAAATGAAGCGCAAAGCGTGCCACTTTGTTCTGGGCCAGCTGCAGCTTAACTAGGTCTTTCCTTGCAGCACTGAACCACTCGACTGGACAATAATCAAGATTGGACAAAACTAGAGCCTTCAGAACATGCTTTTTGGAGTCTGGTGTCAAATAAGCAGAGCATCTCTTTATTACGGACAGTCGTCTCCCCATCTTTACAATCTAAGGTAACGCCAAGTAATTTAGTCTCCTCAACTTGTTCATTCATTACCAGATTCCACTGAGGTCTAGAATTTAGGGAATTATTTGTTCCAAATACAATGCTCTTAGTTTTAGAGATGTTCAATACCAGTTTATTACAGGCCACCCATTCCAAAACAGACTGCAATTCTTTGTTAAAGGTTTCAGTGACTTCATTAGCTGTGGTCGCTGATGCATATATGGTTGAATCATCAGCATACATGGACACACATGCTTTGTTTAATGCCAGTGGTAGGTCATCGGTAAAACTAGAAAAGAGTAGAGGGCCTAGGGAGCTGCCCTACGGTACACCACACTTTACAAGTTTGACAATAGAGAAGCTTCCATTAAAGAAAACCCTTTGAGTTCTATAAGATAGGTAGCTCTGAATCCACAATATGGCAGAGGTTGAAAAGCCATAACACATATTGAAAATTTTTTCAACAACAGGTTATGGTCAATAACATCAAAGGCGGCACTGAAATCTAACCGTACAGCTCCCACAATCTTCTTATTATCAATTTCTTTCCATCATTCATCAGTCATTTGTCTCAGTGCAGTACATGTTGAGTGCCCTTCTCTATAAGCATGATGGATGTATGTTGTTAACTTCATATGGCTGCAGGGGCAGTATTGAGTAGCTTGGATGAAAAGGTGCCCATTGTAAATGGCCAGCTCCTTAGTCTCAGTTGCTAATATATGCATTTTATTATTAGTATTGGATAGAAAACATTCTAAAGTTTCCAAAACTGTCAAAATATTGTCTGTGAGTATAACAGAACTGATATTGCAGGCGAAACCCAGAGGAAAATCAAAACAGGAAGTGGCTTCTCTTTTGAAAACTCCATGTTCCATAGACTCCCTTTGCTGGATTTAAAGGGATATGAACCAGATTCCTTTTCCTATCGCTTCCTCAAGGTGTCAAAAGTCTTCCGACATAGTTTCAGGCTTTTATTTTGAAAAATGAGCCAGAACGATAACATCGCGTCAACATGAGTTTTGCTTGCGCAACAGAATTTGGACAGCCATTGTTTTCCCCTCTCCTACTGTGAAAGACATTTGCGGTTGATATATTATCGATTATCTATTTTAAAAACAACCTGAGGATTGATTATAAAAAACATTTTACATGTTTCTGTGGACATTATGGAAACTATTTGGAATTTTCGTCTGCGTTGTTGTGACCACTCTTTCCTGCGTATTTCTGAACATAACGCGACAAACAAATGGAGGTATTTTGGATATAAAAATCATCTTTATGGAACAAACGGAACATGTGTTGTGTAACTGGGAGTCTTGTGAGTGAAAACATCCGAAGATCATCAAAGGTAAATTATTAATTTGATTGCTTTTCTGATTTTCATGACTGAGCTACCTGATGCTAAGTGTACTTAATGTTTTATCGTGCGATCGATAAACTTACACAAACGCTTGGATTGCTTTCGCTGTAAAGCATAATTTCAAAATCTGACACGGCAGGTGGATTAACAAAAGGCTAAACTGTGTTTTACCTAAATTGTACTTGTGATTTCATTAATATAAATATTTATAGTAATATTTATTGTATGTAGCGCTATGCTAATCAGCGGTTGTTGATGACACTTATCCCGATAGGGGGATTGCAGCCATAACAAGTTAATTTGTTTTACAGAGAAGTAGCATTGTATTTGGGAAAACACCATTTTTTCCAACAGTTTACTAAGAGCTGGCAACAAGCTTATAACCTCTTGGAACTACCCATCCCGGATCCGGGAGAAATGTCATCAACTACACTAATTAGCATAGCGCAACGGACAAAAAATATTACTAGAAAATATTCATATTCATGAAATCACAAGTGAAATACTGTGAAACACAGTTTAGCCTTTTGTTAATCACCCTGTCATCTCAGATTTTGAAATTATGCTTTACAGCCAAAGCAAGACAAGCGTTTGTGTAAGTTTATCGATAGCCTAGCATAGCATTATGTCCAGCTAGCAGCAGGAAGCTTGGTCACAAAAATCAGAAAAGCAATCAAATTAACCGTTTACCTTTGATGATCTTCGGATGTTTTCACTGAGGAGACTCCCAGTTAGACAGCAAATGTTCCTTTTGTTCCATAAAGATTATTTTTTATACCCAAAATACCTCCGTTTGTTTGTCACGTTATGTTCAGAAATCCACCGAAAATAGTGGTCACGACAACGCCGTAATATCCATAATATCGACAGAAACATGGCAAACGTTTTTTAGAATCAATCCTCAATATGTTTTTCAAATATCTATTCGATAAATATCAACCGGGACAATTGGCTTTTCAGTAGGAGCGAGAGGAAAAATGACTACCTCTGTCTTCTACGCAAGAATCACTCTGAGAGCCCTCAGCTGGCCACTTACGCAATGTATTCGTTTACGCTCATTCTTCAATATAAAGGCGTGAAACTACGTCAAAATGCTGTAGACACCTTAGGGAATACGTAGAAAAAGGAATCTGGTTGATATCCCTTTCAATGGCCAATAGGGGTGCATAGGAACACAACGGTTTCAAAATACAAGGCACTTCCTGATTGGATTTTCCTCAGGGTTTCGCCTGCAATATCAGTTCTATTATACACACAGACAATATTTTGACAGTTTTGGAAACGTTAGAGTGTTTTCTATCCTAAGCTGTCAATTATATGCATATTCTAGCATCTGGTCCTGAGAAATAGGAGGTTTACAAGAAATAGGAGGAACGTTATTTTTCCAAAAATAAAAATAGTGCCCCCTAGTTTCAAGAGGTCTGCTGTTAGAACCAGTAATGCTCACTTTACCACTCTTGTGTAGCCTAATTACTTTGCCTTCCCTCCAGGCCTGAGGACAAAGACTTTCTTCTAGGCTCAGATTAAAGATATGACATATAGGAGTGGCTATAGAGTCAGCTACCATCCTCCATAGCTTTCCATCTAAGTTGTCAATGTCAGGAGGTTTGTGATTATTGATAACAACAATAACAATCACATTTCCACCTCTCCCACACTAACTTTACAAAATTGAAACTTGCAGTGCTTTTCTATGCATGAATACGATGGCTCACTGTTCATTGTTGGCATTTCCTGCCTAAGTTTTCCCACTTTGCCAATTAAATAATAATTAAAATAATTGGCAACATCAAATGGTTTTGTGATGAATAAGCCATCTGATTCGATGAAGATGGAATTGAATTGGTCTTTCTGCCCATAATTTCATTTAAAGTAATCCAAAATTGTTATCCATCATTCTTTATATCATTGATCTTGCCTTCATAATATGCTTTCTTCTTATTTTAGTCACATAATTTCTCAATTTGCAGTAAGTCAGCCATTCATATGTGCAGCCAGACTCATTAGCCACTTATTAACCACTTATTAGCCATTAGCCACAAGTCTTGACAGCTTCGGTTGGTGCCCGCTCTTGGTGAAGGCCACTTCTTCTGGCAACCGAGTTGAATGGTACAGGGGAAGGACAGGCTTGATGATGGTGATGGCGGTGTTGGCTAGCCGGTTGTGACATTGTTCTCAGTACCCAGCACTCTGTAGCCACTGGACGACTCCTCCGCTAGCGTAGTGTAGCATACACTTGGGTTTTGCTTCTTCTGCATACCGAATGCAACTGCTGAATTTATGCAGATATTCTAAACTAAGTGTTTTGATAACTTTCAAATGTAGTAACAGATCCATGTAGAATAAACAACCCTTTACCTAATACCATAGAAGCTGTGTTCTGCTAACGTAACAATGTGCACCTTTAATCTTTCATTGTCATACCTAGCCGATACAGATACTGTGCCTATTGCCATTTGTGACTCGTTTCAGGAAACTATGTGTATGTCGTGCGTAACTACTTCAAAGGAGAGCCATTTAAACATAATCTCTTTTTTTTTCCCAAAATGCATTTTTTTTGTCTGAAATGCTTTCTGGTACATGTGAACTTTCATGTTCCTTAATAACAAACTTGTATGCCATCTCTGAATGCCATTAAAATTGTTGCATTACGAGCGTAGTTGGTTTATCCACTGAAATAGACAGGAACCTTCCCGCTAACCATGATTGGCTGAGATAATGGATGGGCTGGACATACCAAGAGATGAGTTCAGATTGGTCTGCCATGTAGCACGCAGCTTTCTGTCTATAACATGAGCTGGTCAGTATTTGTAGGGAACCCTTTCTAACGCGGTCACGAATATCACCGAAGGTGGCTCCCCTTCCTGTTTGGGTGGCGCTCGGCGGTCGTCGTCTCCGGTCTACTAGCTGCCCCCGATCCCTTTTTCCTTTTCGCTTGTTTTGGTCTAATTGTTTTCACCTGTTCCTTGTTGGGGTTTTGGGGTGGGTATTATTTAAGTTAGTTTAGCCCGCTTGTGTTTGTGCTGGCTTGTTGTCATTGTACGTTGGATGTCATTTTGGGTTTTCGCTGTCCGGTTTATGTAACAGTGGTCTTTGGGTTGTGTTGCGCCTGTGTTTTGGCTTCAACCATTTTTGTACCCGTTTCTGTTTACTGTGGACATTAAAGCGTTTTTTTCCCTGTGAAACTTCTGCTCTCTGCGCCTGACTCACTCTCCTGACGTTACAGAAGCCCGCACCACCTATATGGAGTCAGCAGGAGCAGCGACCAGCCCTCTCCCCACGATGGAGGAGAGTCCTTCATCACACGTCCATCCTCCATCGCATCGGATCAGAGATTGATCAAATGATGGAGAGGATGGATCGCTGGGTGAGGAGTCTCCCTACTACCCCACCTACCCTCCCACCAGCAACTCTACCATCTCCTCCAGCGGGATCCGGTGCCAGCGCTCTGCGTATTACTCCTCCGAGGGAGTACGATGGAGCGGCGGCGGGGTGCCAGGGATTCCTGCTACAACTGGAGTTCTACCTGGCCACCGTTCGGCCGGCTCCCTCGGACAAGGAGAGCGTGAGTGTCCTCGTCTCTTGCCTGACAGGTAGAGCCCTGGAGTGGGCCAATGCCCTCTGGAACGACTCAGCGAGGGGCCACTACCCGGAGTTCATCCGCTGTTTCCGGGCCGTGTTTGATCACCCTCCGGAGGGCCGAGCGACGGGTGAGAGGTTGTTCCATCTCAGTCAGGGGACGAGGAGCGAGCAGGACTTCGCGCTGGAATTCCGGACCTTGGCCTGCTGGAGCGGGGTGGAACGACAGGGCCCTAATAGACCATTACAGGTGTAGCCTGAGAGAGGACATCCGCAGGGAACTGGCTTGTCGGGACACTACGCTCAGGCTGGATGAGCTAATAGACATGTCGATCCGGATCTTCTAAAAGGGTCCTGTCAGTTCCACCTCCTGGCCCTCCCGCTCCCATCCCGATGGAGCTAGTGGGGGCTGCATCTATGGAGACCGGAGGAGGAGGCTCCTCCTGTACCAGTTGTGGCCGGAGAGGGCACACTTCTGGTCGGTGCTGGAGGAGTCCATCTGGGAGTCGAGAGGGCAGGCAGAACACTCCTCGGTCACCCCAGGTGAGTCAGCACCACACTCTCCCAGAGCTTCCTGTTGGTCACATGTTTTTATTCATTTGTTTCCTTACGTTTTCTCACTCTCAGCATAAGGCGCTGGTCGATTCAGGCGCAGCGGGGAACTCTATAGATCGCGGACTCGCCCAGAGGCTGAGGATTCCGTTAGTCAAGGTAGACCCCCCCTTCCCCGTGCACTCCTTAGATAGTCGACTGTTAGGGTCAGGGCTGGTCAGGGAGGCCACGATTCCTCTGGAGATGATTACGCGGGGGAATCATAAGGAGTGTATTAGTCTGTTCCTTATCGATTCACCTGCGTTTCCGGTGGTGCTGGGGATTCCCTGGCTGGCTATTCACAATCCTAAGATTTCGTGGAGACAGGGAGCTCTACAGGGGTGGTTTGATGAGTGTTCAGGCAGGTGTGTAGGAGTTTCCATCGGTGCGACAACGGTGGAGAGTCCAGACCAGGTTTCCACCGTAAGCATTCCCGAGTATGCCGATTTGGCTATCGCCTTCAATAAGAAGAAGGCGACCCAATTACCACCCCGTCGACAGCGGGATTGCGTGATAAACCTCCAGGTAAACTCTGCACTACCCAGGAGTCATGTGTATCCTTTGTCCCAGGAGGAGACGTTGGCTATGGAGACATATGCCACGGAAGCCCTGGGACAGGGATACATTCGGCCCTCCATGTCACCCCTCTCCCCGAGTTCCTTTGTCGTGAAGAAAAAGGAGGGTGGTTCGCGTCCGTGAATTGATTATTGAGGTCTCAATTCCATCACTGTGGGTTTTAGTTACCCACTACCTCTCATCGGCGGTGGAATCATTTCACGGGGCGCAATTCTTCACGAAACTGGACCTCAGGAGCGCGTATAATCTGGTGCGTATTGAGGAGGGAGATGAGTGGAAAACTGCGTTTAGTACCACATTTGGCCATTATGAGTATCTCATCATGTCGTACAGGTTAAAGAATGCTCCAGCCATCTTTGAATCCTTCGTTGACGAGATTCTCAGAGACCTACACGGACAGGGTGTGGTGGTGTATATTGACGATATCTTGATCTACTCCGCTACACGCGCTGCGCATGTGTCTCTGGTGCGCAAGGTTCTTGGGCGACTGCTGGAGCATGACCTGTACGTGAAGGCGGAGAAATGTGAGTTTTCCAAACGAGCCGTTTCCTGGGTTATCGCATTTCCACCTCGGGTTGGTAATGGAGGGTGACCGCGTCAAGGCCGTGCATAATTGGCCGACTCCGACCACGGTAAAAGAGGTGCAGCGGTTCTTAGGGTTTGGCAATTACTACCGGAGGTTTATCCGGGGTTTTGGCCAGGTAGCGGCTCCTATTACCTCACTGCTGAAGGGGGTGCCGGTGCATTTGCAATGGTCAGCAGAGGCGGACGGAACTTTCCGTCGTTTGAAGTAGAAGTGGTACACAGTAGAAGTGGATGCATCCAAGGTTTGTTGCTGGAGCCGTGCTCTCACAGCGCTCGTGTACGCCACCGAAGCTCCGCCCCTGTGCTTTTTTCCCCGAAGAAGCTCGGGCCAGCGGAGCGGAATTATGATGTGGGGGACAGGGAGTTGTTTGCTATGGTAAGGCCCTAAAGGTGTTGAGACACTGGCTTGAGGGGGCTAAGCACCCTTTCCTCATCTGGACTGACCACCGTAACCTGGAGTATATCCGATCAGCTAGCAGGCTGAATCCTCGTCAGGCAAGGTGGGCCATGTATTTCACCCAATTTCGTTTTACGATCTCGTATCGACCAGGTTCCCTTAATACTAAGGCCGAGGCGCTGTCCCACCTCTACGACACTGAGGACCGGTCCATCGGCTAAGCTGGTAGCACCGGTAGTATGGGAGGTGGACGCGGACATCAAGTTGGCCCTAAGGGAGGAACCTGCGCCTCCACAGTGCCCGGAGGGTCATAGGTACGTGCCGCTCGCTGTTCGTGATCAATTGATTCGGTGGGCTCATAGTCTACCCTCGTCAGGTCACCCGGGTATTTTGAGGACGGTGTGAGGTCTTAGAGGGAAGTACTGGTGGCCTACCTTGGTGAGGGACGTGCGATTATATGTCTCCTCCTGTTCGGTGTGCGCCCAGAGTAAGGCTCCTAGGCCCTTGCCACGAGGGAAGTTACAACCCCTCCCTGTTCCACAACGGCCGTGGTCCCATCTATCGGTGGATTTTCTCCCTGATCTTCCCCTGTCTCAGGGGAACACGACGATCCTGGTCGTTGTGGATCGGTTCTCGAAGTCCTGCCGTCTTATCCCGTTGCCCGGTCTCTCTGTGGCCCTACAGACTGCGGAGGCGCTGTTCACCCATGTCTTCCGGCACTACGGGGTGCCCGAGGACATTGTTTCTGATTGGGGTCCCCAGTTTAAGTGTGTGGAGGGGGGGATGGCAGGATCAGCAGAATGGAGGTGTTGTTTCCTACCTTCACCACCTGGGTGGCGGCCCATCAGGAAGTCCAGGACACAGTTGCACAGGGCAGTGTTCAGACCCAGTGCACTGAGCTTAATGATGAGCTTGGAGGGTACTATGGTGTTGAAGGCTGAGCTATAGTCAATGAAAAGCTTTCTTATTTCTCCTGTCTAGATGGGATAGGGCAGTGCGCGGTGAGATGGCGATTGCATCGTATGTGGATGTATTGGGGTGGTATGCAAATTGAAGTGGGTCTAGGATGTCAGGTAAGGTAGAGTTTATATGATCCTTAACAAGACCCTCAAATTACTTAATGTTGACAGAAATGAGTGCTACGGGGTGATAGTCATTTAGTTCAGTTACCTTTGCTTTCTTGGGTACATGAATAATGGTGTTGTCACACCCTGATCTGCCCCCCCCCCCCCTCCAGGTGTAGCCATTTTCCCAATTATTCCCTGTGCATTTATACCTGTGTTTATGCCTTCCCCCTGTTTTGTAAATAAACATCTGTGATTGGGACTGTCTGCATTTGAGTCTTATCCTGAGTCCTGTTAAAGCAAGTGGGGCCAGCAGACTGGGATAGCTCCCTAGATTGAATATGTCTGTGAACACTCCAGCCAGCTGGTCTGCGCATGCTCTGGGGACGCGGCTAGGGATGCCGTCTGGGCCGTCTTACTCACGTCGGCCACGTAGAAGGAAAGCCCACAGTCCTTGGTAGTGGGCTGAATCGGTGGCACTGTGTTATCCTCAAAGCGGGTCAAGAAGGTGTTTAGCTTGTCCGGGAGCAAGACGTTGGTGTCCGCGACGTGGCTTGTTTCCCTTTGTAATCAGTGATTGTCTGTAGACCCTGCCACATACGTCTAGTGTCTGAGCTGTTGAATTGCAACCTTACTTTGTCTCTGTATTGATGTTTTGCCTGTGGGGTTTAAACAAAGGATCCAATTCGTAAAAGTCGTATTCCTGGTAGTAATGCTGGTGAGTTACCGCCACTCTGATAACCAAAAGTTATTTCCAGATGCATCTAATAGCACAAAAAACTTTCTGGGCTAATAATGTAAGACATAACACACAAAACATGTATATACTGCACAGTTGGTTAGGATCTAGAAGCAGAGCTGTCATGTCTGCCGGCGCCATAGCTAGCTACATTTGCAGATATTTTACATTTCGCATTTTGTCAGAAAGTCATTTTCATGTCAAGTTAAAGCTTAGCTAACATCAGATGGCTAGCTCGCTAGCTAGTGTATGATCTGTGTATTAATATTATTCGTATCTCAAAGAGTCATTTGCATTGCTAGTAATAGCCTTAATCTTAGCTAGCTAATATTGAACTTAGTTGGTTAGCTACCTGCAGATTCATGCAGGGTAGTAACGTTATGAGTTGGGATTATGGTATGTTTAGCCAGCTAGTTAGCCAGTCTAAACAAAAGACTCCACTATGTTGGTAAACATTTCACTACACCTTCTTTATCCTGTACATGTGACAAATAAACATAGGTTTTATTTGATATAGTATGTATTTACCAGAGACGGTAATGTGAAGAACATGACCTGCACCAAAGTCAAATTAGGATATAACTTTATGCCAATGAGACAGTGTGCAAGTTTTAAAAAAATCTGTAGAATAAACTGCTTTTATTTCATCAAACTCACAACCTGTAACATATACACTTGGATTCGGAAAGAAAGTGCAGGTGGTGAGTTTAATAATATACGGACCATAGACCAATACAAGAACCATGAGTAGTGCATAGAAATGGAACACATAGTCAATACTCCCTGTGGAATGGAACTAAGGAAGTGACAGATATAGGGGAGGTAGTCAGTGAAGTGATGGAGTCCAGGTGTGTCTCATGATGATACACAGGTGTGCATAATGATTGGTACCAGGTGCGCTTAATGATGATTGCCAGGGCCGGTGGCTAGTAAACCCATGATGTCGAACTGGCTAGCCAGATAACTTAACATTAGCTAAGAAACAAACCAAGCTAACAAGCTAGAAACAAACCAAAACATTGTTTAGAAAGTTTATTTTAGTTGCCTGGTTTGCTAGTTTGACATATACTAAATTCATTTTTAAACGATGGTGTAAAAATACACTAGTTATGCTATTTTGGACCACAAGGCTGCAGATGTCACGCAGCATGTAGTTTTTGTGTTTATACTTTTTCATAACGACAAAGACACGTTTGATGTCGGACGACAATAAAATGTTCAATGTAACAGCGACAGCTATCAATAGCCGTAGTCTAAAACAGCCTTTAATCTTGAAATCTTTGGTTGTTTAGTACATGGCCTCACGTGTCATTTGGATTGGGGCTAAGGCTTAAGAGGATGTGAACAATGCTGAATGGGTGTAGACAAAGAAGAGCTCTCCAGCAGGTTTACCAAATTATACAAGGGCCATTTTCACAAAAGTGAGGTTACAAGTTCATCAAATTTCAAAGCAGAATTACTTTTCCATTATTCCTCAGCTGTAGTGTATGATATACAATTTTCTAGCGATGAGTCTCTACTTTTATCCAATGTAAAAAAAGAAACATTTCAAATGTTGCTACTTAAGACCGAATCGAGCCGGTTGGTCACATTCTGTCTGCTGGTAATGGAGCTACACAGGGTTTTCCCTTCTCCATATTGACTGATAACATTCAATTCAATACTAAAAATATACAATACAAGTACAGAAAAGACAATACAACAATACGACCCTATGACCCTACGACCCTAGGACGGCACCATAGACCATAGACCTCCGTGCACAATTGTATTAGTATAAGTTAATATAATTTCGCCTTTTTGTAGCTTACAATATACATACTTCAGTATTTTCATTATTCATTTATTTTATACAGTCATTATTGGTCATCTTTATCAAGGATGTCAATCATTTCAAACCCCACTCTATATCTCACATTGGGCATTACCTACTTAAGGGCAGTGTATGAACCAGTAGAGTCACTTGTGTGTGTGAAGGCACTCCCTGGTGATGTGCAAGGGCATCCACCCATCTGGTGACATGCCAGGGCCTCCACGCAGTTTATGCAGTCTGACAACATTTCTGTCAGCAGTTTATATCTAACTGCACGTGATTACAGTACTTGTCACTCTGGTTTTGGCTTAATATGAAAATAATTTTGCAAAAAAAAAAAAGTGAGCTCTTTATTTGGACAGTCAAATCAAATCAAATCTAATCTTACTTGTTAATGTGAAATTCTTACATATGAGCCCTTTCCCAACAATTAAAAGGTAAGGAAATGAGCAAATAAAAAATAAATAGAAACACAATAAGTAACAAAAGGGAGCCTATATACAAGGAGTACCTGTACCGAGTCAATGTGCAGTGGTAGAGGTAGCTGAGGTAATATGTATACTACCGGTCAAAAGTTTTATAAAACCTACTCATTCAAGGGTTTTTCTTTATTTGAAATTCTAAATTGTAGAATGATAGTGAAGACATCAAAACTATGAAATAACACATATGGAATCATGTTGTAACCAAAAGTGTTTATCAAATCAAAATATATTTTAAATTTGAGATTCTTCAAATCTCGAATCAAGACCCTTTGCCTTGATGACAGCTTTGCACACTCTTGGCATTCTCTCTGCCAGCTTCATGAGGTAGTCACCTGGAAAGCATTTCAATTAACATGTTTGCCTTCTTAAAAATGAATTTGTGGATTTCTTAATGCATTTGAGCCAATCAGTTGTGTTGTGACGAGGTGGTGTAAGGTTCTGTATTTATTTTCTTCGTCAACCTTGTGTTCTGTTTCGTTGTATTCTTGAATGTAGCCCTGTCTTTCGTTTTTGTTCATTGATTTCAACTGTGTTAGTGACTCACCTGGTCTCATCAGCTCCTTATTTAGTGCAATTCATTCTGTTTGTGCCTTTGTGAGGTATTGTTCGTTTTGACACAATCAAGCCTTTTCCTAGCTCATTTGTGAGAACTAGTTATAGCCTTCAGTCCTAGTTTTGATTCACCTTCCTGTTTGCCTACCTGTGTATGAACATTGCCTGCCTGTGACCACGATTCCTGCCTTCAGCGAAGGCGTAATAAACACCTGCCGCACACTCCACGTGAATCTACACCGTTTTCTCCCAGAGTATTCATTACAGGTAGGGTATGTATACAGAAGATAGCCCTACTTGGTCAAAGACCAATGACATATTATGGCAAGAACAGCTCAAATAACAGCTCAAATAAGCAAAGAGAAACAACAGTCCATCATTACATTAAGAAATGATGCTTTTCCTTCACTCTGCTGTCCAACTCATTCCAAACCATCTCAATTGGGTTGAGGTCGGGGATTGTGCATGCCAGGTCATCTGATGCAGCATTCCATCACTCTCCTTCTTGGTCAAATAACCTTTACACAACCCGGAGGTGTGTTGGGTCATTGTCCTGTTGAAAAACAGATGATTGTCCCACTAAGCACAAACCAGATGGGATGGTGTATCACTGCAGAATGCTGTGGTAGCCATGTTGGTTAAGTGTGTCTTGAATTCTAAATAAATCACAGACAGTGTCACCAGTAAAGCACCCCCACACCATCACACCCCCTTCTCCATGCTTCACTGTGGGAACCAAACATGCAGAGATCATCCCTTCACCTTCTCTGCGTCTCACAAAAACACATCGGTTGGAACCAAAAATCCCTAATTTGGAATCGTTAGACCAATGTCCATATCCACCGGTCCAAAGTTCATTGCTTGTGTTTCTTGGCCTAAGCAAGTCTCTTATTCTTATTGGTGTCCTTTAGTAGTGGTTTCTTTGCAGCAATTCGACCATGAAGGTCTAATTCACGTAGTCACCTCTGAACAGTTGATGTTGATGTGTCTGTTACTTGAGCCAGTTTCATCATAGCACTTCATGGTCTTTGCGACTGCTCCTGAAGAAACTTTCAAAGTTCTTGAAATTTTCCGTATTGAATGACCTTAAAGTAATGATGGACTGTTGTTTCTCTTTGGTTATTTGAGCTATTCTTGCCATAATATAATACCAAATAGGGCTATCTTCTGTATACCACCCCTACCTTGTCACAGCACATCTAAATGGCTCAAACGCATTAAGAAAATAATTTCCAGAAATTAACTTTTAACATGGCACACATTTTAATTGCAATGCATTCCACTATCTCATGAATCTGGTTGAGAGAATGCAAAGAGTGTGCAAAACTATCATCAGGGCAAAGGGTGGCTACTTTAATGACACTAAAATATATCATATATTTTGATTTGTTTGAAACTTTTTTGGCCAACTCAAGTTCCTTTTTCAGGATGAACCATAAACAAATTAATGAACATGCACCTGTGGAATGGTTATTAAGACACTAACATTTAACAGAGGGTAGGCAATTAAGGTCACTTAGGACACTAAAGAGGCCTTTCTACTGACTCAACAAAATAAAGATGCTCAGGGTCCCTACTCACCTGCGTGAATGTGCCTTAGGCATGCTGCAAGGAGGCATGAGCACTGCAGATGTGGCCAGGGAAATAAATGGCAATGTCTGTACTATGAGATGCCTAAGACAGCGCTACAGAGAGACAGGATGGACAGCTGATCGTCCTCGCAAAGGCAGACCACGTGTAAAAACACCTGCACAGGATCGGTACATCCGAACATCACACCTGTGTGACAGATACAGGATGGCAACAACAACTTCCAAAGTTATACCAGGAACGCACAATCCCTCCATCAGTGCTCAGACTGTCCGCAATAGGCTGAGAGAGGCTGGAATGAGGGCTTGTAGGCCTGTTGTATGGCAGGTCCTCACCAGACATCACCGGCAACAACGTTGCCTATGGGCAGAAACCCACTGTCGCTGGACCAGACAGGACTGGAAAAAAGTGCTGTTCACTGACAAGTCGCAGATTTGTCTCACCAGGGGTAATGTTCGGATTAGCATTTATAATTGAAGGAATGAGCATTACACCGAGGCCTGCACTCAGGAGCGGGATCAATTTGGAGGTGGAGGGTCCGTCATGGTCTGAAGCGGTGTGTCACAGCATCATCAGACTGAGCTTGTTGTCATTGCAGGCAATCTTTCCACTGTGCGTTACAGGGAAGTCATCCTCCTCCCTCATGTGGTACCCTTCCTGCAGGCTCATCCTGACATGCCCCTCCAGCATAACAATGCCACTAGCCATATGCTCATTATGTGTGTGATTTCCTGCAAGACAGGAATGTCAGTGTTCTGCCATGGCCAGGAACGAGCCCGGATCTCAATCCCATTGAGCACGTCTTGGACCTGTTGGATCGGAGGGTTAGGGCTAGGGCCATTCCCCCCAGAAATGGCCAGGAACTTGCAGGTGGCTTGGTAGAAGATTGTGTTAACCTCTCACAGCAAGAACTGGCCAATCTGGTGCAGTCCATGAGGAGGAGACACACTGCAGTATTTAATGCAGCTGGTGGCAACACCAGGTACTGACTGTTACCTTTGTTTTTGACCCCCCCTCTGTTCAGGGACCCATTATTCAATTTCTGTTAGTCACATGTCTGTGGAACTTGTTTAGATTATGTCTCAGTTGTTGAATCTTATGTTTATACAAATATTTACAAATGTTAAGTTTGCTGAATATACAAATGTCAGCAAGACAAGCTTACACAATTGTACATTCAATTTGCAGTAAATTATTTAGTTAGCTAGATTCGTTACATCCACTGTTTCACAAGACGACGGCCGTCTGGTTGGTTGTTTCAGGAGTCCCTAAAACATTAAACAACCAGAATTACAATGTAATACTCATGTCACAACACCCGTAAAGCTAGCCAGCTGGCTGACTAATGTTAGCTAGTCAGCTAGCTTGCTAAATCACGATTTTTGTAATTTAACTTTCTGATAAAGAAATATGTATAATCTAATAATCTAATAATTTGTCTCTACATTAATGTTATAATCACTTACATTTGCATTTACATTTGCTTTCTTTCTAGTATTTTTGCCAGCCATCTTTTCTGAAGAAAGTCTCCAGCCTTGGGTCGCATAGCGTCAAATTCGTCATGGGAACCAGTCGATATGAATGGTCATTGCCCATCAGTCGCCGCTAGTGATTTGCATACATTTGGGAAAGGTGTATCTTTTTCACCGCCTCACACGCCACGTTCACACCGCCCAAAGGTCCCCTGCCCTCTCTATTTCTCACCGCTTTCCTTCCAATGAACATGAATGGGAAGCGATGTTTCACTGCGCGGCATCTTGTGCTAGTGTACATGGGGCATTATAAGAACACAAGTTTGTGCACACGGTGCACATGTGATAAATAAGATGCATGACAAACTAACAATATTACACAGACAGCAATTAAATTCCACTGAATTATTCCAAACAATGTTGGGAGTATCATTGTTTTAGTGTAAAAGACAAATCATTATAGATAATTCAGATTATATGGGAGGCAGTAGTGCTGCATGCTTGCAAGTTGCTACATTGTGCATTTGTAATAATAAAACAAATTATAACTGAAAAGGAAAAATGTGACGATATCAAATGTGTAGACCTTACCATGAAATGCTTATTACAAACCCTTAACCAACAGTGCAGAAATGATAAGAAAACATTTACCAAATTAACAAAAGTAGAAAATTATTTTAAAAAGTAACACAATAAAATAACAATAACGGGGCTATATACAGGGGGTACCGGTACCGAGTCAGTGTGTGCCGGTACAGGTTTGTATATTTGTACACGTACGTAGAGGTGAAGTGACTATGCATAGATAAAACAACAGCGAGTTGCAGCAATGTACAAAACAAATGGAAGGGTGTCAATGTACTGTAAATAGTCTAGTGGCCATTTGATTAATTATTCAGCAGTCTTATGGCTTGCGGGGTAGAAGCTGTTAAGGAGCCTTTATTTCCTAGACTTGGCAATCCAGTACCGCTTACCGTGTGGAGTAAAGGTGGTCTAGAGCTTTTATTCCCTCTGGTTGCACATGTGACATGCTGGTAAAAATTTGGTAACACTGATTTAAGTTTGCCTGCATTAAAGTCCCTGGCCACTAGGAATGTTTCTTCTGGATCAGCATTTTCTTGTTGCTCATGGCCTTATAGATTTGGTGGAGTGCGGTCTTAGTGCCAGCATCGGTCTGTTGTGGTAAATAGATGGCTACGAATGATATAGATGAGAACTCTCTTGGTATATAGTGTGGTCTACAGCTCATTATAAGGTACTCTACCTCAGGGGAGCAATACCTCGAGACTTCTTTAACATTAGACACCAGCTGTTATTCACAAATAGACACACACCCCCACCCCTCGTCTTACCAGACGTAGCTTCTCTGTTCTGCCGGTGCATGGAAAATCCCACCAGCTCTATGTTATCCGTGTCATCGCTCAGCCACGACTCGATGAAGATTAAGATATCACAGTTTTTAATGTCCCGTTGGTAGGATAATCTTAATCGTAGGTCATCAATTTTATTTTTCAATGATTGCACATTAGCCAATAGAACAGATGACAGTGGGAGTTTACTCGGCTACGAATTCTCAGAAGGCAGCCCGACCTGCACCCCCTTTTCCTTTGTCTTTTCTTCACGCAAATGACGAGGATTTGGGCCTGTTCCTGAAAAAGCAGTATATCCTTCTCGTCGCACCCGTTAAAGGAAAAAGCTTCTTCCAGTTCGAGGTGAGTAATCGCTGTTCTGATGTCCAGAAGATATTTTCTGTCATAAGAGACGGTAGCAATGTACAAAATAAGTTAAAAAATAACGCAAAAAAACTAACAAAATAGCACAGTTGTTTAGCAGAATATAAAATGTCAGCCATCCTCTTCAGTGCATTCTTATGTTTATCACAACATTTCTCTCTGGTATCGATATCAAACAATGTGATTTAATTATTGATATTGGTGCCCACCACTGGAAGTGGTCCTCGAGCAGCAGGCTCTTTCCATATCTGTAGAATCCTGGGCCCTCATTTATCAACCTTGCGTAAATGTTTTACTTCATTCTGGCTTAGGTGGAAATTCTAAGATTTGCATGCACAACACATTATTTGGGATATTTCAAACTGAGCGCACGCAACATATAAGCATTTTTTTATTGATCAGCGCCATACTATATTTGTGCGCTTGTGAACAAGTGTTACCACCTGCGTGAAATACACCCTATTTACCATTAATTTCTGTTGGGCACAAAATAATCAGAAACACAACTAAAACGAACTGCAAATCATCCAACAAGTTTGTAGAGTTACAAGCTCGATGTAGTCATTACGTGTTATGAATATGGGACCACCAAATGTTGACTCCTAAGAATCTTTAGGGGTATCAATAGTTTTGATCCCTACTGTACATACCTTACCTGAAAAAAATAATATTACTTGTTAAGCAAAACCTCATTCTCTGAGAAATTGTATTAGTATAAATGAATATAATTTAGCCTTTTTTTAGCATACAATATAGTTCAGTATTTCATTATTTATTTTATACAGTCATTATTGGTCATCTTTATCAAGGATGTCAATCATTTTAAACCCCACTGTGTATCTCACATTGGGCATTACCTACGTAAGGGTATGAACCAGTAAAGTCACTTGTGTGTGTGAAAGCACTCCCTGGTGATGTGCAAGGGGCTCCACCCATCTGGGGACATTCCAGGGCCTCCACCCAGTTCATGCAGTCTGACAACATTTCTCTCAACAGTTTAAATCTAACTTTACATGATGACAGTAGTTGTCACTCTGGTTTTGGCCTTTATTTTTGATCGTCAAATCAAATCAAATCTAATCTTGATAAGAGAATTATGTTCTCCTGGCACATAATTAAATTGGGTTATATTACTCAGACTGCAAACCAGAATTTGTAAGATCCTGGTCGAATGAAACAGACGGAGGCCCAGCTAAAATAGTCAAAAAGGTTTATTCACGGGAACATTCTAAAGTCAAGAATACAAAACAATTCATTTTATACTAACTTCATCATGCCCACACATTCAAACAACCATACACACACACATACACACAACCATACGCACACACATACAGTGCCTTGCGAAAGTATTCGGCCCCCTTGAACTTTGCGACCTTTTGCCACATTTCAGGCTTCAAACATAAAGATATAAAACTGTATTTTTTTGTGAAGAATCAACAACAAGTGGGACACAATCATGAAGTGGAACAACATTTATTGGATATTTCAAACTTTTTTAACAAATCAAAAACTGAAAAATTGGGCGTGCAAAATTATTCAGCCCCCTTAAGTTAATACTTTGTAGCGCCACCTTTTGCTGCGATTACAGCTGTAAGTCGCTTGGGGTATGTCTCTATCAGTTTTGCACATCGAGAGACTGAAATTTTGTGATTGTTCGACAGTGTCAGTGTGTCTTACCCTCTTGCAATGTGTGATATGAACCCAGGTAGCTCCTTCAGCTATTCTCACCGCGAAGGCTGTCACCAGGAGTACTTGACTTGGTATGGCCCCTCCCAACGGGGCTGCTTCCCGTCTATTCTCCTCAGGGACTGGATTGAGTGAATCACCTTCTCCTGTAATTCACCTGTAGAGCATAACATCTTGGACATACGGGTTTGGTTAACAAACAGTCTTCTCATGTGTTCTGCTAGAACCTAACTCTGTCATTCTATTGGTTCTATCTGATTAGCTAGAATGTCATCCATTATTTAAAGAACTAGATCCTAGTAAACCAACTCTAGGGATAATATCTTGACCTAATATTTCAGTTAGTATAATCATGTCCGCCAAGTAAGTTGGGAACGCTATAAAAAAAAGTTTTTATTATTATTATCCAATAGGCCACAAAGTGTCCTATCCTATCCCCCCTTTGATACAAGGCTCCGCCCCCGTATCAATATTGCCGCAAATCTAAACAATTCTCTGTCAAGTGTCTTATCTACTTTCAGAGTTATCTGTGCTGCTTTGTATGGTCTTAGATGTATATGTGATTGTCTATGTAAACAGTAACCGTTCTCTCCTTTATTATTTCACAGGCCCTAGTCAATGCTACTATTTCGGCCTGTTGTGCCGAAAAATTTCTGAGCAATGTTCCTGTGTTTAACACCTTTTTTCCAGAAACCAACTAAACTTTCATTCCCCTTTTGTCTCTACTCAGTAACTGTTATCTACCCATTCTGTGTCACTCCTATCTTTCTCATTTCCTGGCCCCCCTTCCCCACCTTCTCCTCTCTGCTCCCAAACCTTCAAGGTCTCAGCAGTTCGAGGAGGGCTCCTCCATCTGCCCTTTCTCCTATCTGTCTGTCGCCCTTTCTCATAACAGTCAGTATCAAAAAAAAGTTCATTTGGAGAATTTCTTTCCTTCTTAATGCGTTTTAGCCCATCAGTTGTGTTGTGACAAGGTAGGGGTGGTATACAGATATATACAAGATAGCCCTATTTGGTAAAAGACCAAGTCCATATTATGGCAAGAACAGATCAAATAAGCAAAGATAAATGACAGTCCATCATTATTTTAAGACATGAGGTCAATCCAGAAAATGTCAAGAAATTTGAAAGTTTCTTCAAGTGCAATCGCAAAAACCATCAAGCGCAATGATGAAACTGGCTCTCGTGAGGACTGCTATGGGAAACTAAGACACATAATTACCGCTGCTCCAGAGGATAATTCATTAGAGTTAAAGGCAACCTCAGATTGCAACCCAAATAAATGCTTCACAGAGTTCAAGTAACAGACACATCAACAGTTCAGAGGAGACTGCGTGAATCAGGCCTCCGTGGTTGAATTGCTACAAAGAAACACCTACTAAAGGACACCAATGAGAAGAAGAGACTTGCTTAGGCTAAGAAACACAAGCAAAGGACATTAGACCAGTGTAAATCTGTCCTTTGGTCTGATGAGTCCAAATTCTAGATTTTTGGTTCCAAATGCGGTGTCTTTGTGAGCCGCAGAGGAGGTGAATGGATGATTTCTGCATGTGTGGTTCCCACCGTGACGCACGGAGGAGGAGGCGTGATGGTGTGGGGTTGCTTTGCTGGTGACACTGTCAGTGATTTATTTAGAATTCATGGCACACTACCACAGCATGACCACAACAGCATTCTGCAGAGATACGCCATCCCAGCTGGTTTGCACTTTGTTTTTCAACAGGACAATGAACCAAAACACACCTCCAGACTGTGTAAGGGCAATTTGACCAAGAAGGAGAGTGATGGATTACTGCATCAGATGACCTGGCCTCCACAATCACCTGACTTCAACCCAATTGAGATCATTGGGGATGAGTTGGACCGCAAGTGAAGGAAAAGCAGCCAACAAGTGCACAGCATATGTGGGAACTGCTTCAAGACTGTTGGAAAAGCATTCCTCTTGAAGCTGGTTGAAAGAATGCCTAGTGTGTGCAAAGCTGTCATCAAGGCAAAGGGTGGCTACTTTGAAGAATATCGAATGTAAAATATATTTTGATTTGATCTCTGGAGAGACCTGAAAATAGCTGTGCAGTGACGCTCCCCATTCAACCTGACAGAGCTTGAGAGGATCTGCAGAGAGGAATGGGAGAAACTCCTCAAATACAGGTGTGCCAAGCTTGTAGCATCATGCCTAAGAAGATAATCGCTGCCAAAGGTGCTTCATTACAGTACTGAGTAAAGTGTCTGAATACATATGTAAATGTCATATTTCAGTTATTTATGTTTTATAAATTTGCAAACATTTCCAAATGATGAGGGAAAAAAACAATTACATTTTTTTTAAATAAGGCTGTAATGTAACAAAGTGTGGAAAAAGTCAACGGGTTCGAGTACTTTCCGAATGCACTGTATTTTGTGGAGAATATACATTACAATTGTATTTTTACATTCAGCTGAAACTTGCATACCTGTTCTGACATGAATCTCAACCAATGAGGGGTCCTCAAAAGTATCCACTTACACTTGATAGCTGATATTTAGGAACACTGATTGACAATACATTTCACATGCTGTTGTGCAAATGGAATAGACAACAGGTGGAAATTATAGGCAATTAGCATGACACCCCCAATAAAGGAGTGGTTCTGCAGGTGATAATCACAGACCACTTCTCAGTTCCTATGCTTCCTGGCTGATGTTTTGGTCACTTTTGAATGCTGGCGGTGCTTTCACTCTAGTGGTAGTATGAGACAGAGTCTACAACCCACACAAGTGGCTCAGGTAGTACAGCTCATCCAAGATGGCACATCAATGCGAGCTGTGGCAAGAAGGTTTGCTGTGTCAGCGTAGTGTCCAGAGCATGGAGGCGCTACCAGGAGACAGGTCAGTACATCAGGAGACGTGAAGGAGGCCGTAGGAGGGCAACAACCCAGCAGCAGGACCGCTACCTCCTCCTTTGTGCAAGGAGGAGCAGGAGGAGCACTGCCAGAGCTGTGCAAAATGACCTCCAGCAGGCCACAAATGTGCATGTGTCTGCTCAAACGGTCAGAAACAGACTCCATGAGGGTGGTATGAGGGCCCAACGTCCACAGGTGGGGGTTGTGCTTACAGCCCAACATCGTGCAGGACATTTGGCATTTGCCAGAGAACACCAAGATTGGCAAATTCGCCACTGGCGCCCTGTGCTCTTCACAGATGAAAGCAGGTTCACACTGAGCACATGTGACAGACGTGACAGAGTCTGGAGATGCCGTGGAGAAGGTTCTGCTGCCTGCAACATCCTCCAGCATGACCGGTTTGGCGGTGGGTCAGTCATGGTGTGGGGTGGCATTTCTTTGGGGGGCCGCACAGCCCTCCATGTGCTCGCCAGAGGTAACCTGACTGCCATTAGGTACCGAGATGAGATCCTCAGACCCCTTGTGAGACCATATGCTGGTGCGGTTGGCCCTGTGTTCCTCCTAATGCAAGACAATGCTAGACCTCATGTGGCTGGAGTGTGTCAGCAGTTCCTGCAAGAGGAAGGCATTGATGCTATGGACTGGTCCGCCCGTTCCCCAGACCTGAATCCAATTGAGCACATCTGGGACATCATGTCTAGCTCCATCCACCAACGCCACGTTGCACCACAAGCTGTCCAGGAGTTGGCGGATGCTTTAGTCTAGGTCTGGGAGGAGATCCCTCAGGAGACCATCCGCCACCTCATCAGGAGCATGCCCAGGCGTTGTAGGGAGGTCATACTGGCACGTGGAGGCCACACACACTACTGAGCCTCAATTTGACTTGTTTTATGGACATTACATCAAAGTTGGATCAGCCTGTAGTGGGGTTTTCCACTTTAATTTTGAGTGTGACTCCAAATCCAGACCTCCATGGGTTGATAAATTTGATTTCCATTGATAATTTTTGTGTGATTTTGTTGTCAGCACATTCAACTATGTAAAGAAAAAAGTATTTAATAAGACTATTTCATTCATTCAGATCTAGGATGTGTTATTTTAGTGTTCCCTTTATTTTTTGGGGCAGTGTATATTTGTTATGCAACATAAGAAATGCAAAATATAAACTGTAAAGAGAACAACTGATCTACCTGATAAAATGACGCAGTAGCAGTAGACTAGAGGAAGACCCAGTTGGATAGAAACATGTTTCTCCATGCATCTGCTACTCTCTACTCATCCATCTCACCCCTTCCTCTGGGTAGGGCCACCCCAGATAACGCCTCAAGCCCTGAGCTCTTCTCTGAGGTCTGATTTCATACCACGCCAATGGCTGGCAATGGCTGGCCAATGGCTGGTCCTTCTCGATTCCGATCAATCTCAGAAAGTCAATGGGTTTGATGAATGGTCGCACTTCTTGGGGTTTCTTAGAAGTGTTCTTTTTTTTGAACAAGAAGCACATTTTTGTCCATTAAAATATAATCTAATTGATCAGAAATACAGTGTAGACATTGTTAATGTTGTAAATGACTATTGTAGCTGGAAACGGCAGATTTTGAATGGAATATCTAGATAGGCGTACAGAGGCCCATTATCAGCAACCATCACTCCTGTGTTCCAATGGCACGTTGTGTTAGCTAATCCGAGTTTATCATTTTAAAAGGCTAATTGATCATTAGAAAACCCTTTTGCAATAATGTTAGCACAGCTGAAAACTGTTGTGCTGATTAAAGAAGCATTAAAACTGGCCTTCTGTAGACTAGTTGAGTTTCTGGAGCATCAGCATTTGCGGGTACGATTACTGGCTCAAAATGGCCAGAAACAAAGAAGATGTTCAAATGTTCATAAATGACCAGCATGGTCAAATAATAGTAATCACAGTGAACAGGTCAGGATTCCATAGCTGCATGCAGAACAGCTGAAACTGGAGCAGCAGAGAGAGAGAGAGAGAGAGAGAGAGAGAGAGAGAGAGAGAGAGAGAGAGAGAGAGAGAGAGAGAGAGAGAGAGAGAGAGAGAGAGAGAGAGAGAGAGAGAGAGCTTAAATTCACACAGGACCCCGGATAAAACAGGAGAAGTACTCCAGATATAACAGACTGACCCTAGCCCCCCGACACATAAACTACTGCAGCATAAGTACTGGAGGCTGAGACAGGAGGGGTCAGGAGACACTGTGTCCCCATCCGATGATACCCCCGGACAGGGCAAAACAGGCAGGATATAACCCCACCCACTTTGCCAAAGCACAGCCCCCACACCACTAGAGGGATATCTTCAACCACTAACTTACCATCCTTAGACAAGGCCGAGTATAGCCGAAGCCAATTCTATATTTAATTTTGGATTGGAGATGCTTAATATGAGTATAGAAGGAGAGTTTACAGTCTAGCCAGACACCTAGGTATTTATAGTTGTCCACATATTCTAAGTCAGAACCGTCCAGAGTAGTGATGCTAGTCGGGCAGGCGGGTGTGGACAGTGATCAGTTGAAGAGCATGCATCTCGTTTTACTAGCATTTAGAAGCAGTTGGAGGCAACGGGAGGAGTGTTGTATGGCATTGAAGCTCGTTTGGAGGTTTGTTAACACTGTGTCCAAAGAAGGGCCAGATGTATACAGAATGGTGTTGTCTGCGTAGAGGTGGATCAGAGAATCACACGCAGCAAGAGCGACATCATTGATACAGTTGAAGTTGGAAGGTTACTTACACTTAGTTTGGAGTGTTTTTAAACCACTCACCAAATTTCTTGTTAATGAACTATAGTTTTGGCAAGTAGGTTAGGACATCTACTTTGTGCATGGCACAAGTAATATTTCCAAAAATTGCCAAAAGACAGATTATTTCACTTACAATTCACTGTATCACAATTCCAGTGGGTCAGAAGTTGACTGTGCCTTTAAACAGCTTGACTGTGCCTTTAAACAGCTTGGAACATTCCAGAAAATGATGTCATGACTTTAGAAGCTTCTGATAGGGTAATTGACATCATTTGAGTCAATTGGAGGTGTACCTGTGGATGTATTTCAATGCCTACCTTCAAACTCAGTGCCTCATGGCTTGTCATCATGGGAAAATCAAAAGAAATCAGCCAAGACCTATGAATTGTTTTGTTGTTGACCTACACAAGTCTGGTTCATCCTTGGGAGCAATTTTCAAATGCCTGAAGGTACCACGTTCATCTGTACAAACAATAGTATGCAAGTATAACCTCCCCGGGACCACGCAACCATCATACCGCTCAGGAAGGAGACGCATTCTGTCTCCTAGAGATGAACGTACTTTGGTGAGAAAGGTGCAAATCAATCCCAGAACAACAGCAAAGGACCTTGTGGAGATGCTGGAGGAAACAGGTACAAATGTACCTATAGCTTCAGTAAAACGAGTCCTATGTCAACATAACCTGAAAGGCCACTCAGCAAGGAAAAAGCCACTGCTACAAAACCGCCATAATAAAACCAAACTACGGTTTGCAACTGCACATGGGGACAAAGATCATACTTTTGGAGAAATGTCCTCTGGTCTGATGAAACAAAAATAGAACTGTTTGGCCATAATGACTAACGTTATGTTTGGAGGATAAAAGGAGAAGCTTGCAAGCCGAAGACCACCATCCCAACTGTGAAGCATGGGGGTGGCAGCATCATGTTGTGGGGGTGCTTTGCTGCAGGAGGGACTAGTGCACTTCACAAAATAGATGGCATCATAAGGAGGGGAAATTATGTGGATATATTGAAGCAACATCTCAAGACATCAGTCAGGAAGTTAAAGCTCGGTCGCAAATGGGTCTTCCAAATGGACAGTCACCCCAAGCATACTTCCAAAGTTGTGGCAGAATTGCTTATGGACAACAAAGTCAAGGTTTTGGAGTGGCCATCACAAAGCCCTGACATCAAACCTGTAGAAAATGTGTGGGCAGAACTGAAAAAGTGTGTGCGAGCATGGAGGCCTACAAACCTGACTCAGTTACACCAGCTCTGTCAGGAGGAATGGGCCAAAATTCACCCAACTTATGGCGGGACGCTTGCGGAAGGCTCCCCAAAACGTTTGACCCAAGTTAAACAATTTAAAGACAATGTTACCAAATACTAATTGAGTGTATGTAAACTTCTGACCCACTGGGAATGTGATGAAAGAAATAAAAGCTGAAATAAATCCTTCTCTCTACTATTATTCTGACATTTCACATTCTTAAAATAAAGTGGTAATCCTAACTGACACAAGACAGGGGATTTTTACTAGAATTAAATGTCAGGAATTGTGACAAACTGAGTTTAAATGTATTTGGCTAAGGTGGATGTAAATTTCCGACTTCAACTGTACTAGCAGAAAGGCTGGCCAAAAGAAAGTAGTGTTTAGGAATAACAGAACTAGAATATGAGAATGTGAAGGTTGTTGCCACTAGGTGGAGCTACTAGGATGCGGGAAAATGAGGCTTTATGCCGTACTTACAGAAATGGATCCCAAATCTGGAAATCAATTAAAAACCGTGGCTGAATAAAAGAAACATCTGTAAAGGGGCAATCTGCAGTTGCTACATCCAAGTTTGGACTTATAAATTAATAATATGTACCCATTGATTCTTGAAGAATATAACTTTCATCATGAGCTTAGTTCAACTGCTGTACCCCATCTAAATGCCAAATATAAACTTTATCTACAAAGTAGCTAAACAAACAGTATGTCGCCTCAAAACATGGTTAAAACTATCATTTTAATATAATGGATGGTCACTCCGTGCATTCACAGCTCTATGAATTTGAGAGTGGTAACATTTCTCCAGTGAAAAAAAAGAATGTCCTCAACTCTGGTGTGCTCCCCCTGGTTATTTAATCAGATGCACGATGAAGACAAGGTTTCGATCCAGGTTGAATCTTCGTCAGATCATATATCACTGTGAAACACATCTACTTAAATAACCTCTAGAGGCACGTACATCCGGTAAATTGAATACAATAAATACATAAACATCACAATAAATATTAGACAAATGGAAAAACATGAATATTTATTTTTAATCCATATCAAGTAAGATTATATAAACAAAAGTATGTGGACACCCCTTCAAATTTGTGGATTTGGCTATTTCAGCCACACCCGTTGCTGACAGGTGTATAAAATCGATGACACCGCCATGCAATCTCCATAGACAAACATTGGCAGTAGAATGGCCTTACTGAAGAGCTCAATGATTTTCAACATGTCACTGTCATAGGATGCCACCTTTTCCAACAAGTCAGTTCGTCAAAATGCTGTCCTGCTCGAGCTGCTCTGTTTAACTGTAAGTGCTGTTACTGTGAAGTGGAAACGTCTAGGAGCAACAACGACTCAGCCTCGAAGTGGTAGACCAAACAAGCTCACAGAATGGGACTGACTAGCGCTGAAGCAAGTAGTGTCTAAAAATTGTCTGTCTTTCATTGCAACACTCACTACCAAGTTCCAAATGGCCTCTGGAAGCAATGTCAGCACAAGAACTGTTCGTTGAGAAATAGGTTTCCATGGCCGAGCAGCCGCACAAGCCTAAGATCACCATGCACAATGCCAAGCATCAGCTGGAGTGGTGTAAAGCTCACCCCCATTCGACTCTGGAGCAGTGGAAATGCATTCTCTGGAGTGATGAATCATGCTTCACCATATGGCAGGTCATCTGACAAATTTGGGTTTGGCGGATGCCAGAAGAATGCTACCTGTCTCAATGCATAGTGCCAACTGTAAAGTTTGGTAGAGGAGGAAAATGGTCTGGGGCTGTTTTTCATGGTTCGGGCTAGGCCCCTTAGTTCCAGTTAAGAAATATCTTAATGCTACAGCATACAATGACATTTTAGACAATTCTGTACTTCCAACATTGTGGCAACAGTTTGGGGAAGGCCCTTTCCTGTTTCAGCATGGCAATGCCCCCGGGCACAAAGCGAGGTCCATGAAGAAATGGTTTGTCGAGTACTGTGTGGAAGAACTTGACTGGCCTGCACAGAGCCCTGACCTTAACCCCATCAAACACCGTTGGGATATTGGAACTCCGACTGCGAGACAGGCCTGATCGCCCAACAACAGTGCTCAACCTCATGAATGCTCTTGTGGCTGAATGGAAGCAATGTTCCAACATCTTGTGGAAAGTCTTCCCAGATAGTGGAGGCTGTTATAGCAGCAAAGTAGAGACCAACTCCATATGAATTCCCATCATTTTAGAATGATATGTTCGACGAGCAGGTGTCCTACATTTGGTAGTGTAGTGTAGGTTTACAATAGATAAAGAATTGGTGAGACAAAATGCGTCACTCATTTTATATACAATATTATATAGGGAAAATTGAAAGAGCATCAATCTGTGAGCAGAACACATTTTATAGACAAGGTTTCATGTGTAGTTCATTGCGTATGCCTCTTGGAGACAGAGTGTTGAGGAAATGTATCCAAAAGTACTTGTCTCAGTAGGAAACCGCTTCCCATGGCTATGGTAGGAAATTGTCAATATCGCCCCCTCTTACGCGGCATATTCACATGTTCAATTCCCAGGTAGTGGAGAGAGGACAAGTTGTGCTTTCCCCGTGAAAAGTGCACAGCAAGGGGACTTTTGATATCGTTATTCATTATGCAACTCCTGCATTTCGTGATTTCTCCCAGGCACGCTAATCCGCATGGAAATTTGATCAAATAAATGACGTTTGTGGTGTTGCAGAACATTTTGCCTTTGGTTTCTATCTCTTTGCCGGTTTCTGAGTGATAAGAAACCTGCCATTTGTGAGTAAAGTTGTCCTGTGCAATGCCCGCGTACATAATTCCCATCGGAAATATCGCTGAGAAAGTGTCTAGCTGTGGGCGGGGGTGGGAGGTCCGCTTTCATTAACATGTCTCTGAGATTTTGTGGCCTCTTATTAAACACCTATCTTGGTGGTTCTTTAAAGATAGTGGGGCATCTGGGGTTTGAACTGATAATAAGCCAATGTTTTTTAATTGCGTCTTGTATTACATTTCCCATATGAGAATATTCCACAATACATTGTATTGTATTACTCTTTTTGCACACTGAGGGTTTCAAGCTATGCAACTGGCTAGTGTCCATGACGCACTCCACAGCTGATTGTAGGCACTCCTCAGAATAACCTCTCTCCCGGGAATCTATTCATCAAAACGGTACTTTGTTAGGAGATAGCAGCATCAGTGCCACAGATTCTATGGACATGTTTAAATGGACTGATAGGGTGGCTTTTCTTAAGAGGAATGGAGTGGAAACTATCGCTTCTTAAAAGTGGGTTTCGATCTTATTTTATTTATTTTTATTTAACTAGGCAAGTCAGTTAAGAACAAATTATTATTTACAATGACTGCCTACCAAAAGGCAAAATGCCTCCTGCGGGGATGGGGCCTGGGATTAAAAATATGAAATCAATACAATATAAATAGACACACATCACAACAAGAAAGACAACACAACACTAGATAAAGAGAGACCTAAGACAACAACATTGCAAGGCAGCAACACATGACAACACAGCATGGTAGCAACACAACATAACAAAAACATGGTAGCAACACAACATGGTAGCAGCACAAAACATGGTACAAACATTACTGAGCACAGAAAACAGCACAAAGGACAAGAAGGTAGAGACAACAATACATCACACAAAGCAGCCACAATTGTCTGTAAGAGTGTCCATGAGTCTTTGAATGAAGAGATTGAGATAAAACTTTCCAGTTTGAGTGGTTGTTGCAGCTTGTTCCAGTCGCTAGCTGCAGCATACTGAAGAGAATACTATAGACATCAAGAAAGCCAGTAAGTTGATTATTGACAAGTTTTCCCAACACTTTTGATAAACAGGGCAAAATAGAAATTGGCCTATAACAGTTGGGATCAGCTTTAATCTCCCCCTTTAAATAAAGGACAAACCGTGGCTGCCTTCCAAGCAATGGGAACCACCCCAGAAAGGTTGGAGATAGGCTTTGCGATGATAGGGGTAGTAACCTTAAAGACGAAAGGGTATAAACCATCTGAACCAGATGTTCTTTGGAGGTCAAGTTTACGGAGCTCCTTTAGAACCTCAGACTCAGTGACTGCCAGCAGGGATAAACTTTGTAGCAGGGCATGGGAAAAAGAGGGAGAAGCGTCGGGGATAGTCACATTAGAAGGGGTGGGAGATGAGTAAATGTTTGGCGGGCAAGTAGGGGCAGAGCCAGAGGGGTGTCCGGGAGGCACTGGACACCCCTGACATCTAATTGGCCACCCTGTGTACCACCCCAAAATGTAATTCGCTACTGGCAATTTGATGCTGATTGACATCTCATTTCACCTCTTGTTGAAAGAAGCATTTATTTTGATATTCGGCGGCGCATTTTTCAAATCAAGGACGAGGAAGAGAGAATATTAACGTTGGTTGCGAGATGCAGAAGAAGAAGAGGGAATATTTCCTCAGCTCCACAAGCTCTTTTTGCGATTGTCGAAAGCATCATATTTGAAGTAAGTTTTAAGGTTTAGCATCGGGTTTAGGTTTCCTGAACAACTTTTATGAAAGTTGAGTAGCTATGGAAGTTAACTTTAGAACTTTGGCTCCATTAACAGAGAGTTAATCAGAAAAGAGAGATCGGTTCCCACTTTAGCCTAACATTATGTTTACATCTGTGCTAGTAATACACACATATACAGTGCAGTGTCGTAAGTTACATCATACGAATGTTTAGCTAATGTGGGGTTACTAGTAGGCTACAGCTGTCAGTGTTCAGCAAGTTAACATTCAGCAATTTGAAATCCATTAAATCAGGTCGATTTTTGTACTTGAACTCAAAACGAACAATTGTTGTTATCAATCTGTTAATGTTACTCAAAAGATTACCACAATTTGCAGATAACCTGTTTGCTATCATAAAGGTGTAAGAAATTATAGCTACAGTGGGGGGAAAAAGTATTTAGTCAGCCACCAATTGTGAAAGTTCTCCCACTTAAAAAGACGAGAGAGGCCTGTAATTTTCATCATAGGTACACTTCAACTATGACAGACAAAATGATAAAAAAATAAAATAAAATCACATTGTAGGATTTTTAATGAATTTATTTGCAAATTATGGTGGAAAATATATGGTCAATAACAAAAGTTAACCCCATACTTTGTTATATACACTTTGTTGGATATGACAGAGGTCAAACGTTTTCTGTAAGTCTTCACGAGGTTTTCACACACTGTTGCTGGTATTTTGGCCCATTCCTCCATGCAGATCTCCTCTAGAGCAGTGATGTTTTGGGGCTGTTGCTGGGCAACACGGACTTTCAACTCCCTTCAAACATTTTCTATGGGGTTGAGATCTGGAGACTGGCTAGGCCACTCCAGGACCTTGAAATGCTTCTTACGAAGCCACTCCTTCGTTGCCCGGTTGGTGTGTTTGGGATCATTGTCATGCTGAAAGAGCCAGCCATGTTTCATCTTCAAAGCCCTTGCTGTTGAAAGGAGGTTTTCACTCAAAATCTCACGATACATGGCCCCATTCATTCTTTCCTTTACATGGATCAGTCGTCCTGGTCCCTTTGCAGAAAAACAGCCCCAAAGCATGATGTTTCCACCCCCATGCTTCACAGTAGGTATGGTGTTCTTTGGATGCAACTCAGCATTCTTTGTCCTCCAAACACGACGAGTTGAGTTTTTACCAAAAAGTTCTATTTTGGTTTCATCTGACCATATGACATTCTCCCAATCTTCTTCTGGATCATCCAAATGCTCTCTAGAAAACTTCAGACGGGCCTGGACATGTACTGGCTTAAGCAGGGGGACACGTCTGGCACTGCAGGATTTGAATTCATGGCGGCGTAGTGTGTTATTGATGGTAGCCTTTGTTACTTTGGTCCCAGCTCTCTGCAGATCATTCACTAGGTTCCCCCGTGTTGTTTGGGATTTTTGCTCACCGTTCTTGTGATAATTTTGACCCCACGGGGTGAGATCTTGCGTGGAGCCCGGGATCGAGGGAGATTATCAGTGGTCTTGCATGTCTTCCATTTCCTAACAATTGCTCCCACAGTTGATTTCTTCAAACCAATTTGCTTACCTATTGCAGATTCAGTCTCCCCAGCCTGGTGCAGGTCTACAATTTTGTTTCTGGTGTCCTTTGACAGCTCTTTGGTCTTGGCCATAGTGGAGTTTGGAGTGTGACTGTTTGAGGTTGTGGACAGGTGTCTTTTATACTGATAACAAGTTCTGATAACTGATATCTAAAATGGAAGAACTTTGGACCCACCAAGACTCATCCTAGAGCTGGCTGCCCAGCCAAACTGAGCAATCGGGGGAGAAGGGCCTTGGTCAGGGAGATGGCCAAGAACCCAATGGTCACTCTGACAGAGCTCCAGATTTCCTCTGCAGAGATGGGAGAACATTCAAATAAGAAAACCATGTCTTCAGCACTCCACCAATCAGGTCTTTATGGTAGAGTGGCCAGACAGAAGCCACTCCTCAGTAAAAGGCACATGACAGCCCACTTGGAGTTTGCCAAAAGGCACATAAAGGACTCTCAGACCATGAGAAACAAGATTCTCTGGTCTGATGAAGCCAAGTTTGAACTCTTTGACCTTTAATGCCAAGCGTCACGTCTGGAGGAAACCTGGTACCATTCCTAAGGTGAAGCATGGTGGTGGAAGCATCATGCTGTGGGGATGTTTTTCAGCGGCAGGGACTGGGAGACTAGTCGGGATTGAGGGAAAGATGATTGGAGCAAAGTAGAGAGAGATCCTTGATGAAAACCTGCTCCAGAGCGCTCAGGACCTCAGACTGGGGCAAAGGTTCACCTTCAAACAGGATAACTACCCTAAGCATACAGCTAACACAGCACAGGAGTGGCTTCGGGACAAGTCTCTGAATGTACTTGAGTGGCTCAGCCAGAGCCCGGACTTGAACCCGATCAAACGTCTCTGGAGAGACTTGAACATAGCTGTGCAGCGAAGCTCCTCATCCAACCTAACAGAGCTAGAGAGGATCTGCAGAGAAGAATGGGAGAAACTCCGTAAATACAGGTGTGCCAAGGTTGTAGCGTCATACCCAAGAAGACTCGAGACTGCAACGCTGCCAAAGATGCTTCAACAAAGTACTGAGTAAAGGGTCTGAATACTTATGTAAATGTGATAATTCAGTTTGTTATTTCTTATAAATTATCAAACATTTCTAAAACCAGTTTTTGCTTTGTCATTATGGGTTAGTGTGTGTAGATTGATGAGGGAATTTTTAAAAAAAAAATAAATTTTAGAAAAAGGATGTAACATAACAAAAAGGTGGAAAAGGTCAAGGGGTCTGAATGCTTTCCGAATGCACTGCATAAGCCTAATGCTGAGACAATAAGAAGACACAGAGGCAGAATAAATTCAACCACACTTTAATTTCATCACAAAACCGGAGTGCAACCTCTTTCAGTCCACAAACCATATTGCATGTAACAAACAGTTACATGACCTACAGTTACAAGAACACAGCATGGTCAAGCAAGGTAATGTTTCCGAAAAGTGGCTGAATCTCACGGGACAAATCATCCGAGCGAGAGAAACAGCGCCCCCCTGTTTCAGTATGTGTAACTCATGTATCCGATGCTGTCTGGAACAAAAGAGTATGACATGTTGCTGCCGTAGCAATCGATTGATTGATACTAGCAAGCATTTGGCGTCCCTTGATATTTTTTTAAATAAAATAATTTGCCCATCACCATTGAGCTGAGCTCAACTGTGGGTTAT
Source organism: Oncorhynchus mykiss (assembly GCF_013265735.2). Classification (NCBI taxonomy): domain Eukaryota; kingdom Metazoa; phylum Chordata; class Actinopteri; order Salmoniformes; family Salmonidae; genus Oncorhynchus; species Oncorhynchus mykiss. The sequence continues at coordinate 45,152,075 of NC_048582.1, forward strand.
AATTAACTGTTTCTGGTCTTCTTATGTTGATGTCCTGCAGTAGCTAATTTGCTAAATCGACCCTTTCCTAAGCCATGGATGGAGATGGGGATTTGGACTTGTGGTTTTGACAATTCTCTGTCCAGGCCAATGATAATGACGGCATTTCTGACCATTAATGCTTATATTGTGCCAGTTCCACTGGCCTGAGACAATATGTAGCCTAAGTTCAATATGTAGCCTAGATGTAGCCTAGTAGACTCACGTTAACTACATTCAACAAAAATATAAACACAACATGTAAAGTGTTGGTCCCATGTTCACGGCCAGGCACAACTGCAACACCATCATTAAGTTTGCCCATGATACAACAGTGGTAGGCCTGATCACCAACAACAACGAGACAGCATATAGGGAGGAGGTCAGAGACCTGGCCGTATGGTGCCAAGACAACAACCTATCCCGCAATGTGATCAAGACTCAGGAGATGATTGTGGACTACAGGAAAAGGAGGACCGAGCACGCCCCCATTCTCATCGATGGGGCTGTAGTGGAGCAGGTTGAGAGCTTCAGGTTCCTTGGTGTCCACATCACCAACAAACTAACATGGTCCAAGCACACCAAGACAGTCATGAAGAGGGCACAACAAAACCTATTCCCCCTCAGGAGACTGAAAAGATTTGGCATGGGTCCTCAGATCCTCAAAAGTTTCTACAGCTGCACCATCGAGAGCATCCTGACTGTTTGCATCACTGCCCAGTATTTGAATTTGTATTTATTTTGGATCCCCATTAGCTGCTGCCAAAGCAACAGCTACTCTTCCTAGGGTCCAGCAAAATGAAGGCATTTTATACAATTTTAAAAACATTACAATACATTCACAGATTTCACAACGCACTGTGTTCCCACAGGCCCCTACTCCACCACTACCACATATCTGCAGTACTAAATCCATGTGTATGTACAGTGCGTACTGTATGTTATTGTGTGTGTGTGTGTATGCATGTGTCTGTGCCAATGTTTGTGTTGCTTCACAGTCCCCTCTGTTCCATAAGGGTTTTTTAAAATCAAATTTTACTGTTTGCGTCAGTTACTTGATGTGGAATAGAGTTCCATGTAGTCATGGCTCTATGTTGTACTGTGTGCTTTCCATAGTCTGTTGTCTGTTCTGCACTTGGGGACTGTGAAGAGACCTCTTGTGGGATGTCTTGTGGGGTATGCATGGGTGTCCGAGCTGTGTGCCACTAGTTTAGACAGACAGCTCGGTGCATTCAATACCTCTCATATATAAAAGTAGTGATGAAGTCAATCTCTCCTCCACTTTCAGCCAGGAGAGATTGACTTATTAATATTAGCTCTCTGTGTACATCCAAGGGCTAGCCGTGCTGCACTGTTCTGAGCCAATTGCAATTTTCTGGTCCTTTTTTGTGGCACCTGACCGCACGACTGGACAGTAATCAAGGTGTGACAAACTAGGGCCTGTACGACCTGCCATGTTGATAGTGTTGTTAAGAAGGCAGAGCATCACTTTATTATAGACAGACTTCTCCCTATCTTAGCTACTACTGCATCAATATGTTTTGACCATGACAGTTTATAATTTAGGGTTACTCCAAGCAGTTTAGTCATCTCAACTTGCTCAATTTCTACATTATGTATTACAAGATTTAGTTGAGGTTTAGGGTTTAGTGAGTGTTTTGTTCCAAATACAATGCTTTTAGTTTATTTTATATTTAGGGCTAGCTTATTCCTTGCCACCCACTCTGAAACTAACTGCACCTCTTTGTTGCGTGTTGTAGTAATTTCAGTCGCCGTAGTAGCTGATGTGTATAGTGTTGAGTCATCCGCATACATAGACACTCTGGCTTTACTCAAAGTCAGTGGCATGTTGTTAGTAAAATTTGAAAAGGCAAGGGGCCAAAACAGCTACCCTGGGGAATTCCTGATTCTAACTGGATTATATTTGAGAGGCTTCCATTAAAGAACACCCTCTGTGTTATGTTAGACAAGTAACTCTTTATCCACATTATAGCAGGGAGTGTAAAGCCATAACACGTATGTTTTCCAGCAGCAGACTATGATTGATAATGTCAATCCTCAGTCATTTGTGTAAGTGCTGTGCTTGTTGAGTGTCCTTCCCTATAAGCATGCTGAAATTCTGTTGTCAATTTGTTTACTGTGAAAAAGCATTGTATCTGATCAAACACAATATTTTCCAGATGTTTATGAAGGGTTGGTAACAGGCTGATTGGTAGGCTATTTGAGCCATTAAAGGTGGCTTTACTATTCTTGGGTAGCGGAATGACTATATCTTCCCTCCAGGCTGAGGGCACACACTCTCTAGTAGGCTTAAACTGAAGATGTGGCAATATTGTCTGCTATTATCCTCAGTAATTTTCCATCCAGATTGTCAGACCCCGGTGGCTTGTCATTGTTGATAGACAACAATAATTTTTCACATCTTCCACACTGACTTTAAGGAATTCAAAAGTCCAATAATTGTCTTTCATAATTTGGTACAATATATTTGGATGTGTAGTGTCAGCGTTTGTTGCTGGAATGTCATCCCTAAGTTTGCTTATCTTGCTAATGAAAAAGTCATTAAAGAAGTTGGAAATATCAGTGGGCTTTATGATGAATTAGCCATCTGATTCAATGAATGAAGGAGCCAAGTTGGCTTTTCTTCCCAAAATTTCATTTAAGGTGCCCCAAACTTTGTACTATCATTCTTTGTATAATTTATCTTTGTTTCACAGTATAGTTTATTTTTCTTTTGTTTAGTTACACGATTTCTTAATTTGACCAGCCAATAATCTTTACATCATCAACGTATGAATCAATACAAAACGTCTTGTATGACCTGTTATACACTATACTAGGCGCAGCCTTTGGAACTTAGGTTTTCCTAGATAAGATATTATATTGTGATTGCTACATCCTATGGATTTGGATACTGCTTTAAAGCACATTTCTGCAGCATTAGTAAAGATGTGATCAATACATGTTGATGATTTAATTCCTATGCTGTTTGTAACTACCCTGGTAGGTTGACTGACAACCTGATCTAGGTTGCAGACACTGGTAACAGTTTGAAGTTTTTTCTTGGGTGGGCAGCTTGATGATAGCTAATCAATATTTAAATCACCCAGAAAATATACTTCTCTGTTGATATCACATACATTTCAAGCATTTCACACATATTATCCAGATACTGACAGTTAGCAGTTGGTGGTCTACAACAGCTTCCCACAAGAATTAGCTTTAGGTGAGGCAGATGAACCTGTAGCCATATTACTTCAACAGTATTTAACATTAGATCGTCTCTAAGCTTTACAGGAATGTGCAATACCGCCTCTGTTGTCTTTTCGGTAGAGGTTATAACCATGTATTGCTACCACTGTATCATCAAATGTATTATCTGATTGTGTTTTAGAGATAGTCCAAATATGAATGTCATCTGTTACAAGCAAGTTATTGAGTTCATGGACCTTGTTTCTTTGGCTACATACAGTGCCTTGCGAAAGTATTCGGCCCCCTTGAACTTTGCGACCTTTTGCCACATTTCAGGCTTCAAACATAAAGATATAAAACTGTATTTTTTTGTGAAGAATCAACAACAAGTGGGACACAAACATGAAGTGGAACGACATTTATTGGATATTTCAAACTTTTTTAACAAATCAAAAACTGAAAAATTGGGCGTGCAAAATTATTCAGCCCCTTTACTTTCAGTGCAGCAAACTCTCTCCAGAAGTTCAGTGAGGATCTCTGAATGATCCAATGTTGACCTAAATGACTAATGATGATAAATACAATCCACCTGTGTGTAATCAAGTCTCCGTATAAATGCAAATGCACTGTGATAGTCTCAGAGGTCTGTTAAATGCGCAGAGAGCATCATGAAGAACAAGGAACACACCAGGCGAGATACTGTTGTGAAGAAGTTTAAAGCCGGATTTGGATACAAAAATATTTCCCAAGCTTTAAACATCCCAAGGAGCACTGTGCATAATATTGAAATGGAAGGAGTATCAGACCACTGCAAATCTACCAAGACCTGCCGTCCCTCTAAACTTTCAGCTCATACAAGGAGAAGACTGATCAGAGATGCAGCCAACAGGCCCATGATCACTCTGGATGAACTGCAGAGATCTACAGCTGAGGTGGGAGACTCTGTCCACAGGACAACAATCAGTCGTATATTGCACAAATCTGGCCTTTATGGAAGAGTGGCAAGAAGAAAGCCATTTCTTAAAGATATCCATAAAAAGTGTTGTTTAAAGTTTGCCACAAGCCACCTGGGAGACACACCAAACATGTGGAAGAAGGTGCTCTGGTCAGATGAAACCAAAATTGAACTTTTTTGCAACAATGCAAAACGTTATGTTTGGCGTAAAAGCAACACAGCTGAACACACCATCCCCACTGTCAAACATGGTGGTGGCAGCATCATGGTTTGGGCCTGCTTTTCTTCAGCAGGGACAGGGAAGATGGTTAAAATTGATGGGAAGATGGATGGAGCCAAATACAGGACCATTCTGGAAGAAAACCTGATGGAGTCTGCAAAAGACCTGAGACTGGGACGGAGATTTGTCTTCCAACAAGACAATGATCCAAAACATAAAGCAAAATCTACAATGGAATGGTTAAAAAATAAACATATCCAGGTGTTAGAATGGCCAAGTCAAAGTCCAGACCTGAATCCAATCGAGAATCTGTGGAAAGAACTGAAAACTGCTGTTCACAAATGCTCTCCATCCAACCTCACTGAGCTCGAAGTGTTTTGCAAGGAGGAATGGGAAAAAATGTCAGTCTCTCGATGTGCAAAACTGATAGAGACATACCCCAAGCGACTTACAGCTGTAATCGCAGCAAAAGGAGGCGCTACAAAGTATTAACTTAAGGGGGCTGAATAATTTTGCACGCCCAATTTTTCAGTTTTTGATTTGTTAAAAAAGTTTGAAATATCCAATAAATGTCGTTCCACTTCATGATTGTGTCCCACTTGTTGTTGATTCTTCACAAAAATATACAGTTTTATATCTTTATGTTTGAAGCCTGAAATGTGGCAAAAGGTCGCAAAGTTCAAGGGGGCCGAATAATTTCGCAAGGCACTGTATGTCAATACGGGCAATTTTTTTAGCACTATTCTGGGTTGCTTGATTGTTTTGAATGCTTTACTGAGAAGCTTATCCTCTTGATGCACCCATCCCATTAGCGGGATCATTTTCGTCAACATCCGCTGAATTGCAGAGCGCCAAATTCAAATTATATTACTAAAAATATTTAATTTTCATGAAATCACAAGTGCAATATAGCAAAACACAGCTTAGCTTGTTGTTAATCAACCTGGCGTGTCAGATTTCAAAAAAGCTTTTCGGTGAAAGCATACCAAGCGTTTATGTAAGGACATCTCTCTCAGTAGACAAAACATTACAAACATCTAGCAGCCAAGTAGATTAGTCACGAAAATCAGAAAAGCAATTAAATGAAGCGCTTACCTTTGATCTTTGGATGTTTGGACTCACGAGACTCCCAGTTACACAATAAATGTTTATTTTGTTCCATAAAGATTATTTTTATATCCAAAATACCACCATTTGGTTGGCGCGTTATGTTCAGAAATCCACAGGCTTGAGCGGTCACGACATCGCAAATAGTATCCGTAAAGTTTGTAGAAACATGTCAAACGTTTTTTTATAATCAATCCTCAGGTTGTTTTTACAATATATAATCAATAACATTTCAACCGGGATGGTAGCTTCTTCAATAGGAGAGAGAGAGAAATGTCTGCTGCAAGCTGTTGAGCATGCAAAATGCTGCCAGCGTTCAGCCAGCCATCTGGCATCCAGCCAGCCATCTTTCTCGCAAATTTTTCAAAATAAAAGCATAAAACTATGTCTAAAGACTGTTCACACCATGGGGAAGCCATAGGAAAAGGAATCTGGTTGATGTCCTTTTAAATGGAGCAAAGGCAGGCAATGGAACAGAGAGCTTTCAGGAAAAACAGCACTTCCGGGTTGGATTTTCCTCAGGTTTTCGTCTGCAATATCAGTTCTGTTATTCTCACAGACAATATTTTGACAGTTTTGGAAACTTTAGAGTGTTTTCTATCCTAATCTGACAATTATATGCATATTCTAGATTCTGGGCCTGAGAAATAGTCAGTTTCATTTGGGTACGTTTTTCATCCAAACATCAAAATACTGCCCCCTACACTCAAGCGGTTTTAACAGAGGTAGACTTACTCATGTTATTTACATTGGAGCTGATAAGGCAGGGTAGGTTGCATGAAGTGGTCTTCCTGCTAGTGCACACCGCCTCAGTGCTAACAGTGTAACTCTGGTTTATAGTCTCATGATTACTGCTTACAATAGCAGTAGAATAAACAGAGAGATACATAAATAAAATGACTTACATTGTTTTTGCCAATGCCCCTAAGATCATGTACATTTGATGTAGCATTATGACGACTAATTGTCACAATGGTAGGGATTAACTGAGCTGGTCTTGGATCAATTACCAGCATTGTTTCAACGGAGCCTAGAAATGCGTGGACAGAGTCCAGTAGCTGAAATGATTTAGATGGACTCCGTCATTCCTGTAGAGTATCTTCTGTTTCCAGAAGGTGTCAAACTTATCAATAAAAGTGACTCCAGCAGAGCTACAGTAGTATTTTAGGCAGGTGTGTAATGCCAGCAGTCTGCTGAATCTTTCACACCTGTGGCCCAACGATGGTACTGGACCTGAAATTATTGGCCGTTTTCTGGAGTCTTTTAATGCTAAAATCAGTTCTTTTAAAACTTCTTATGGCTTGTGGGCAGTATTTCAACGTCTGGATGAGAAGCGTGCCCAAAGTAAACTGCCTGTTACTCAGGCCCAGAAGCTAGGAATTCCTTTACATGGTTGTAAAATGTTTGTATGCTTTTATAAGCAGGGCGCTGTCCTCAGATGATTGCATGTTATGCTTTCACCGTAAAGCCTTTTTGAAATCTCACAAGCAGCTGGATTAAAGAGAATCTTTAAGCCAATATATAACACTTGAATTTTTTATGAATGTAGATTATTTCTGTATTTTGAATTTGGCGGTCTGCAATTTCACCGGATGTTTTCGAGGTGGGTTGCTAGCGGAACGCCTGCGACAGAAAGGTTAAAATCAATTTTCAAATGTTCCGAGCCACTGTAACCCTCCTGATGTTGTTTGACCCCACATGAACTATGACAGTGTCAGCTCCCGGCATCTGTGGTAGAACAGTCGGAAGCAGCCTTGTTATGTCCTGTACTCATGTTCCTGGGTAGCTCAGGGTTTTTGCCTTGGGGACCGAGACGTTTCTCACCATAGAGCTGCCTATAATGACAGCTGGTGATGATGAATGGGCCGGTCTCTCAGACAGCCTCCTTAGTCTGGTGAGGCTGGGAGCTCCGAGGATCTGAACCAGAGGTAGAAGCCACCGGAGAGGGAGACAGAAACGAGGATGAAGACGCAGGTACTTCTGGATCCGATCTTGATTGGGAAGCCACCAAGGAAGAATCCAGGATCCAGGAAGGCAAAGCTGTTTCTGTGTCAGTTCCGGACTCAACATCTCCATGGAGACCCTCGTTTTTGACTTCCATGGCGAGTGACGTACCTCCATGGCTGGTTGGTTGGGTCTAGAACAGCTCTGTTCTCCAGGGAAGGGGGAGACACCTTCGGGGATGGAACCCTACCGATCACCAGCCAGATAGCTGTGGAGAGTCGAAACGGCGACGTAACTTCCACAAGACCAGAGCAGTGTCCGGCTACTGGTATGGTAACTGCTCGGCCTCCGACCGCAATGCACTACAATGCACGACAAGATAGAACTGCAGAAGAGGGTGGAGTTGCAATCTGCTGCAGTTATAGCCTGCATAGTTTTGTCTTACTATCCAGGTCAGTAGCCAAACAATTCGAGCTTCTACTTTTAATAATGTACCTTTCCAGAAACAAGTCTCTCACCATTTCCGCTTGCTATAGACCATCCTCTGCCCCCAGCTGTGCCCTGGACACCATATGTGAATTGATTGCCCCCCATCTATCTTCAGAGCTCGTCCTGCTAGGTGACATAAACTGGGACATGCTTAACAACCTGGCCGTCCTACAATCTGAGCTTGATACCCTCAATCTCACACAAATGATAAATGAACCTACCAGGTACAACCACAAATCCGTAAACACATGCACCCTCATAGATATCATCATAACCAACTTGCCCTCCAAATACATCTCTGCAGTTTTCAACCGAGATCTCAGCGATCACTGCCTCATTGTCTGCGCCAGTAATGGATCTGCAGCCAAACGACCACCCCTCATCACTGTCAAACGCTCCCTAAAATACTTCAGCAGGCAAGCCTTTCTAATCGACCTGGCCCGGGTATCCTGGAAGGATATTGACCTCATCCCGTCAGTAGAGGATGCCTGATTGATCTTTAAAAGTGCCTTCCTCACCATCTTAAATAAGCATGCCCCATTCAAAATCTTTAGAACCAGGAACAGATATAGCCCTTGGTTCACTCCAGACCTGACTGCCCTTGACCAGCACAAAAACATCCTGTGGCTTACCGCATTGGCGTCGAATAGCCCCCGTGATATGCAACTTTTCAGGGAAGATAGGAACCAATATACACAGGCAGTTAGGAAAGCCAAGGCTAGCTTTTTCAAACAGAAATTTGCATCCTGTAGCACAAACTCCAAAAAGTTCTGGGACACTATACAGTCCATGGAGAATAAGAGCATCTGCTCCCAGCTGTTCACTGCACTGAGGCTAGGAAACACTGTCACCACCGATAAATCCACTATAATTGAGAATTTCAATAAGCATTTTTCTACGGCTTGCCATGCTTTCCAACTGGCTACCCCTATCCCGGTAAACTGCCCTGCACCCCCCACAGCAACTGGCCCGAGCCTTCCCAATTTCTCCTTCACCCAAATCCAGACAGCTGATGGTCTGAAAGAGCTGCAAAATCTGGACCCATCCAAATCTGCTGGGCTAGACAATCTGGACCCTCTCTTTCTAAAATGATCTGCTGAAATTGTTGCAACCCCTATTACAAGCCTGTTCAACCTCTCTTTCATATCGTCTGAGATTCCCAAAGATTGGGAAACTGCCGTGATCATCCCCCTCTTCAAAGGGGGAGACACTCTAGACCCAAAATGCTACAGACCTATATCTATCCTTCCATACCCTTCTAAGGTCTTCGAAAGCCAAGTTAACAAACAGATTACCGACCATTTCAAATCTCACCGTTCCTTCTCCAGTATGCAATCTGGTTTCAGAGCTGGTCATGGGTGCACCTCAGCCACGCTCAAGGTCCTAAATTATATCATAACTGCCATCGATAAGAGACATTACAGTGCAGCCGTCTTCATCAACCTGGCCAAGGCTTTCGATTCTGTCAATCACCACATTCTTATCGGCAGACTCAACAGCCTTGGTTTCTCAAATGACTGCCTCACATGGTTCACCAACTACTTCTCTGATACAGTTCGGTTTGTCAAATCGGAGAGTCTGTTGTCCGGACCTCTGGCAGACTCTATGGGGGTTCCACAGGGTTCAATTCTTGGGCCAACTTTCTTCTCTGTATATATCAATGATGTCACTCTTGCTGCTGGTGATTCTCTGATCCACCTCTATGCAGACGACACCATTCTGTATACTTCTGGCCCTTCTTTGGACAGTGTGTTAACTATCCTCCAGATGAGCTTCAATGCCAGACAACTCTCCTTCTGTGGCCTCCAACTGCTCTTAAATGCAAGTAACACTAAGTGCATGCTCTTCAACTGATCGCTGCCTACACCTGCCCGCCCGTCCAGCATCACTACTCTGGACGGTTCTGACTTAGAATATGTGGACAACTACAAATATCTAGGTGTCTGGCTAGACTGTAAACTCTCCTTCCAGACTCATATTAAGCATCTCCATTCCAAAATATAATCTAGAATCTGCTTCCTATTTCGCAAAACAAAGCATCTTTCACTCATGCTGCCAAACATACCCTCGAAAAACTGACCATCCTACCGATCCTTGACTTCGGCGACGTCATTTACAAAATTGCCTCCAATACTCTACTCAACAAATTGGATGCAGTCTATCACAGTGCCATCCATTTTGTCACCAAAGCCCCATATACTACCAACCACTGCGACCTGTACGCTCTCCTTGGTTGGCCCTCACTTCACACTCGTCGCCAAACCCACTGGCTCCAGGTCATCTCCAAGTCTTTGCTAGGGAAAAACCCTGCCTTATCTGAGCTCACTGGTCACCATAGCAGCACCCACCCGTAGCATGTACTCCAGCAGATATTTCTCACTATTCACCCCCAAAGCCAATTCCTCCTTTGGCCGCCTTTCCTTCCAGTTCTCTGCTGACAATGACTGGAACGAACTGCAAAAATCACTGAAGCTGGAGACACATATCTCCCTCACTAGCTTTAAGCACCAGCTGTCAGAGCAGCTCACAGATCACTGCACCTGTACATAGCCAATCTGTAAATAGCCCATCCAACTACCTCATCCCCATACTGTATTCATGTATTTATCTTGATCCTTTGCACCCCAGTATCTCTATTTGCACTTCTGCACATCTATGTGTTTAATTGGTATATTGTAATTACTTCGTCACCATGGCCTATTTATTGCCTTACCACCCTTATCTTACCTCATTTGCACACACTGTATATAGACCTTTTCTACTGTATTATTGACTGTATGTTTGTTTATTCCATGTGTAACTCTGTGTTGTTGTATGTGTTGAACTGCTTTGCTTTATCTTGACCAGGTCGCAGTTGTAAATGAGAACTTGTTCTCGACTAGCCTAACCGGCTTAAATAAAGGTGAAATTGAAAAATAATAAATACATCTACAGAGGGTAGTGCGTACGGCCCAGTACATCACTGGGGCAAATTTTCCTGCCATCCAGGAACTCTATACCAGGTAGTGTGAGAGGAAGGCCCTAAAAATTGTCAATGACTCCAGCCAACCTAGTCATAGACTGTTCTCTCTGCTACCGCACGGCAAGCGGTACCAGAGTGCCAAGTCTAGGTCTGTTGCCCCCCCCCCCCCTTTACGCTGATGCTACTTTCTGTTATTATCTATGCATAGGTCACTTTAATAACTCTACCCACATGTATATATTACCTCAATTACCTCAACTAACCGGTGTCCCCACACATTGACTCTGTACCTGCACCCCCTGTATATAGCTTTGCTATTGTTATTTTACTCCTGCCCTTTAATTATTTGTTACTTTTATTTATTTATTTGGGGTATTTTTCTTAAAACTGCATTGTTGGTTAAGGGCTTGTAAGTAAACATTTCACTGTAAGGTCTACCTACACCTGTTGTATTCCGTGCATATCACAAAAACAATTTGATTTGATTTGATGTGCTAAAACGAAGCTTCGGACATCATTGATCACATTATAAAGTTTCTTTGAAACGAGCATCAGTACATTGTGTCGGATCTGTTGTGCTTTGAAAACTACATCGGAGCGTCAGAGCTCTGGTATCAATCGTCCCATCACTAGATTTGGATGAAATGTAAGTCTCACTTTGTTAAATGATTAAATAAAACAATGCAATGGTTTATTGTGAAGGTGTTCATGTAGTAATATATTGCAATGTACAAACTATAGCCTGCATGCACTCATAAGCAAGTGCTACACTAAGTTGATAAATCTGTTGACAGACTGTCAGTTCCATTTGTGCTTTTGTGCGATGGAGAAAAAGTGGGTGCGCCCGATTCAACATGAGGATGGTGCCGCAGAGTTAACTCCAAGGGTTCCCAAACTTTTATACTCAGGCCTCCCTTCCAGCATTGGGAGACATCCATGCTACAAATATTGTCCTGAAATGTGATTCTCAAGATAACTTTTTGATGAGTCAAAACAAAACAAGGAAAATTACTTATAAATATAAATGTATAGCACTGACATCTGCTGAATTTGATTGATTGATTGATTGTGAGCTTAGTTCAACTGTCATACCCCATCAGAACACAAAATATGAGCTTGTTTTATAGTGTAGAAAACAAAGATAATATAGCCTCAAAACATGTTTAAAACTATACTTTTGATGTAATGTAAGTTACATACACAGCTCTGTCTGCGAATTTGAGACATTTATCCAGCCCCATCCATAAGCTTTTTACTGAAACAGAGGCAGGGGTTTCGCTTTGTTATTGTTTCAACTAATGATCAAAAACTCAGAGAAAATAGAGTGAAAAATATTATTATAGTCTATATTATAGTATCCTATAAATGGACACTATCCCGCCCACCTCCCGTGCACTATTTGTAAAGTGTGTGTGTGTAAGCAACGTGTATGAACGTGCGCCTACGAGAACGCGGAAAAGAGTTTCATTCAATGGGACTAAATTCAATGGGCATAGACTTTGACCTTATGATAATTTGGCAGACAACGATTAAGGTAGCCTATACGTGCACTTGGTAGCCTAATACATTGCACACGCAAGCGCTCAAACGCTCCACCTCTTCTTGCCTCCCTCTCCCACTCACTTCGGTTCGTGTGATATACCCATATTTCTATGTAGACAACAATTTACATGTATTTATATTTATGTCCTTTACTCTATCGTCGGAAATGGCCTCCAACGGAGATGGACTGAGTCATTTTTATGCATTGCCGTTGTATTTTCTCAGTTAACGGTTCCTAGGCTTTGACCAATCATTATGTAGCCGTTTTATTAATGGCATTTCTACAGACGAGATTGAAAGTGCTGAGAGCTTGCTCTGGGTGACTCTGGATGTCTTTAGACCATGTCCTATGTCTCTTCGCAAGGTAAGATAGCCAGATATTTAACAGCTCTTACCATCTCCCTTCCTCTGGTTGCCTCATCACCCACAAAGAGTGAGAAAGTGGCACAGTGCAGGTTGTGAGATTGTGTCGGGTTGTATAATTTCGTAAGGTATGAGATCGTGTTGCTTTGTCAACTGGACTATTGCATTTGCTGTTAACAGTGGTGGCCAAATGTTGTGCGTTTATGCACTGTATCTGAAGTGTTGCTGTATGTTTTTTTTAAAGGACGTCTTCTTGACTATTTCAGTTGACGGAAACACTGAATGCGTGACTAGTTGGTCCTGAAATACTCTGAGATGATTATACAGTATTAAAGGTACTTGATGTTCTAATAGTGTGAATAGTTCAGTCACTATTCAATTATTGATAGGACATTTATTTTTGTTATCAATGCACAACCTGACCCTCTCTACAGTGCACTTCTCATTTGTAGAGGGGAGGTGTTAGCCTCGGGGTATTTTACTAAAGCCTACGCCAGCCACTGCACTGCACACATAGTGTATTTTTAGATTTCGAAATAGCCCAACGGTGAAGAGTTGTGGAATTGAGGTGAGAATATTTGGAGCAGGGGGTCATGGGAGTTGGAGTATTACACCAATGAGTTGAGGGTCATGAGAATTTGTGTTGTGCATAGCCCCAAAACATGAAATCATTTATTATTTCTTAAATATGGATATACACAGGATCAAGCTGATACAGGTTTGTGTTATAGCTTTAAAACTTTGGAAGTCTCAATGTCGAACTGTTAATCGGAACTGTGTATCTGCCGTGCATTAATTTCATGTTGTAAATATATTACTAGACTAATTGGTTAATCACCCTATTAAGCAAATATATAATTAACAGACCTTGTATATATAGTTTTAAGGCTCATGCTAATACTGTGATGCAGTCAGGGGTTAACTACACTCACACGGACCATGAATATACTGAGGGTACAAAATATTATGAACACCTGCTCTTTCCATGACATAGCCTGACCAGCTGAATCCAGATGGAACCTATATGACCCCTTATTGATGTCACTTGTTAAATCCACTTCAATCAGAGTAGATGAAGGGGAGCAGACAGGTTAAAGAAGTGTTTTCAAGGCTTGAGACAATTGAGACATGGATTGTGCATGTGTGCCATTCAGAGGGTGAATGGGCAAGACAAAATATTTATGTGCCTTTGAACGGGGTATGGTACTGTAGCAGGTGCCAGGCGCACCGGTTTGAGTGTGTCAAGAACTGCAACGCTGCTTGGTTTCCCTTGTGTATCAAGAACGTTCCACCATCCAAAGGACATCCACCCGACTTGACAAAACTGTGGGAAGCATTGAAGTCAACATAGGCCAGCATCCCTGTGGAACGCTTTCGACATCTTGTAGAGACAAATTGAGGCTGTTCTGAGTGCCAAAGGTGAGGGGGGGTGCAACTCAATATTACAATTGTGTTCTTAATGTTTTCTACACTCAGTGTATGTTTGAAGCAACTTAGGCTGCCTTTACACTGGCAGCCCAATTCTGATTTGTTTCACTAATTGGTCTCTTGACCAATCAGATAGGATTTTTTGCTAACGTTTTTGCAAAATATCAGAAATGGGCTGCCGTAAGGCTTATGTTTAAAAAAAAAAACTTTAATTCATAACATAATAAGGAAATCAAAAGGCCTTGCTCAGTCAGAACTCATTTGTTTAGTTCATAACAAATATAACATTAATAATCTCAAAGTCCATCTCAATCTTAGTCTGAGTACGCCCCCCCCCCCCCCCCACAAAATAAAGCACAATAAACATTTACCACCTTAGCTTTTGTAAATTGAAAAATAATAGTTTTGTTTCCTTAATATTTCAAATAGCAAACATGCAACTTCACACACACATGTTTTGACATTCTGAAGACATTCATCTGAATATATATATAATGATCTCAGTTTATCAATTGAATTGTCAAACATGTTCGATTTTTTTTTGACATTTTGACATTATCTGGATTTATAGATGACTGGACACATTAACATTACTGTATGTGCTGTAACTCAATCATTGAGCTTGTTGCTGCAATGCACAGGTACTTCCTTGCGAGTTTGCTAAGCTTTGAGAAGGTCACTTCGACCTTTAAAGTGTCTCATAAAGTGTATCAGAAAATATCATAATTATGGTATGTGTTTTTAGGGTTTTCGTCCTAAACACTCCTAACTCAGAGACGTGTTGAAATATGTTATGAAACTGTTTGACAGTTCATCAGGTGTTACATTTTGATTTGGGGTAACACTTTATTTGAAGGGTACTTAATATAAGGACATCTTAAAGCAATGGTATTCAAACCTTTTCAGCGGGGACGCCATTGCTTAGCAAGAGTTTCTAGGGACCACATTTATTCCCCAATAATGTCTTGTGACCCCACCCCACCCCACCCCAAATCTAATGTGCCAACCTTAACCTTAGATTTGTACCTTTTTACAATAACCTTATCAAAATGAAAATAAACCAATAAATACCCAATCTCAGGCCGGCAATCCGTGCCAATGTATCCTCAAAACACCGCTTCGAGGGCATTTGCAATTTTATACAACGGGTTACCAACATATTCAAACAAAGATTGACATATTTTCATTAAACGTTATTTGATGAATTTATTCATACGATTTCATCCTTCCACAAGATATAGCCCAAAAACAAATCTAGGGTTGCTACCCAAGCCAGCTGGTCGTTCCTTCTATCAGTTCAGTTGCCAGAGACATGACCCAGTCATTCAGTCTTTTTGTTCTGTATCTATGGATGCGCCCCAGTCATTCATGGCTGGCAACATTCTTATCCCTTGCTTGCTAGCTTGCCAACTACAGCTAACTTACAGTCACGTCAAAAAGGGCAGCCAAAATAACAGCAAAGTAGCTGGATTTGAATTTGTTTAAGCTGTTTTCTAGTGACATTTATTTGGATGCATCCATAACAATGAGCCAACGAGGCGCGTTTTCGCCTGGCATGGAAAATGTGCTCACTCGTCAGGACACTGTTGTTCAGAGGAGGTAGCCAACACAATCACTTCAAACTGAAGCTGGAAAGACTGCAAGCAAGTTGCACTTGGTTTCATTTGACCTTTTTCAATTTATATTTCTTTGTCAAATATATATCCATAAAAATAATGCCAGCTGATTCATGATTTCGAATGGCTGTGAAACGCTGCCTGTCTGTCTGTTTCGTCCCGACACTTTCATTACTAAAGGACAGCTGGAGATCGAATTTGAATCTTGAAACAATGTTGCAAATGTTGGAGAGAGACAGCAAAGTTTATACAAATCTCTGCTGTTGAAAACTAAATGTTAGTCTAAAAGAATGTGAGATAATGTCTAGATGCTTTTTATAGTGGAGATCAAGTTTATAAATTGCTTGGCTGGGCTGGTGAGACAGTGGATTGTGCAGTCAGATGGAACAGAGTAAATAGGCATTTTAACGTCATAGATTCAGCCGTTGGTGACTTGTGGATTATAAACTGGTTGCTCGAGCCCTGAATGCTGATTGGCTGACAGCCGTGGTATATCAGACCGTATACCACAGGTATGACCCACATTTTTTTTTTTACTGCTCTAATTACATTGATAACCAGATTTTAATAGCAATAAGGAACTTTGGGGGTTTGTGGTATATGGCCAATATACCATGGCTAAGGGCTGTATCCAGGCACTCTGTGTTGTGTCGTGTGTAAGAGCAGCCCTTAGCTGTGGTATATTGGCCATATACCACACCCCTTTGTGCCTTATTGTCATGTACTGTCATGTTGTGTCTTGTCTCTGTCCTTTCCCTTCACCCTGTCTCCCTCTGCTGGTCGTTGTTAGGTTACCTTTTCTCCCCCGCTTTCCCCCAGCTGTTCCTTGTCTCCTCTGACTACCCATTCACCCCGTTTCCCACCTGTTCCCTTTTTCCCTCTGATTAGGTCCCTATATCTCTCTCTGTTTCTGCTCCTGTCTTTGTCGGATTCTTGTTTGTTGTGTTTCATGCCTGAGCCAGACTATCGTCATGTTTGCTGTAACCTTGTCCTGTCCTGTCGGAATCTGCCGGTCTATCTGAGCCTACCTATGTTTGGTTATTAAAGAAGCTCTGTTTAAGTTAGTTCGCTTTTGGGTCCTCATTCACTCACCATAACAGAAGAATCCGACCAAGAATGGACCCAGCGACTTCGGATCCTCTCCACTCAGCCGTCGGGATCCAGGGAGCGATGCTAGGCAGACACGAGCAGGAAGTGTCTGCTGCTCGACATGCCGTTGAGACCCTGGCCACCCAAGTCTCCAACCTCACAGAACAGGTTCACCATCTCCGCCTCGATCCACCGGCCACTTCCAGGGCTTTCGAATCTCCGGAGCCCAGAATCAATAACCCGCCGTGTTACTCTGGGGAGCCCACTGAATGCCGCTCGTTCCTCACCCAGTGTGATATTGTGTTTTCTCTCCAGCCCAACACTTACTCCAGGAGCGCTGCTCGTATCGCCTACGTCATATCTCTCCTTACTGGACGGGCTCGTGAGTGGGGCACGGCAATCTGGGAGGCAAGGGCTGAGTGTACTAACCAGTATCAGGACTTTAAGGAGGAGATGATACGGGTTTTTGATCGATCTGTTTTTGGGGAGGAGGCTTCCAGGGCCCTGTCTTCCCTATGTCAAGGCAATCGATCCATAACAGACTACTCTATTGAGTTTCGCACTCTTGCTGTCTCCAGTGGCTGGAACGAGCCGGCCTTGCTCGCTCGTCTTCTGGAGGGTTTCCGCGCAGAGGTAAAGGATGAGATTCTCTCCCGGGAGGTTCCTTCCAGCGTGGATTCCTTGATTGAACTCGCTATTCGCATTGAGCGACGGGTTGATCTTCGTCACCGAGCTCGTGGAAAGGAGCTCGCGCTCTCCGTCGCCTCCCTCTCCGCATCACTACCATCTTCCTCTGCCGGCTCGGGTGCTGAGCCCATGCAGCTGGGAGGTATCCGCATCTCGACTAAGGAGAGGGAACGGAGAATCACCAACCGCCTCTGTCTCTATTGCGGTTCCGCTGGTCATTTTGTCACTTCATGTCCAGTAAAAGGCCAGAGCTCGTCAGTAAGCGGAGGGCTACTGGTGAGCGCTACTACTCCTGTCTCTCCTTCAAGATCCTGCACTACCTTGTCGGTCCATCTACGCTGGACCGGTTCGTCAGCTTCCTGCAGTGCCTTAATAGACTCTGGGGCGGAGGGCTGTTTTATGGACGAGACCTGGGCTCGGGAACATGACATTCCTCTCAGACAGTTAAAGGAGCCCACGGCCTTGTTCGCCCTGGATGGTAGTCCTCTCCCCAGGATTCAGCGTGAGACGCTACCTTTAACCCTCACTGTTTCTGGTAATCATAGTGAAACCATTTCTTTTTTAATTTTTCGTTCACCTTTTACACCTGTTGTTTTGGGCCATCCCTGGCTAGTTTGTCATAATCCTTCCATTAATTGGTCTAGTAATTCTATCCTCTCCTGGAACGTCTCTTGTCATGTGAAATGTTTAATGTCTGCTATCCCTCCTGTTTCCTCTGTCTCTTCTTCACAGGAGGAGCCTGGTGATTTGACAGGGGTGCCGGAGGAATATCACGATCTGCGCACGGTGTTCAGTCGGTCCAGGGCCACCTCTCTTCCTCCACACCGGTCGTATGATTGTAGTATTGATCTCCTTCCGGGAACCACCCCCCCCCGGGGTAGACTATACTCTCTGTCGGCTCCCGAACGTAAGGCTCTCGAAGATTATTTGTCTGTAGCTCTTGACGCCGGTACCATAGTCCCCTCCTCCTCTCCCGCCGGAGCGGGGTTTTTTTTTTGTCAAGAAGAAGGACGGGTCTCTGCGCCCCTGCATAGATTATCGAGGGCTGAATGACATAACAGTGAAGAATCGTTATCCGCTTCCTCTTATGTCTTCAGCCTTCGAGATCCTGCAGGGAGCCAGGTTTTTCACTAAGTTGGACCTTCGTAACGCTTACCATCTCGTGCGCATCAGGGAGGGGGACGAGTGGAAGACGGCGTTTAACACTCCGTTAGGGCACTTTGAATACCGGGTTCTTCCTTTCGGCCTCGCTAACGCTCCAGCTGTCTTTCAGGCATTAGTCAATGATGTCCTGAGAGACATGCTGAACATCTTTGTTTTCGTTTACCTTGACGATATCCTGATTTTTTCACCGTCACTCCAGATTCATGTTCAGCACGTTCGACGTGTCCTCCAGCGCCTTTTAGAGAATTGTCTTTTTGTGAAGGCTGAGAAGTGCACTTTTCATGCCTCCTCCGTCACATTTCTCGGTTCTGTTATTTCCGCTGAAGGCATTAAGATGGATCCCGCTAAGGTCCAAGCTGTCATTGATTGGCCCGTCCCTAAGTCACGCGTCGAGCTGCAGCGCTTTCTCGGCTTCGCGAACTTCTATCGTCGTTTCATCCGTAATTTCGGTCAGGTGGCAGCTCCTCTCACAGCCCTTACTTCTGTCAAGACGTGCTTTAAGTGGTCCGTTTCCGCCCAGGGAGCTTTTGATCTCCTCAAGAATCGTTTTACATCCGCTCCTATCCTTGTTACACCTGACGTCTCTAGACAGTTCGTTGTCGAGGTTGACGCGTCAGAGGTGGGCGTGGGAGCCATCCTTTCTCAGCGCTCCCTCTCTGACGACAAGGTCCACCCATGCGCGTATTTTTCTCATCGCCTGTCGCCGTCGGAACGTAACTATGATGTGGGTAACCGCGAACTGCTCGCCATCCGGTTAGCCCTAGGCGAATGGCGACAGTGGTTGGAGGGGGCGACCGTTCCTTTTGTCGTTTGGACTGATCATAGGAACCTTGAGTACATCCGTTCTGCCAAACGACTTAATGCGCGTCAGGCGCGTTGGGCGCTGTTTTTCGCTCGTTTCGAGTTCGTGATTTCTTATCGTCCGGGCTCTAAGAACACCAAGCCTGATGCTTTGTCTCGTCTCTTCAGTTCTTCAGTAGCCTCCACTGACCCCGAGGGGATTCTCCCTGAGGGGCGTGTTGTCGGGTTGACTGTCTGGGGAATTGAGAGGCAGGTAAAACAAGCGCTCACTCACACTCCGTCGCCGCGCGCTTGTCCTAGGAACCTTCTTTTCGTTCCCGTTCCTACTCGTCTGGCCGTTCTTCAGTGGGCTCACTCTGCCAAGTTAGCCGGCCACCCTGGCGTTCGGGGTACGCTTGCTTCCATTCGCCAGCGTTTTTGGTGGCCCACCCGGGAGCATGACACGCGTCGTTTCGTGGCTGCTTGTTCGGTCTGCGCGCAGACTAAGTCCGGTAACTCTCCTCCTGCCGGCCGTCTCAGGCCGCTTCCTATTCCCTCTCGACCGTGGTCTCACATCGCCTTAGATTTTGTCACCGGACTGCCTTCGTCAGCGGGGAAGACTGTTATTCTTACGGTTGTCGATAGGTTCTCTAAGGCGGCTCATTTCATTCCCCTTGCTAAGCTTCCTTCTGCTAAAGAGACGGTGCAAATCATCATCGAGAATGTTTTCAGAATTCATGGCCTTCCGTCAGACGTCGTTTCGGACAGAGGTCCGCAATTCACGTCTCAATTTTGGAGGGAGTTTTGCCGTTTGATTGGGGCTTCCGTCAGTCTCTCTTCCGGCTTTCACCCCCAGTCTAACGGTCAAGCAGAACGGGCCAATCAGACTATTGGTCGCATCTTACGCAGTCTTTCTTTTCGTAACCCTGCGTCTTGGTCAGAACAGCTCCCCTGGGCAGAATACGCCCACAACTCGCTTCCTTCGTCTGCGACCGGGCTATCTCCTTTTCAGAGTAGCCTCGGGTACCAGCCTCCGCTGTTCTCATCTCAGTTCGCCGAGTCCAGCGTCCCCTCCGCTCAGGCTTTTGTCCAACGTTGCGAGCGCACCTGGAAGAGGGTCAGGTCTGCACTTTGCCGTTATAGGACGCAGACTGTGAGGGCTGCTAATAAGCGTAGAACTAAGAGTCCTAGATATTGTCGCGGTCAGAGAGTTTGGCTCTCCACTCAGAACCTTCCCCTTAAGACGGCTTCTCGCAAGTTGACCCCGCGGTTCATTGGTCCGTTCCGTATTTCTCGGGTCATTAATCCTGTCGCAGTTCGACTTCTTCTTCCGCGATACCTTCGTCGCGTCCACCCGGTCTTCCATGTCTCCTGCATCAAGCCCGTCCTTCGCGCCCCCGCTCGTCTTCCCCCCCCCCCCCCCCCCATCCTTGTCGAGGGCGCACCCATCTACAGGGTCCGTAGAATTTTGGACATGCGTCCTCGGGGCCGTGGTCACCAGTACCTCGTAGATTGGGAGGGGTACGGTCCTGAGGAGAGGAGTTGGGTTCCCTCTCGGGACGTGCTGGACCGTGCGCTGATCGAGGATTTCCTCCGTTGCCGCCAGGTTTCCTCCTCGAGTGCGCCAGGAGGCGCTCGGTGAGTGGGGGGGTACTGTCATGTACTGTCATGTTGTGTCTTGTCTCTGTCCTTTCCCTTCACCCTGTCTCCCTCTGCTGGTCGTTGTTAGGTTACCTTTTCTCCCCCGCTTTCCCCCAGCTGTTCCTTGTCTCCTCTGACTACCCATTCACCCCGTTTCCCACCTGTTCCCTTTTTCCCTCTGATTAGGTCCCTATATCTCTCTCTGTTTCTGCTCCTGTCTTTGTCGGATTCTTGTTTGTTGTGTTTCATGCCTGAGCCAGACTATCGTCATGTTTGCTGTAACCTTGTCCTGTCCTGTCGGAATCTGCCGGTCTATCTGAGCCTACCTATGTTTGGTTATTAAAGAAGCTCTGTTTAAGTTAGTTCACTTTTGGGTCCTCATTCACTCACCATAACACTTATTGCTTAAGTAGACATCAGCTGGAATGTGGTTTTAACCAATTAGCATTCAGGATTAGACCTACCCATTGTATAAAAATGAATAGAGGACGTGTACAGGAAGCGGCTTTGGTTGGGCATTTTGGGGAGGGAATTTTGACTGTGGTCTCAGACCCTCGTAGCTATGTCACAATGGGATGCCGGACTATCAACTCTCAGCATCTGTGGACCCTGAATTAATCTAAGACAATTAGTTACTCACCCTGTGAAACAAACCTAGTGTGTTCCATTTCAACTAGAGAGAAATGGAAATGCAGTTTTTGTCCTGTGAGATGCAGAATATAGTAATCTGTCCTTGATTCATAGATAGGCTGAAAGGAATGTAATAGCCCTGAGGAAATGCATCATCACTTCCCTGGCACACACCCCAACACACCCACCCATTTACTGATACAGCAGCATGCACACAAAAAGAAACATGCATACACTCAGAGTAAGTAGAAGGTTGCCAGTGTAAATCCAGGGCTGACTGAAGGAATCTGGCAGGTGTGAGGTGGACAGATACTAGTGTTACTGATTGAGTTCAGACACGGGTCCCCATCTAGGGTGACCACATTTAAAATACCCATCTGGAACAATAGTATGATTTTGTGGGACATTCGCAGGACAGTGTCGCCTACGCATACCAGTCATTTGATCTCAATCAGTTTCATGGGAATATGCATTTAGATCTTCTTGAATTACTGTTTAGTGAACAAATTAGAGCAGGATGTTAACTAACTATACCCTAGCCTTCAGCCTTCCTGTATTTTGTTTAAATGCAAGTACATTTTGCATAGTGGCCGCATGAGAAAAAAAACATCCTGTTGATGTAACAGTAACGTTATACTATGCTATTATATTTGTTTATGTTATATAGAATACCAATTCATCATTATGTCATCTTCCAAGACACTGATTCAGCTTTGATCTAGCTACTAAAAGAGCACCATTGTGACAAGTGGCGGAGCAACACTCAGGTGTTCTCCAGCAGCACTACAATCCCTGCTCCAACTGCACTAAACAAGCTAATTGAAGTGCACCTATCCTATTTCTTTGCCTCGCTCAACATTTTGTGATGAAAATAAGACGAATGTTTTATCAAAATCTGGGAATATTTGGCAAAGGAAACATTTCTGGATGGTAAAACATTTAGGAAGGGTGACTTGTTTTAAAAAGGGGATTGAGAGAAGTAGAATTATGTTGAATGAGCAACTATTGAGAATGGAGAGACCCATAAGTTTGACAGAATTACCTTATTTCTTTGTCTAATACGGCTATTTACTTAGGCCTACTATTGTAGGTCTTCATCCAAAGCATGTTTTTTTGTAAGTAGTTAGTCCTAACTGTCCTGTTGAAGTTTAACTGGAATTTAACCCAAAAGGATTTGGGAAACGTGATTAGTTGACAATAGGCCTATGACATTGGCCAACCTCTCATCTTGCGCTGCACAGAATTTCAAATTTCAACAACCATCTGAGAAAGAAGTGTTTAACATCACAAGTACCACATCCTTAAGATATATACAGTATCTTGTCATAAGCCAACATAACTCCAAGAGACAGGTTGGAATGTCTAACTCAAATATGAGATAAATCAACTTTTTTCTAAATTAGTGGTGTTTGATTTTGTTGATCAAATGTGGACATGATTGTTTGGTTGAGGGAACAAAGGAACAAAATGCGTGGGACTGTCCCGCACAAACTGGGACATGTGGTTACCCTAGCCCCATGTGGTGTCTTTTGTTGTTGATTGAGAGTGATATGTGGTATGCATTGTAAATACATAATTGTGTAAAAAAACAAATAAAAAATAAGTTAGTTAATTATCATTACTGATACAAAAAAATACATGTTGCTTTATGGTCTAGTCAATGCTAGCTCGCTAACTAGCTCCGCTGATGTTGCTATAGTTCTAGCTATAGTTCTAGTAATATATTACTAGCTAGCAAGATGACACAAAAAATAAATACAGCGCATAGCTACATGTTTAACCTTTTTGGTTTAGGGGGCAGCATTTTCACTTTGGATGAATAGCGTGCCCAGAGTGAACTGCCTCCTACTCTGTCCCAGATGCTAATATATGTATATTATTAGTATTATTGGATAGAAAACCTTCTTAAGTTTCTAAAACTGTTTGAATGATGTCTGTGAGTATAACAGAACTCATATGGCAGGCGAAAACCTGAGAAAAATCCAACCAGGAAGTGGGAAATCTTAGGTTTGTAGTTTTTCAAAGCTTGGCCTACCGAATACACAGTGTTTATGGAGTCAAGTTGCACTTCCTACGGCTTCCACTAGATGTCTACCGTCTTTAGAAACTTGTTTCAGGCTTCTGCTATAAAGGAGGGGGGAATGGGAGATGAATGAGTCAGTAGTCTGGCAGAGTGTTTCAGGCTCGTGATGCGCGCTCCCGACAGAGTTAGCTCTCGTTCCATTGCTTTTCTTCAGACATAGGAATTCTCCGGTTGGAACATTATTAATTTTTTATGTTAACATCCTAAAGATTGATTCCATACATCGTTTGACTTTTTTCTACGACCTGTTATGGAACTTTTTGAGTTTTTGTCTGGACGAAGGTCTTGCGCCTCATGAAGATGGATTACTGGGCTGAACACGCTAACAACAAGTGGCTATTTGGATATAAATGATGGACTTTATGGAACTTTATGGAACAAATCAGTCATTTATTGTCGAACTGGGATTTCTGCGAGTGCCTTCTGATGAAGATCATCAGAGGTAAGTGAATATTTATATTATTTATTTGTGTTATTTCTAACTTCTGTTGACTCCAACTTGGTGGATATTTCTTTGGCTGGATTGGGCTCTGAGCGCCGTTCTCAGATTATGCTTTTTCCTAAAGTTTAAAAAAAATCTGACACAGTGGTTGCATTAAGGAGAAGTCTATCTTTAATTCTGAGAATAACACTTGTATCTTTTATCAATGTTTATTATGAGTATTTCTGCAAAATCACCAGATGTTTTGGAATCAAAACATTACTGCACGTAACGCGCAATGTAAACTGAGATTTTTGGATATAAATATGCACATTATCGAACAAAACATACATGTATTGTGTAACATGATGTCCTATGAGTGTCATCTGATGAAGATCATCAAAGGTTAGTGATTCATTTTATCTATATTTCTGCTTTTTGTGACTCCTAACTTTGGCTGGAAAAATGGCTGTGTGTTTTTTTGACTTGGCTATGACCTAACCTGTGCTTTTGCTGTAAAGCATTTTTGAAATCGGACACGATGGGTAGATTAACTAGCTGGCTAACATTAGTGTAGCCCATGCCCTCTACTACTACCAATTAATGCCAGGGAAGATGGCACAAACGGGGCAGTTAAATTGGGCAGAGCATGAGTTCATTCCGTTTCCACCAATAGCAAGCCTGAAGGCCTGAGGGGACTGGTCTGGTTTTGAAGTTAGAGCAGGCAACTGTATGTTTCTGAGAAGACTTTCATCCCCAGTGAATGGCGGACAGCTGTGACCGTTTGCTGGACTGTAAATAATGTGTGTGTAGAGTATAAACTGTGTGAGTGGGTAAGAAGAGTTGATCATCAAGTGACGAGACCAGATAACGACATCTATACCAGCAATTCTAGAGTTACTGTGTGTTCAGAGTAGCTATTGAGACAGTTGTATTGTGTGTCAGAGTAGTTTTTGTCTTGTGACAAAACGTCATCTGGCTTGCCCTCTGTTTCCTATCACTGCACTGAATACGGACCACTCTTGATGCATTTTTTACTCCTGCTCCCAGAACTCACACACACCCACACACAGACACAGAGAAGCACAAGGACTGCACTTGCTCTTGTTCATTGAGGGACGAAGCACTGCAACGTAGTAAGATAATTGTTACATTTCAGAGCTCTGAATAATAATGAGGGGTACTCCAGGTTTTTAAAGGTTGCAACCAGGTTACACTTTATTGAATGTTTATATTTTTTCTGATGTTGGATTACTGAGTTAACTATGAGTTAATGAATTCTAGTTCTCGTGCATGATAAAATACTGATTGGTTTTGTTTCTGATTGAAGCCTTTTCTCTTGCATGATGCCATACTGATTGGTTTTGTTTCTGAATTGTATTGCACCATACTATTTGGGTTTATTCTGAGTTATATGCCTTACATTTGATTGCAGTCTAAAGAGTTATATTTCTGTACATTACTGAATTAAGCCCAAAGGTAATTTATACTGTAAAAATATACATTTTCCAAATACAAAATATGACAATTACCTTCCTTTGGTTATTTTTTAGTATGTGGTCACCCCTGTTTTACATCCTACAAAGCTCAGTTACAGTAGGGGGATTACATTAGCTAAATGATTAGCATGATTCGCTAGCTAGCTGTTGTGCTAGCTAAGTAAAGTAAAGACGTTGCATTTGCTCTCGGCAGCCAGCTACAAGCTGCTGCTTCATGGGCAGCCATTGTGATTTAATTATAATGTTACTAGCTACAGTGGCCAGATAGCTGGCTTGGTAAAGCATTTAGTGGTGTGCATTGTGCTGCACTTACTACACCATCCGTTTCATATGAAGTCTGTGTGACTGCCTCGCTCAGTTAGCAAGCTAACATTAGCCAGCTAGCTAGCTAACTTAATACGCCAAGAAAACTTGCTCAAGAAAAAAAGACGTAGGCCCTATTATGCAGCTCTATTGTTTTAGTTGGAACAATTCTGATGAAAAGAAGGTGGATTCGACTGGAAAAAGACATGTTACTTTATGGTCCTGTCGGTCCTCCACATGTAGGTTTGTGCCTTCTGATTGGCTCAAAGTCAAGTTGTCAGCCACTGCTGACTATTGTGATTGTACAAGTAGAATCAACACGTTTGTCGTTACCATGTCAGTGCACAGGGGGTACTTATTTTGTTCTAGTAAGAGAAGGAATGGCCTCCTACTGTGATAAGTACCTTTTGGCATCTAGGCGTTTAACCCCTAACTACTACAAGGGTAGTGCTCTGAGACTGATCCCAGCCCGTTGTGTGTCAGGAGGTTGGATAGATTGACAGTTTTCATTGTAGAAAATATTCTACAAGACTTATATTTTGAGAACTGCCTTTCACTGATAAATGTGTTAGGAATGTTGTTATGAAAGATACCTTCATGAGTATTGCAGTATCATGCCTGGTCATGAAGGTGTTATGAATTCCTTATGTACAGTGCCTTCAGAAAGTATTCATACCCTTGACTTATTTCACATTTTGTTGTGTTACAACCTGAATTTAAAATTGATATTTTTTTACATTTTTTTTTTACAAATGTATTGAAAATGAAATAAATATCTCATTTATGTAAGTATTCACATCCCTTAGTCAATACATGTTAGAATCACCTTTAGCAGTGATTACAGGCTTGAGTCTTTCTGGGTAAGTCTCTAAGATCTTTGCACACCTGGATTGTACAATATTTGAACATTATTATTTAGAAAATTCTTCAAGCTCTGTCAAGTATGTTGTTGATTGTAGCTATACATTTTGATGTATTGCCATAGATTTTCAAGCCGATTTATGTAACAACTGTAACTAAGCCACTCAAGAACATTCAATATCATCTTGGTAAGCAACTCCAGCAAATATTTGGCCCTGTGTTTTTGGTTATTGTCCTGCTGAAAGGTTAACGTGTCTCCCAGTGTCTGTTGGAAAGCAGACTGAACCCGATTTCCCTCTGGGATGCTTAGCTCTATTCCATGAATGTTTATCCTTGAAAACTCTCTAGTCCTTGAATATGACAAGCATACCCATAATATGATGCAGCCACCGCCATGCTTGAAAATATGAAGAGTGGTACTCAGTGATGTATTGTGTTGGATTTGCCCCAACCATGCCTGGGCATGCTCCTGATGAGGTGGCGGATGGTCTCCTGAGGGATCTCCTCCCAGACCTGGACTAAAGCATCCGCCAACTCCTGGACAGTCTGTGGTGCAATGTGGCGTTGGTGGATGGAGCGAGACATGATGTCCCAGATGTGCTCAATTAGATTCAGGTCTGGGGAACGGGCAGGCCAGTCCATAGCATCAATGCCTTCCTCTTGCAGGAACTGCTGACACACTCCAGCCACATGAGGTCTAGCATTGTCTTGCAGGGCCAACCGCACCAGCATATGGTCTCACAAGGGGTTTGAGGATCTCATCTCGGTACCTAATGGCAGTCAGGCTACCTCTGGCGAGCACATAGAGGGCTGTGCGGCCCCCAAAGAAATGCAACCCCACACCATGACTGACCCACCGCCAAACCGGTCATGCTGGAGGATGTTGCAGGCAGCAGAACGTTCTCCACGGCGTCTCCAGACTCTGTCACGTCTGTCACATGTGCTCAGCGTGAACCTGCTTTCATCTGTGAAGAGCACAGGGCGCCAGTGGCGAATTTGCCAATCTTGGTGTTCTCTGGCAAATGCCAAACGTCCTGCACGGTGTTGGGCTGTAAGCACAACCCCCACCTGTGGACGTCGGGCCCTCATACCACCCCCATGGAGTCTGTTTATGACCGTTTGAGCAGACACATGCACATTTGTGGCCTGCTGGAGGTCATTTTGCAGGGCTCTGGCAGTGCTCCTCCTGCTCCTCCTTGCACAAAGGCGGAGGTAACGGTCCTGCTGCTGGGTTGTTGCCCTCCTACGGCCTCCTCCACGTCTCCTGATGTACTGGCCTGTCTCCTGGTAGCGCCTCCATGCTCTGGACACTACGCTGACAGACACAGCAAACCTTCTTGCCACAGCTCGCATTGATGTGCCATCCTGGATGTGCTGCACTACCTGAGCCACTTGTGTGGGTTGTAGACTCCGTCTCATGCTACCACTAGAGTGAAAGCACCCCCAGCATTCAAAGTGACCAAAACATCAGCCAGGAAGCATAGGAACTGAGAAGTGGTCTGTGGTTATCACCTGCAGAACCACTCCTTTATTGGGGGTGTCTTGCTAATTGCCTATAATTTCCACCTGTTGTCTATTCCATTTGCACAACAGCATGTGAAATGTATTGTCAATCAGTGTTGCTTCCTATGTGGACAGTTTGATTTCACAGAAGTGTGATTGACTTGGAGTTACATTGTGTTGTTTAAGTGTTCCCTTTATTTTTTTGAGCAGTGTATTTTAAAGTCATCATTTATCACGACTCAGGATATGACACAGATGCAGACACAGGAGGCGGATAGTACAGTTCTCAATGATTTATTATAACATGGGACAAAAGGCAGGTCGAGGACAGGCAGAGGTTCATAATCAGGTCAGAGTCAGGCAGATACATGACGGCAGGCAAACACTGGGTCAGGGCAGGCAGAATGGACAGAACCGGGAAAACTAGGAAACAAACACTTTTGAGAACCAGGAAAGTACGCTGGTAAGATCTGACAAGACGAACTGGCAACAGGCAAACAGAGAACACAGGTATAAATGCTCAGGGGATAATGGGGAAGATGGGTGACACCTGGAAAGGGGGTGGAGACAAGTACAAAGACAGGTGAAACCGATCAGGGTGTGACACCATTGGTCACTTGCAGGGGCATGTATTCATGGATGCCAAGGGAAGCCAGGCTTCCCTCCCAAGAATGACCAAGAAAAAAATGAATAAAACATACAAAATAATCTATCTTTTGTCTCTCGGTGTTTCATAAATGTCCTTCAATTCACAAGAGGTTGAATGTATCTCACCGGCGAAAGCATCCAAGCGAACAAACAGCGCCTCTCTGTATGTGTAGCCCATCTTTATTTAACCAGGTAGGCTAGTTGAGAACAAGTTCTCATTTACAACTGCAACCTGGCCAAGATAAAGCATAGCAGTGTGAACAGACAACAACACAGAGTTACACATGGAGTAAACAATAAACAAGTCAATAACACAGTTATTGAAAAAAATAGTCTATATACATTGTATGCAAAAGGCATGAGGAGGTAGGCGAATAATTACAATTTTGCAGATTAACACTGGAGTGATAAATTATCAGATGGTCATGTGCAGGTAGAGACACTGGTGTGCAAAAGAGCAGAAAAGTAAATAAATAAAAACAGTATGGGGATGAGGTAGGTAAATTGGGTGGGCTATTTACCGATGGACTATGTACAGCTGCAGCGATCGGTTAGCTGCTCAGATAGCAGATGTTTAAAGTTGGTGAGGGAGATAAAAGTCTCCAACTTCAGCGATTTTTGCAATTTGTCCCAGTCACAGGCAGCAGAGACCTGGAAGGAAAGGCGGCCAAATTAGGTGTTGGCTTAGGGATGATCAGTGAGATACACCTGCTGGAGCGCGTGCTACGGGTGGGTGTTGCCATCGTGACCAGTGAACTGAGATAAGGCGGAGCTTTACCTAGCATGGACTTGTAGATGACCTGGAGCCAGTGGGTCTGGCGACAAATATGTAGCGAGGGCCAGCCGACCAGAGCATACAGGTCGCTGTGGTGGGTTGTATAAGGTGCTTTAGTAACAAAACGGATGGCACTGATAAACTGCATCCAGTTTGCTGAGTAGAGTATTGGAAGCTATTTTGTAGATGACATTGCCGAAGTCGAGGATTGGTAGGATAGTCAGATTTACTAGGGTAAGTTTGGAAGCGTGAGTGAAGTAGGCTTTGTTGCGGAATAGAAAGCCGACTCTAGATTTGATTTTAGATTGGAGATGTTTGATATGAGTCTGGAATGAGAGTTTACAGTCTAGCCAGACACCTAGGTACTTATAGATGTCCACATATTCTAGGTCGGAACCATCCAGGGTGGTGATGCTAGTCGGGCGTGCGGGTGCAGGCAGCGAACGGTTGAAAAGCATGCATTTGGTTTTACTAGCGTTTAAGAGCAGTTGGAGTGTTGTATGGCATTGAAGCTCATTTGGAGTTAGTTAACTACACATGGTTGATGATATTACTAGATATTATCTAGCATGTCCTGCGTTGCATATAATCTGACTTAGCATACAAGCTTACAAGTATCTAAGTATCTGACTGAGCGGTGGTAGGCAGAAGCAGGTGCGTAAATATTCATTCAAACAGCACTTTCTTTGCGTTTTGCCAGCAGCTCTTCGTTGTGCGTCAAGCATTGCGCTGTTTATGACTTCAAGCCTATCAACTCCTGAGATGAGGCTGGTGTAACCGAAGTGAAATGGCTGGCTAGTTAGCGTGCGCTAATAGCGTTTCAAACGTCACTCGCTCTGAGCCTTCCAGTAGTTCCTCCCCTTGCTCTGCATGGGTAATGCTGCTTCGATGGTGGCTGTTGTGTTGCTGGTTCGAGCCCAGGGAGGAGCGAGGAGAGGGACGGAAGCTATACTGTTACACTGGCAATACTAAAGTGCCTATAAGAACATCCAATAGTCAAAGGTTAATGAAATACAAATAGTATAGAGGGAAATAGTCCTATAATTCCTATAATAACTACAACCTAAAACTTCTTACCTGGGAATATTGAAGACTCATGTTAAAAGGAAACACCAGCTTTCATATGTTCTCATGTTCTGAGCAAGGAACTGAAACGTTAGCTTTCTTACATAGCACATATTGCACTTTTACTTTCTTCTCCAACACTTTGTTTTTGCATTATTTAAACCAAATTGAACATGTTTCATTATTTACTTGAGGCTAAATTGATTTTATTGATGTATTATATTAAGTTAAAATAAGTGTTCATTCAGTATTGTTGTAATTGTCATTATTACAAATACATTTTTACAAATCGGCCGATTAATCGGTATCGGCTTTTTTGGTCCTCCAATAATCGGTATCGGCGTTGAAAAATCATAATCGGTCGACCTCTAGTATTGATACACCATCTACAAAATATGTGCCCTTTTTTACAAGGCATTAAAATACCTCCCTGTAATCTGTGTTTGAAATCCACTGCTCGAATGGGGGACCTTACAGATAATTGTAATTATGGGGTACAGAGATGAGGTAGTTATTCAAAAATAATGTGAAACACTATTATTGCACATAGATTGAGTCCATGCAACTTATTGTGTGACATGTAAAAGCAATTTTTACTCCTAAACTAATTTAGGCTTGCCATAACAAAGGGTTTCAATGACTGAAGACATTTCAGATGTTCTTTTTTAATTAATTTGTAAACATTTCTAACAACATAATTCCACTTTGACATTATGGGGTATTGTGTGTAGGCCAGTGACACGTTTTTAAAATTCAGACTGTAACACAACAAAATATGTCAAAAGTCAAGTGTTGTGAATACTTTCTGAAGGGCTGTATTTACATGTTCAGTTTGCGGAGGTTTATATCTGTAAAAAATAACTATGTTAAACTATATAAAAACATCTTTACATTTGTACACTACCAACCCATTTTGACATGTTTAGTGTTGGAGTGATAGTTTACTCTGGACCATATGACTATAATGTCACCTGTAGTTGTTTTTAATCATTTTTTATAACATATTCCTTTATTAATGCACCCTCTTCCGATGTCAAAAATAGTAATTATTTTTCGTTTTTCAGCTTTTTTGTTACATATACAGTACCAGTCAAAAGTTTGGACACACCTACTCATTCAAGGGTTTTTCTAAATTATTTACTATTTTCTACATAGAAGAATAATAGTGAAGACATCAAAACTATGAAATAACACATATGGAATCATGTAGTAACCAAAAACAGTGTTAAACAAATCAAAATAATATTTAACATTTCTTCAAGGTTCTTCAAGGTAGCTACCCAAATTAGCCCGTTCTAATGTATCCACAATATTTGCGATCTCTTTAAGTGCTGAGGGTGATAGTTTCAACTACAGTTGATATACCCAAGAGAACCCGACCGTGGCTCTCCATAGCCTATATCCTATTTATTTTTTAAGGCAAAGTTTTTGACCACAGAAAAGACTAGTGTCTGCCACAACTGATTTTAGGGATATAATCTATATGCGTGCATCAGTTGACACTGCACCTGTCGGACACTTTGTATCATGGCATGTTGAGACTTGATGCCCCTCACACATACAGTACCGGTCAAAAGTTTGGACACACCTACTCATTCAATGTTTTTTCTTTATTTTTTTTACTATTTTCAATATTGTATAATAATAGTTAAGACATCAAAGCTATGAAATTTACATGGTGTGTAGGTAGTCTCCAAATACTGTATTTTCTTCCCTACAATGACAGGTATGCTAAATGCAAATTTGGGGAAATGTAAAAGTGCTGGATGACTTCCTGCAAGATGGATTCCAATAGAGATTGGATGTTACATTGCAAACCACTATAATGTTACAAATGAAGAAATATTTAAATATAGCTTTACACCCTTATAACTCAAAGGACTACAACTGAAAGAGAAATGTACTCGGCTGGAGTTGATTGTTAATGCAAAAGTTTAAAAATGTAGTTTTCTGGGTTTCTTGGTCTTGGAATAATCTCCAGAATTTGTTCAATTTAGAGTACTTTATCCAGATAGCGGAGTTCAAGGCTAAAGCTACCCTTTCAGGTCTGGATGACAAATCCTTCATGTTTTACAATGATGGTGGGTAATTTCTTGATATTTATGTTTTTATGCAGCACTGTAGTTGTTATAAATGGATCAAATATGCCTCCCTTTGGAAAGAAGTATTCAAACATCAATGGAACATTCCGGTTTAATAAAGGTTAAATAAAATATATTCCATAGTAGTCCATTGTGTGCAGTGGCTTTTGTCTTGGCCTTGTATTGTTTTACACAAGCTCTTTCCTGTTGCTAATCTGGCCACTTTCTTATAACCTTTTGTGAGTATGTCAGATCGCTACTTTTAAACATTACGCTGTCCCAGTCTGTTCCACCCTAGCAGTCATGTAGTAGAGCAATGGATGTAATCAGATGTACGTAGGTCTTTTGAGGCTAATGTATTGACAAAAGTCTATACTTAGCTGCACCTTTTGATTTAAACTCCCTCAACTAAGTGAACACAATCAAGTGCTGTGGTTCCCAATGCTGCCCAATAAAACCTGATTCATGGTCTTGGTTACTATATAAAGACCTACAACTATTACCAGGTAGACTCACCTCACAGGTATGCTATCATTGTTCAGAATAAGAAGTGTGTGTGTGCATGAGGTGAAGTGGCGAAGTTTGTAAACAAACACATGAATACATATTGCTATGGCGGGTTTGATAGAATTCAAGCCTTGGTCAGTTGATATGTTTTGGCATGATTTTCCATTGATGACATCAATGGAGCATTTCTACTTCATACCCCGTTAGCGTTAGCATGGATGTGACCATGGTCTTAATGTGAATTAGATCAATTGTTTACAGGTGTGGGTGTGTCTGTGAGAGCAGTGCGGACAATGATGTGGTGCTGAAATGGTTAAAACTCCCTAGACACTTGGGAGCACTTAAGGACAGCGGCATAGTGCTGAAATGGGTCAATCCACTCGGCGGCATAGGTATACAGTACCAGTCAAAAATATGGACACGCCTACTCATTCAAGGATTTTTCTTTATTTTCACTATTTTCTATATTTTAGAATAATAAAGACATCAATACTATGAAATAACACATATGGAATCATGTAGTAACCAAAAAAGTGTTAAACAACTCAAAATATATTTGAGATTCATCAAAGTAGCCACCCTTTGCCTTGATGACAGCTTTGCACACTCTTGGCATTCTCTCAACCAGCTTCAACTGGAATGCTTTTCCAACAGTCTTGAAGAAGTTCCCACATATGCTGAGCACTTGTTGGCTGCTTTTCCTTCACTCTGCGATCCAACTCATCCCAAACCATCTCAACTGAGTTGAGGTCAGGTGATTGTGGAGGCCAGGCCATCTGATGCAGCACTCTAACACTCTTCTTCTTGGTCAAATAGCCCTTACATAGCCTGGAGGTGTGTTGTGTCATTGTCCTGTTGAAAAACAAATGATTGTCCCACTAAGTGCAAACCTGATGTGATGGTGTATTGCTGCAGAATGCTGTGGTTTATTTGCAATTCGAGCACGAAGGCCTGATTCACGCAGTGAACTTAGCTACAGTAACAACATTGCACAACATAATAAAACAATTTACATAATAAAAAAATCCCTATCAATCCACTGCATCTGCCGATATCGCCCTTCCACAGCTGCGGTGAAAGGTGGCAGAGCCAGAGCAGTGTTTATCAGACCATGAGCCTTCCCAAAAATCGGTCTTCTCACGAAAACATCTGTAGTGTCCGAACAGTTTGGCCTAAACTATCATGGCCACTCCATTGAAAGATGAGACTAACAAACACGATGGTGTTCTCCGTTTTGCTCAAGGACGCGCACAAGCCTCACAAGCCTTGTCTGAAGGTCCCGGTACCAGTTTAAAAAATGAATGGAAGTATATATGGACATAGTTCAGTGCCTAAAATAATGGGATAATTACATGATAAAAAAATAAGTAAAAAAATCTAATCTTTCTTATACTTCTCAGATATAGGACAGATACTTCACAACAAACTTCTTTAGAATCTGTTATTCACTGTGTTTCTATTGGCTAATAGCAGTAATTCCAAATTCAATGTTTTATCAAATAATTTAAAAATATATATTTTTTGATACCTTAATGGGTCTTAAAATTCAAACTCAAATAGCTAAGTGATCCTTGGTATGACCAGCTGAAAACAATTCCATATGTTAGTTTAGAAAAATTGAGAGAGTGGGAGAGAGTGAAATGCAGGGAGTGAAGTGGAGGAAAGGGAAGGAAATAGGGACAGATGGGTAAAAAGAGAGGGGGAGGGGTAAGCCATAAGGAAAAATATGATTGTGACTATGAAGTAGTCTAATGTTTCCAGTGTGTAGTGGTCAAGGTTATCACAAGCCCTCACACAACTACAGTGGTGGAATATCTACTTTCTACTTTTGGAATCTGCAGGGCCTCCTACATACGACATGTGATATTGTACATTTTAAAGACTATAGAGGACGAGAGAGGGAGGAGACTAGTCACTTGTTCACGTGTATCAGGGTTGCCATGGAGACAAAGTGTGGGCTTCACTTAAAACATTGTGCCCTCCTTTCCTTTAGTTCCTCCCCCTTCTACTATCTCTCTCTTCCACCTTTTCCACTGTCAATGGTTCACAAACATCAATTTCCCCTTTAGGTAGTTAGTTCTATCAGATGTTCTCTTCTCTTCCTCTCCTTTGGAACGCTAGCCCTATCCTCTCTCGAACCCATTTTCCTCTTTCCATTTCTCTCTTCATCCTGCTTGGAATCTTTCGCTCTATCCTTTGCAGATCATCTTTCCCTCCAGCAGTCCCTTAGTCTATTCTTTTCTCAGTTGCCATGGCGATGGGCTGGGGGTGTGTGTGTGAGTGAGAGCGAGTGAAGGAGTGGGCGTTGCGGAAGTGACCTCGCCAGAGCAGAATTTTAGCTTCCTGTGCACTCCTTCTCTATTTCTGGATGTACATCTTTAACAGTGCACAAAATATGACACACAGTCAAATTGTATATACAGTATTGCATTCTTGTATGAAAATCACCATACCTCCAAGTAGGTGGATAATAATTGTGTTGCTTGGCTATCCTCCCAGCACAATGAGTGGGCAAATTAGAGAAATGGTTCTCTATTATTATTTTTTATCATTGTCATTGCACCAATGGAGAATTAACACAGAATTGAAATGTCACATACTTTTCAATCAACATCATTATGTTTGCTATATTGCCAAATACAATACGCAAGAGTATGTCCGTTTTATTAATGTCAATGTTGTAGTTTTTGTTATGCATCTCTGTCTCCTAGTATTGGGCACACTGCTGTGGTACATATAGACTTCTTGGGTAACATTATTTATCCGTAGTATTTGAAGAATACGGCTTCGTGTACTACTTCCTTACTTTATTATAATACCCCAAAATATATGGGGCAGGGATGCGAGGTGGTGTTAAATTTTTTGTTTTCATCTACTGAGAAAGACAACTAATCGTGAAAGAGGATTAGCTGTTTGTGTCTGCAACTTGCCAGTGAACAAGCAACTTATGATATATCAAATGTATATATTATAAGTAAGCCTTGTCCGAGCCAGAACAGCCCACATGGTCAGGAGCAAGTTTCTGTATCATGAGGAAGCACATAGATATATATCAGGTCTCTTACTTTTGACAAAAAAAAGACACCACTGTCTTTCTATCTCATGGAAGTTTCTGAATTGAGGACAGGTCTATTTTATTTTTAGGACAATCAGTAGACCTGATTGCCAACTCTATTTATAACAAGTAAAAAATGGAAGCTCTGCTGCTACCTCCTGGAGAAAAAATAAAGTATTATTTTTCTGGCATTGTCAATTGTGCTATTGATCCCAGCTGCTGTGCTGTTTTTTTTCCATACAAAGTTAATTCACTAATTCCTTTTATCTCATTTTAAGATGGAAGGTGTGCCTCCCCGTTATCTTCGCGGCCCCAGACCCCTTCCAATGGCCTGGCTTATGATTCCCCCGGTTGGAACCTACGCCGCTCGATGAGAACCGGGAGTCAGCGCTACATGTTTGACCAGGAGGAGGTAGGATGAATACCTCCATCTTGTTCACCAGAGACAAGCACATGCAGGACATGGCAGACAACCACAGTCCTGCTGATTTTCATTTCTCCCTAGCCCTTAATTGGTCAGTGAATGTATTTGATTGACTAGAGTCTACCTGATGGGTTGAGAGTCCACATTGATCACTGATTTATTTACCTACAGGTACAGTATATTCAGAAAGTATTCATACCCCTTGAATATTTCCACACTTTGTTATTTTTACAGCCTTATTCTAAAATGGATTAAATAAATGTTTTTCCTCATCAATCTACACACAATACCCCATAATGACAAAGTGAAAACAGGATTTTAGAAACATTTTCAAATTTATAAAAAATTAAAAACAATAATACCTTATTCACATAAGTATTCAAATACTTTGCTATGATACTCGAAATTGAGCTCAGGTGCATCCTGTTACCATTGATCATCCTTGAGATGTTTCTAGAACTTGAATGGAGTTCACCTGTGTGGACATGATTTGGAAAGGTACACACCAGTCTATATAAGGTCCCACAGTTGACAGTGCATGTAAGAGCAAAAACCAAGCAATGAGGTTGAAGGAATTGTCTGTAGAGCTCCGAGATAGGATTGTGTCGAGGCACAGATCTGGGAAGGGTACCTAGATGGTCCCCAAGAACAAAGTGGCCTCCATCAATCTTAAATGGACAACGTTTTGAACCACCAAGACTCTTCCTAGAGCTGGTCGCCCAGCCAGGCTGAGCAGTTTGGGGAGAAGGGCCTTGGTCAGGGAGGTCACCAAGAACCCGATGGTCACTCTGACAGGGCTCCAGAGTTGTTCTGTGGAGATGGGAGGAACTTTCCTGAAGGACAACCATCTCTGCAGCACTCCACCAATCAGGCCTTTGTGGTACAGTGGCCAGACGGAAGCCACTCCTCAGAAAGAGGGTCATGACAGCCCGCTTGGAGTTTGCCAAAAGGCACCTAAAGGACTCTCAGACCATGAGAAACAAGATTCTCTGCTCTGATGAAACCAAGATTGAACTCTTTGGCCTGAATGCCAAGCATCACATCTGGAGGAAACCTGGCACCATCCCTACAGTGAAGTGTGGTGGTAGCAGCATCATGCTGTGGGGATGTTTTTCGGCTGCAGGGACTGGGAGACTTGTCAGGATCAAGGGAAAGATGAACAGAGTATAGTACAGATAGATCCTTGATGAAAGCCTGCTCCAGAGCACTCAGACCTCAGATGGGGGCAAAGGTTCACCTTCCAACAGGACAACGACAAAAAGCACTCAGCCAAGACAATGCAGGAGTGGCTTCGGGACAAGTCTCTGAATGTCCTTGAGTGGCCCAGCCAGTGCCCGGACTTGAACCCGATCTAACATCACTTGAGAGTAGAGGTCGACCGATTAATCGGAATGGGCGATTTAATTAGGGCCGATTTCAAGTTTTCATAACTATCGGAAATCTGTATTTTTGGGCCCCGATTTACCAATTTTTAAAATATTTTTTTTATACCTTTATTTAACTAGGCAAGTCAGTTAAGATCACATTCTTATTTTCAATGACGGCCTAGGAACGGTGGGTTAACTTCCTCATTCAGGGGCAGAATGACAGATTTTCACCTTGTCGGCTCAGGGATCCAATCTTGCAACCTTACAGCTAACTTTTCCAACGCGCTAACGACCTGCCTCTCTCTCGTTGCACTCCACAAGGAGACTGCCTGTTACGCGAATGCAATAAACCAAGGTAAGTTGCTAGCTAGCATTAAAATTATCTTATAAAAAACAATCAATCATAATCACTAGTTAACTACACATGGTTAATGATATTACTAGATATTATCTAGCGTGTCCTGCGTTGCATATAATCTGACTGAGCATACAAGTATCTAAGTATCTGACTGAGCGGTGGTAGGCAGAAGCAGGCGCATTAACATTCATTCAAACAGCACTTTCTTTGCATTTTGCCAGCAGCTCTTCGTTGTGCGTCAAGCATTGCGCTGTGTATGACTTCAAGCCTATCAACTCCCAAGATGAGGCTGGTGTAACCGAAGTGAAATGGCTGGCTAGTTAGCACGCACTAATAGCGTTTCAAACGTCACTCGCTCTGAGCCTTCTAGTAGTTCTTCCCCTTGCTCTGCATGGGTAATGCTGCTTCGATGGTGGCTGTTGTGTTGCTGGTTCGAGCCCAGGGAGGAGCGAGGAGAGGGACGGAAGCTATACTGTTACACTGGCAATACTAAAGTGCCTATAAGAACATCCAATAGTCAAAGGTTAATGAAATACAAATGGTATAGAGGGAAATAGTCCTATAATTCCTATAATAACTACAACCTAAAACTTCTTACCTGGGAATATTGAAGACTCATGTTAAAAGGAACCACCAGCTTTCATATGTTCTCATGTTCTGAGCAAGGAACTGAAACGTTAGCTTTCTTACATAGCACATATTGCACTTTTACTTTCTTCTCCAACACTTTGTTTTTGCATTATTTAAACCAAATTGAACATGTTTCATTATTTATTTGAGGCTAAATTGATTTTATTGATGTTTTATATTAAGTTAAAATAAGTGTTCATTCAGCATTGTTGTAATTGTCATTATTACAAATACATAAAAAATAAAAATAAAATGTCCGATTAATCGGTATCGGCTTTTTTGGTCCTCCAATAATCGGTATCGGTATCGGGGTTGAAAAATCATAATCAGTCGATCTCTACTTGAGAGACCTGAAAATAGCTGTGTAGCAACGCTCCCCATGCAATCTGACAGAGCTTGAGAGGATCTGCAGAGATGAATGGAAGAAACTCCCCAACATGTATGCCAAGCTTGAAGCGTCATACCCAAGAAGACTCGAGGCTGTAATCGCTGCCAAAGGTGATTCAACAAAGTACTGAGTAAAGAGTCTGAATACTTACGTAAATGTGATGTTTTTTTTTTTTACAAATTTGCAAACATTTGTAAAAACCTCTTTTTGCTTTGTCATTATGGGATATTGTGTGTAGATTGATGAGGGAAAAAATGATTTAATCAATTTTAGAATAAGGCTGTAACGTAACAAAATGTGGAAAAGGTCAAAGGGTCTGAATTCTTTCCGAATGCACTGTATATGGGTATGGTGCACTAGGTTAACACACCTAAACCCTGTTTGGATTGGAGTGTTGTCCTTAACCAATAAAGGTACCATTTAGATAATTTGAGTATCCAGGCAAGGTCCTACTTTTTTCTGTTACTGAACTTTCAGGGCCAAACCCTATTAAAGGTGTTGTGTTTAAACTTTATAACGCTACTAGAGAGTCCGTACAGCAGGCTACCTAGGTCTTTATCAGTCTCCGATTGAGAGACAAGGGCGACAAACTAGGTACCGCAGTGGGCAGCTAATACAGGTTGTATTGAATGTGGTGTCGTATGGGCAGCCCAATTCTGATATTTTTACAGCACTAATTGTCTTTCCTCTTTTCACCTATCACATCAGATCTCATGCAGAGCTGGTCTGATCGATCAAAATACCTTTGAGTGAAAAAAAGATCAGAATTGTCTGCCTGTGTAAACGCAGCCATAGAGCGGTACATCCACATTATATCCCTAGCTCAATTATGTTTCTTTTAAGTTCTGTATGTTTCCATTAGGTCCAAGTTGGAGTATTGAATTATTTAGTTAATACGAGGTGTCTCATCAAGTGGGTAAGAGCAGATTTAAGGAATAGCTAGTATAAAGAACTGCAAGCATGTTATTGTATGATACCATTTTGTTGTATTTTTTCTTTCTTTTAATCCCCCACTTGAATACGCCTATTTTACAACCCATATACGGACAGATGCTGGAAATTAGCACAAGCTAATGCATTGATGATGTAATGCAATGTATCAGTGTTTTGTTAGTTCTGAGTAGGAAAGTAGAACTGGGCAGATTTGTGGAACACATCACGGGCCCATCAATAACCGGGCAGCCCAGATGTGAGAGATGAAGTCCCATAACAAGCCAATGGGGGGAGACATTATTCAACTTTACAATATGGTATCCCAAAATAATTGTGCCTCTTCTAAATTGATATGGCAGGGACTCTTGCAAAGACCCCCTACTCAGGGAGACACTTTTTTTTAATTGTAAATTGAACCTGATATGATCGTAATCATACACAGGTGATTCATGTGAATTGTTTGAGGGTTAAGGTTATCTATGAAAATGAGAGGAATTCCTCTACTTCTGTAACCTTTTCCTTTAGTGTGTATCTGGATGGGATAGGGGATTACATTAATCTATTGATCTGTGAACATACTGTACAAGCATTTAATATAGTTCATTATTAATTATAGTCATACAAAACATCCCCAATATGTGTTTTACTCGCTGCACTTAAAAAAATATGTGCAGTACTGTATTTCTGAATAAAGGAAAATGCTATTCAACTTACATTCAACTTAGTAGATCTTAAGTCAAATGGGATGGCAATTTGTCATTGCTAACGTTACCTGAGCTCAATTTGTTTGTGTTTTCTGCTATTTACTATGGCAAAGTATCACAGTTGCGAATATAATTTCTCTCTCTCTAAACTTCAGCACTTTCTGGTGATGTTGTTACCAGTGCTGGCTCATGTCACCTGTCTGGGGAAATACCTGTGGGAGAAGCTATTTCGGGCCACACACTCTTGTCCTTTCACTGTCCCTTAGCGAAGGGCTCTTTGCCACAGCTAACAGCAGAACCCACTAAATATAATGTACAGTAGCTCTCCAAGTTCATTGAGGTTGTACTGAGCCATCTACTTTTCTCTCTGTGGTATGTCAAACAACTATATATAGTCAAATGAACTCAAAGAAATATGTGGGATGGAATATTTTAATTCAATCAAATATTTGGGAAAATGTTACAATTTCAACGAATAAGAGGATCAACAAAGCTAGCATTTACAGAGAGCATAGGGGACATAAGAATGGCTCACAAATGATATATGACACTTAGTACAGTATGTGCGGCATGGTTTTGGAGGTCACAGTAACCTACAGTATATGATAAATTCATATTTTCAGAGACAAGGTCAACAAGCCTGATTTTGAAGAGATATTGGCAGCTCTGAAGTTTACTTAGTTGTTAAAGTGACTTGAGTTGCCTCCGGTCTCACGATTTCACAATTGGAAATGACACAAGACTGATGGTTAGTAATACGATGAAATAAAATACAAAACATTAAATACAATACTTTTTTTAAAAAATACAATACAAACATGTCACGACTTCCGCCGAAGTCGGTCCCTCTCCTTGTTCGGGCGGTGTTCGGCGGTCGACGTCACCGGTCTTTTAGCCATCGCCGATCCACCTTTCATTTTCCATTTGTTTTGTCTTGTCTTCCCACACACCGGGTTTCAATTCCATCATTACATGTTGTGTATTTAACCCTCTGTTCCCCCCATGTCCGGAATTGTTTATTGTAGTGCTTGTGCACGTTATACTGGTGTTAAACAGGTTTTGTTTACCCATTGATTTATTGTTCTGTTGACAGTGGTTTTGTTTATTAAACTGCGTCGTTGTAAATCAGTTTTGGCTCTCCTGCGCCTGACTTCTCTGCCGCCAGAACGCACCCCCTACAAAACATTAAAGGTATAGTCTAGGATTTGGGAATCTGTACAATGGTAATTTAAATGAATGGATATTTATTTACCAATTGATTCCTAAAGAATATAGCTTCTAAATGCATCATGAGCTTAGCACAACAACCGTTCTATATTATAATCCAAATAAGGTTACGTTGTTTACAAGCAACAAAAATATAAACAATCAATGTATATTTTCTAAATGTGTAAAACGATAATGTGGATGTCAGTCTGTGCTGTTTAATAATATAAGAGGGGTTACATTTCCCTATCCCCATACCAATGCAAGTGGCAGTTTATTGTTTTATTAAATACCTGAATGTAGCTTTAATGCCAACCTATTCACTTTGTTAACTATTTGTTTCACATAGAGACAAAGTGCTTCTGGGTGAGGCTTTGTGTGTTGAAAAGCAATTTGACCTCTCACCTCTGTAAACCACATTGGGAATGTGTTGTGCTAGCCTTTATTTTAAGTGTGGGTGGAAAATGCCCCTGGTCCTTGAGACGCTCAACTCTCAACGGTCTGGATTTCAGTAGGGGAGGTTTTCAGTTTATTGCTTTATTATGTTAAATACATAAATATCAAGTCATATGAAGCTAACTCTGAAACATTCACACCAGTGAAATTGACATAAATAAATAAAAAAAACATGTAGCTGTGTTACACCACTAACTTTTTCTTATACAGTATATGCTCTGGTTTGATATGATCATTTAGCATAAATGAAATGATCCATAGTTTAAGATCTTGTGCCATCACTTTTTTCTTACAGGACAACAGCTAAACAAAGTGAGACTATAGTGCCCAACACAAGTGATTTATACAGTATATAGGGGAAGTGCTAGGAGGAGCGATGGTCAGGCGTGGAGTGACCAAGGCACAATCTTAACTTCTTAGGGCTGCATTCCCTTTAAGAGATCAAGGTCAGGCTGAAAACCCATCTGACCTCCTGTTCTTACCTTAGGTTCACCCTTTACTGATGCATGAGCGTCGCCCAGGCTCTCAGCGCAGTGAGCGCTCCAAGCTGCTCCGAAGGACAGTCAGTGTGCCGGTGGAGGGGAGAAGTCAGGACCCCGAGATAGGTATGTAGAACCCATACCGAAAAGATGTGTATTGGATTGCGAAGTGCAAACAATGTAAGTGTATTGCAGTTCAATAGAACCAATTCAAATACATTGTTTTTTATTTTTCTGGATGTCTGCAAGCTCTGGTTTGGTACATGCATCCTTGCATTTCCCAAGCCATTGTATTTGTTGGAGACTAATTAAATACACCGCTATGAAAGCATACTGTTGGTTACCCTTCTTTTTTGCCCTCCTTCTCTGTGCCTTTTTTATGTGCCTTTTTATGTGTCAGTGAAATCAAATTATATATTATAAACCCTCAGTAGCACACATTCAAGGTCACCTTGAATACGGTAAATAAGAAGTGCCCACTTTCAGTTTAAGTACTGTAGTCTTTTGTTGTTTAAGTGATGCATTGACGTGATGCGCTATGTCAAACAACACTTTGACCGTAGTGGTATTTGTCAGCTTCAAAATATTATAAGTATTTTTCATTATACTACTATGCTGGAAGCATAGAATTGTTAAATTATTTTAATACATTTGTATTCAAACAGCACCATGAAACAAGCTAAGGGGGCTGCGTTCCCTGATGGCTGGCATGTATACCATACTCATGTACAGAGATGAAGACATGCGTATTGATAACAATCATTTAATGATTTTCATGAACAGAATTAAGTAACTATGATTGTGTCTCTAATAATATATATATTGGCTTTGTTGATACATTTGTTAATACAAGGTAGTTAACCCACAGTTAACCCACTGTTCCTAGGCCGTCATTGAAAAGAAAAGACGCTTGTTGTATGCAACAGGGAGGGGCGGTTGAATGCAAGCTTAAACATGTTTTTAATTGTTAAAACATTTCTAGCCTGTCTGTCTATGCTGACTATCTACAGGAAACATGGTTTAACATGTTATGCTTAACCCATTCAGTTTTCCACCACAAAACACCAGAAAACTGCCAAAAAAAGAGTAGAACCAGCTCACCTGCTTTTACGCTATGATTTGCCTAGGAGATGTTCAATGTTTCTTTTGAAAAACATTTTTTTTTTAAAGGAATAGTAATAATTAAAAAGGAATAGTTTCACCATATTAAAATGAGAGTTCAGTTCACATAACAGGGTTGACCTTAAAATGAGGGACAGACGTCAATGAATCACTAATCACATGAAATAAATAATAATCTTCAGAAATGACTTTGTCTAA
This sequence comes from Oncorhynchus mykiss, assembly GCF_013265735.2. NCBI lineage: Eukaryota > Metazoa > Chordata > Actinopteri > Salmoniformes > Salmonidae > Oncorhynchus > Oncorhynchus mykiss. The sequence continues at coordinate 45,196,968 of NC_048582.1, forward strand.
GCAATAAAATAACTAGGGCTTTACAATGATGGTGAAAACGTGGAGAAATGTCAGGATTAAGCATGTTAAATCTTCCTGGCAGTCACAGAGGGTGCATGGAGGCACATTTCAAAATACTACATTTTTGCACTTTAACAAATCTGATTTATTTAATTATCCATGTGGTCCATATTAAAAGGGCACTTTATTGAATATAAAGGCTTTTCAAATTCAATATTGCTGCACAATTTCTATTTAAAATATCAAAGGGACACCAAAGGCACTCATTTCATGGAATGACACTGGCACATTTGTATATTCTGAATTGGAGATTTTTCTAAAAAGGTTTTCAGATTTGTCTACAGTGCCCCATGGAATTGGCTGATGGTGGTAATGTGCAATTATGATCATTAACACTTTTTCTAATTCAACAGTACTTTCGAGTGGATTTCACAGTGGGACTGCAATATGTATTCATATAATTACCGATGAAGGGAATAAGTCATTTTTCCACATCAACATTTAATGCTCTCTACTTTATTAGTGGTTCACAAATTCTTCCCTTTTAATTGTCCTATTATTCTATGTCGATGAAATGTGTACATTTTGCATTATGATGTTGTGACTTCATGGTCAGGTGGTACAGTATGTTACATTTAAGTTTTGTAAATGCCAATGTAGCAATACATGTATTTATCTGGTTGTAATTTGGTTCAATAATCTGGTATCTGACTAGATAACCGAAATAAGAAGTCTTTCCAAAGACGTCTTGATGTTATAAAGAGAAAATACATCTTTGTCTGGTTATGATCACCAGAATAGAAGTTTACAACAATTATGACATCAAATGACACACTTTGCCAACTGGGTACTGACTACTAACTGCTAGGTTGATGCTGCAGGTATATAGTGGATGAAACCATAAACACCCATTCAATATTCATTTAAGAGTGTGGTTATTATTTGAAGTTGTTGCTTCAGGCCTTTGAACATTTGGTCTCCTGATGAACTCTGCAAAAAAAGAAACGTCCTATCACTGTCAACTGTGTTTATTTTCAGAAAACTTAACATGTGTAATATTGACTGAGAACTGAGAAAAAAACTGAACAAGTTCCACAGACATGTGACTAACAAAAATTGATTAATGTGTCCCTGAACAAAGGCGGGGTCAAAATCAAAAGTAACAGTCATTATCTGGTGTGGCCACCAGCTGCGTTAAGTACTGCAGTGCGTCTCTTCCTCATTGACTGCACCAGATATGCCAGTTTTTGCTGTGAGATGTTACCCCACTCTTCCACCAAGGCACCTGCATGTTCTCGGACATTCACCCTCACCCTCCGATTCAACAGGTCCCAGACGTGCTCAATTGGATTGATATCCGGGCTTTTCAGAACACTGACATTCCTGTCTTGCAGGAAATCACGCACAGAACGAGCAGTTTGACTGGTGTCATTGTCATGCTGGTGGGTGATGTCAGGATGAGCCTGCAGGAAGGGTACCACATGAGGGAGGAGGATGTCTTCCCTGTAACGCACAGAGTTGAGATTGCCTGCAATGACAACAAGCTCAGTCCGATTATGCTGTGACACACTGCCCCAGACCATGCCGGACCCTCCACCTCCAAATCGATCCCGCTCCTGAGTACAGGCCTCGGTGTAACGCGCATTCCTTCGACGATAAACGCGAATCCGACCATCATCCCTGGTGAGACAAAACCGCGACTCGTTAGTGAAGAGCACTTTTTGCCAGTCCTGTCTGGTCCAACGACGGTTCGTTTGTACCCATAGGCGCCGTTTTTGCCGGTGATGTCTGGTGAGGACCTGCCTTACAACAGGCCTACAAGCCCTCAGTCTAGCCTCTCTCAGCCTATTGCGGACAGTCTGAGCACTGATGGAGTGGTTTTGCATTCCTGGTGTAACTCGGGCAGTTGTTGTTGCCATCCTGTGCCTGTCCCGCAGGTGTGATGTTCGGATGTACCGATCCTGTGCAGGTGTAGTTACATGTGGTCTGCCACTGCGAGGACGATCAGCTGTCCGCCCTGTCTCCCTGTAGTGCTGTCTTAGGCATCTCACAGTACAGAAATTGCAATTTATTGCCCGGACCACATTTGCGGTCCTAATGCCTCCTTGCAGCATGCCTAAGGCACATTCACGCAGATGAGCAGGGACCCTGGGCATCTTTCTTTTGGTATTTTTCAGAGTCAATAGAAAGGCCTCTTTTAATGTCCTGAGTTCTCATGATTGTGACCTTATTTGCCTACCGTTTGTAATCTGTTAGTGTCTTAACGACCGTTCCACAGGTGCATGTTCATTAATTGTTTATTGTTCATTGAACAAGCATGGGAAACAGTGTTTAAACCCTTTACAATGAAGATCTGTGAAGTTATTTCGATTTTTACAAATTTACTTTGAAAGACAGGTTCAAAGCAAAACACCAGTCTCAACGTCAATCGTGAAGAGGCGACTCCAGGATGCTGGCCTTCTAGGCAGAGTTGCAATGAAAAAGACATTTCTCAGACTGGCCAATAGAAAGAAAAGATTAAGATGGGCAAAATAACACAGACACAGAACAGAGTAACTCTGCCTAGAAGGCCAGCATAGCAGAGTCGCCTCTTCACTGTTGATGTTGTGACTGGTGTTTTGCGGGTACTATTTAATGAAGCTGTCAGTTGAGGACTTGTGAGGCGTCTGTTTCTCAAACTAGACACTCTAATGTACTTGTCCTCTTGCTCAGTTGTGCACCGGGGCCTCCCACTCCTCTTTCTATTCTGGTTAGAGCCAGTTTGCACTGTTCTGTGAAGGGAGTAGTACACAGCGTTGTACGAGATCTTCAGTTTCTTGGCAATTTCTCGGATGGAATAGCCTTCGTTTCTCAGAACAAGAATAGCCTGACGAGTTTCAGAAGAAAGTTCCATTTTGAGCCTGTAATCGAACCAACAAATGCTGATGCTTCAGATACTCAACTGGTCTAAAGAAGGACAGATTTATGGTTTCTTTAATCAGAACAACAGTTTTCAGCTGTGCTAACATGAATGCAAAGGGGTTTTCTTATGATCAATTTGCCTTTTAAAATTATAAACTTAGATTAGCTAACACAACGTGCCATTGGAACACAGGAGTGATGGTTGCTGATAATGGGCCTCTGTACACCTATCTAGATATTCCATTCAAAATCTGCCATTTCCAGCTGTAATAGTCATTTACAACATTAACGATGTCTACACTGTATTTCTGATCAATTTGATGGTAATGGACAAACAATTTGCTTTTCTTTCAAAAACAAGGACATTTCTACCCCAAACAGTTGAAGTCTGAAGTTTACATACACCTTAGCCAAATACATTTAAACTCAGTTTTTCACAATTCCTGACATTTAATCCTAGTAAAAATTCCCTGTCTTAGGTCAGTTAGGATCACCACTTTATTTTAAGAATGTTTCATGTCAGAATAATAGTAGAGAAAATGATTTATTTCAACCCTTATTTCTTTCATCACATTCCCAGTGGGTCAGAAGTTTACATACACTCAATTAGTATTTGGTAGCATTGCCTTTACGTTGTTTAACTTGGGTCAAACGTTTCGGGTAGCTTTCCACAAGCTTCCCACAATAAGGGGTGAATTTTGGCCCATTCCTCCTGACAGAGCTGGTTTAACTGAGTCAGGTTTGTAGACCTCCTTGCTTGCACACACTTTTCTATAGGATTGAAGTCAGGGCTTTGTGATGGCCACTCCAATCCCTTGACTTTGTCCTTAAGCCATTTTGTCAGTACACTTGGGGTGATTGTCCATTTGGTAGACCGATTTGCGACCAAGTTTTAACTTCCTGACTGATGTCTTGAGATGTTGCCTCAATATATCCACATAATTTTCCTGCCTCATGATGCCATCTATTTTGTGAAGTGCACCCGTCCCTCCTGCAGAAAAGTACCCCCACAACATGATGCTGACATCCCCATGCTTCACAGTTGTATGGTGTGCTTCGGCTCCCCCTTTTTCCTCCAAGCATAACGATGGTCATTATGGCCAAACTGTTCTATTTTTGTTTCATCAGACCAGATGACATTTCTCCAAAAAGTACGATCTTTGTCCCCATGTGCAGTTGCAAACTATAGACTGCCTTTTTTATGGCGGTTTTGGAGCAGTGGCTTCTTCCTTGCCGCGTGGCATTTCAGGTTATGTCGATATAGGACTAGGATTTTTTTTAATAGGATTTCACTGTGGATACTTTTTACCTGTTTCCTCCAGGATCTTCACAGGGTCCTTTGCTGTTGTTCTAGGATTGATTTGCATATTTTGCTCCAAAGTACGTTTATTTCTAGGAGACGAGCGGTATGACGGCTGCGTGGTCCCATGGTTTTTATAGTTGCACGCTATTTGTACAGATGAACATGGTACCTTCAGGCGTTTGGAAATTGCTCTCAAGGATGAACCAGATTTGTTGATTTCTACATTTCTACATTTTTTTCTGAGGTCTTGGCTGATTTCTTTTGATTTTTCCGTTATGTTAAGCAAAGAGGCACTGAGTTTGAAGGTAGGCCTTGAAATACATCTACAGGTACACCTCCAACTGACTCAAATGATGTCAATCAGAAGCTTCTAAAGCCATGACATAATTTTCTGGAATTTTCCAAGCTGTTTAAAGGGAAAGTCAACTTAGTGTATGTAAACTTTTTTATTATTATTATTTATTACAAAAAACACAAGGAACGGGTAACATTAAAGTATTAGAACATGAAGGACAAACAATACAGCATCAAGACACTATCAAACATGTATCAGTCTTTCCGCAACAGAGCCATCCTTATGTGTGAGGGTGCGTGTGCATGATAGTGATGTAAAATATGTCATAGTTTCCTTTTTCATGATCACAATCTTGTGAAACCCGAACCCTCCAAGATCCCCCCACAGTTCCCTGATAGCTGTCGCTCAACCATTCGAGACCCCTCCCACAGTCCCGTCCCTGGAAGAATAATAAAAAAATAAAAAAATAAATTCCATTCCCCACCCCCGAGAAGCCCCCAATGCACCAACAACCAAGATAATGAACTAAAGAGAAAAAAGGAAAAGACAGGAGAAAACAGCAAACAACAATGCAAAAAAAAAAATGCATTTAAAACAAAGGACATCATAACATAACAGAAATTACAACAGCAATGCCAACTGTATATGTTTGTGTTCATGTCTGGCACTATTACTTGTATGTGTGTGTTCTTGTATTTGTTTGTTTGAATGAGAGTGTGTGTATATGCATGTGTACAAACACCTGCACGGCATCAGCCTTAGGCAAACCGGCATTAGTTGTAAAGACACTGCCACTTAGTGTCATTCAAGTGTACTTTTATTATGTTTTATTTTGACTTTTTTTTCTCCTTTATCTTTTTAGCATCATTCTCTCTCACACAGCAACTCCACTCCCACTTGTCTCCAATTCCACATACTAACCCTCAGCCCATTCCATCTATCTCTGCTGGCCACCCACTTCGTGTTTCTACGCAACACATATCTTTTAACTATGCTATGATGTTTAACGTACAATTTGAATCTATCTAATTGAATAGAATCTACAGATTGCGTGTTGAAGATAAATACTTTTACTAAGAGTATCAGTATATTAGTAATTGACTGACCTGGTCTCTCCAGAACTCCTAACAGTACTATTTCTAGGTTCAATTTTAGATCAATGCTATGAATTTTCAGCCATTCCTGAACCTGAGACCAGAAACAGGCTACCTGAGGACAATACCAAAATACATGGTCTATTGACTCTGTATCCTCACAACAAAATCTGCAGAGCTTTGATGATTTTATGCCCCAAATATTCAACATTTTGTTGGTGGCAAGAATTCTATATAATACTTTTAGCTGAAAGCACGAAGTCTTGAATCTTGCATTGTTTTATATATCAACTCATACACCCTGTACCATGGAATCGGTACATCAATAATCTCTTCCCAACTATTTTGCGATCTGTATGGCACAGTTGTCAACATCCTGGTCCTCAAATGAAACTGGTATACTTTCCTATTTATGCTATTTTTATTCCTCTGCCAGTTTTGATCCTTTATATTGGGCAGACAGATCAGTTCCCTACCTCCTCCCGCTGCCACCCGCCTCCTCCATTTTTTGGGACAATGCTGTAATCAATTGGTTGTACTCTTGGATTGAGCAGACCTTCCCATACAATTCTGATAACTCCATGAAGGACATAACTATACCATTACAATATAATTTAGGAACAAAATAACCTTTTCAAACATCTTTCCCATAAATACAGGTATTTTATCAACCAGCACATTTGAGTTCAGCCATAATATTTGTTGTAATATATATATTTTCAGGGGGATGAAATTGAAATTGTAGCCAGCTCTGCAATGCTTGTCTGAAAAAGACAGATACTCTGAAAAAAGGATCATTTTTGATTAATCAAAAATGAGACCTGGAAATCTGCATAAAGTCAATAAGGCCATTTTTAAACAATGGATGTGCTTTTCTTATTAATCTACAGTGCCTTGCGAAAGTATTCGGCCCCCTTGAACTTTGCGACCTTTTGCCACATTTCAGGCTTCAAACATAAAGATATAAAACTGTATTTTTTTGTGAAGAATCAACAACAAGTGGGACACAATCATGAAGTGGAACGACATTTATTGGATATTTCAAACTTTTTTAACAAATCAAAAACTGAAAAATTGGGCGTGCAAAATTATTCAGCCCCTTTACTTTCAGTGCAGCAAACTCTCTCCAGATGTTCAGTGAGGATCTCTGACTGATCCAATGTTGACCTAAATGACTAATGATGATAAATACAATCCACCTGTGTGTAATCAAGTCTCCGTATAAATGCACCTGCACTGTGATAGTCTCAGAGGTCCGTTAAAAGCGCAGAGAGCATCATGAAGAACAAGGAACACACCAGGCAGGTCCGAGATACTGTTGTGAAGAAGTTTAAAGCCGGATTTGGATACAAAAATATTTCCCAAGCTTTAAACATCCCAAGGAGCACTGTGCAAGCGATAATATTGAAATGGAAGGAGTATCAGACCACTGCAAATCTACCAAGACCTGGCCGTTCCTCTAAACTTTCAGCTCATACAAGGAGAAGACTGATCAGAGATGCAGCCAAGAGGCCCATGATCACTCTGGATGAACTGCAGAGATCTACAGCTGAGGTGGGAGACTCTGTCCATAGGACAACAATCAGTCGTATATTGCACAAATCTGGCATTTATGGAAGAGTGGCAAGAAGAAAGCCATTTCTTAAAGATATCCATAAAAAGTGTTGTTTAAAGTTTGCCACAAGCCACCTGGGAGACACACCAAACATGTGGAAGAAGGTGCTCTGGTCAGATGAATCCAAAATTGAACTTTTTGGCAACAATGCAAAACGTTATGTTTGGCGTAAAAGCAACACAGCTGAACACACCATCCCCACTGTCAAACATGGTGGTGGCAACATCATGGTTTGGGCCTGCTTTTCTTCAGCAGGGACAGGGAAGATGGTTAAAATTGATGGGAAGATGGATGGAGCCAAATACAGGACCATTCTGGAAGAAAACCTGATGGAGTCTGCAAAAGACCTGAGACTGGGACGGAGATTTGTCTTCCAACAAGACAATGATCCAAAACATAAAGCAAAATCTACAATGGAATGGTTAAAAAATAAACATATCCAGGTGTTAGAATGGCCAAGTCAAAGTCCAGACCTGAATCCAATCGAGAATCTGTGGAAAGAACTGAAAACTGCTGTTCACAAATGCTCTCCATCCAACCTCACTGAGCTCGAAGTGTTTTGCAAGGAGGAATGGGAAAAAATGTCAGTCTCTCGATGTGCAAAACTGATAGAGACATACCCCAAGCGACTTACAGCTGTAATCGCAGCAAAAGGTGGCGCTACAAAGTATTAACTTAAGGGGGCTGAATAATTTTGCACGCCCAATTTTTCAGTTTTTGATTTGTTAAAAAAGTTTGAAATATCCAATAAATGTCGTTCCACTTCATGATTGTGTCCCACTTGTTGTTGATTCTTCACAAAAAAATACAGTTTTATATCTTTATGTTTGAAGCCTGAAATGTGGCAAAAGGTCGCAAAGTTCAAGGGGGCCGAATACTTTCGCAAGGCACTGTATTTGAGAAGCATTTAGGGTTAAAATAAAACTTTTGAATGAATGAAGCTTTTAGAGAGAGGTTTAGTGCTTTTGTATTTAATAATCTCAACGCACCCAATTCATTATATAGATAGGCTGGTTTTGTTTTGTCTGGTTTAGCTTCCCAGATAAAGCGACATATTTTTTTGTCAAATGATTTGAAAAACTAAACACCAGGACTAGGCTGCGCCATAAGTAAGTGAGAGAACTGAGATATGACTAAGGAGTTAATCAGGGAAAATTTTCCATAAATAGACAGGTATTTACCTCTCCATGGTTGCAGGATCTTGTCGGTTTTTACAAGTTTTCTATTGAAATTCATTGTGGAGAGCTTATTTATATATTTTGTGATATAAATACCAAGTATGTCTACTTCACCATCCAGTTTGCTTTATTTTTGTAATAGATTAAATTAGATCGTTCTTGAATAAGTTCCTCAAGTTATTTTTGTTTTTCCTCTAACTTATTTTGTATCTCTGTAGTATTGTTTTTATTGCTCTCTACCTGTACTATTAGTTCATGGATTTCCCTCGTTAGTCTTGTTTCTTTAGCCAGAAACTGCTTTTTTATTATTGATGAATATTGACTTGAATGAAGGTACATTTAAAGGTATCCCAAACAAAAAGGGGATTTGCTGAACCTGTATTATACTGGAAAAATTATGTTATAAGTTATTTTGTCTTAGTCAAAAATAAGTTGTCCTCCAGTAAACTTTGATTCAATTTACAATACCCCCGTCCACGTGGAAAATCTATAAGAGTTTTGTGAATGCCAATTAGATGATGATCCGATCACATTCTGTCTCCTATTTAAACTTTTTTAACCTTTGACGCAAGAGAGAAAGAGACAAGAAAGTAGTCAAGACAACTAGATTGATTAAGCTATATCGCACTAGGTCAGGGTTTGTTAGTCTCCAAATATCAACTATTTCTAACGTGTCCATAATATGTGTGATTTCCTGAAGGGTACGGTGATGATAGTTTTTAGAGGGATTACCTTTACGGTCCATTGAGGTACTTAACACTGTGTACCATACCATAATGATTAGATCAATTGTTGCCTGTAAGTTCAATAAATTGGTATAAATGTTTTTGAAGAAGTGTGGATGTGCATGTAAACTTCTGACCCACTGGAATTGTGATACAGTCAATTATAAGTGAAATAATCTGTCTGTAAACAATTGTAGGAAAAATTACTTGTGTCATGCACAAAGTAGATGTCCTAACCGACTTGCCAAAGCTATAGTTTGTTAACAAAAAATTTGTGGAGTGGTTGAAAAATTAGTTTTAATGACTCCAACCTAAGTGTATGTAAACTTCTGAATTCAACTGTATATACAGTACTAGTCAAAAGTTTGCACTCATTATTTCATTCAAGGGTTTTTCTTTTTGATTTTACATTGTAGAGTAATAGTGAAGACATCAAACTATGAAATAACACATATGGAATCATGTAGTAACCAAAAAAGTGTTAAACAAATCATAATATATTTTATATTAGAGATTTTTCAAAGTAGCCACCCTTTGCCTTGATGACAGTTTTGCACACTCTAGGCATTCTCTCAACCACCTTCATGAGGTAGTCACCTGGAATGCATTTCAATTAACAGGTGTGCCTTGTTAAACATACATTTGTGGAATTTAATTCCAAATTTGAGATTTTTTGTTCCAACTGCCTTGTCTTTGTGAGATGCAGAATAGGTGAACTGATGATCTCCGCATGTGTGGTTCCCAACGTGAAGCATGGAGGAGGTGTGATGGTATGGAGGAGTTGCTTTGCTGGTGACACTGTCAGTGATTTATTTAGAATTTAAGGTACACTTACGCAGCATGGCTACCCCAGCATTCTGCAGCAATACTCCATCTGTCACGTCCTGACCTTAGTTCCTTTTTTATGTCTCTGTTTTAGTTTGGTCAGGGCGTGAGTTGGGGTGGGCATTCTATGTTTTGTAGTCTATGTTTTGTATTTCTATGTGTTTGGCCTGGTATGGTTCCCAATCAGAGACAGCTGGCAATCGTTTTCTCTGATTGAGAACCATACTTAGGCAGCCTATTTTCCCACTATGGGTGTGGGTAGTTGTTTTCTGTCTTTGTGTGTCTGCACCAGACAGAACTGTTTAGTTTGTTCCGCTTTGTTGTTTTTTTGTTCTAGTGTTCAGTTTCTTTATTAAATCTACCATGAACACGTGCAACGCTGCACCTTGGTCCTCTTCACCTTCTTCCACCTACGACAACTGCTACAGAACTACCCACCAAAAAAGGACCAAGCAACGTGGTCACCAGGAGCAGCGTGGAATGGACTCATGGACATGGGAGGACATTCTGGACGGGAAGGGTTCATACACATGGGAGGAGATCCTGGCTGGAAGGGATCGCCTCCCATGGCAACAGGTGGAGGCAGCCAGGAGAGCAGAAGCAGCAGGTAAAGGGAGCGAGCGCTTTGAGGGAACACGGCTGGCAAGGAAGCCCGAGAGACAGCCCCAAACATTTCTTGGGGGGGGGTGGCACACGGGGAGTGTGGCTAAGTCAGGTAGGAGACCTGAGCCAACTCCCCGTGCATACCGTGGTGAGAGGTGGACCGGGCAGGCACCGTGTTATGCCTTGAGGCGCATGGTGTCCCCAGTGCGCAGGCATAGCCCGGTGCGCTTCATCGCAGCTCCTCGTATCGGCCAGGCTAGAGTGGGCATCGAGCCAGGAATAATGAAGCCGGCTCAGCGCATCTGGTCTCCAGTGCGTCTCCTCTGCCCAGGTTATATGGCACCAGCCCTACGCACAGTGTCCCCGGTTCGCCAGCCCAGTGCGGTCTGTTCCACCCTGCCGCACTTGCCGGGCTACAAGGAGTATCCAGCCAGGACAGGTTGTGCAGGCTCTGTGCTCTAGACCTCCAGTGCGCCTCCACGGTCCAGTCCATCCGGTGCCTCCTCCACGCACCAGGCCTCCTGTGGCAGCCCCACACACCAGGCTGTCTCTTCGTCTCCTCCCTCCAGGTGCTCCCTCATGTCCAGCGCTTCCAGAGTCTCCCTCCTGTCCGGAGCTGCCAGAGTCTCCCTCCTGTCCGGAGCTGCCAGAGTCTCCCTCCTGTCCGGAGCTGCCAGAGTCTCCCTCCTGTCCGGAGCTGCCAGAGTCTCCCTCCTGTCCGGAGCTGCCAGAGTCTCCCTCCTGTCCGGAGCTGCCAGAGTCTCCCTCCTGTCCGGAGCTGCCAGAGTCTCCCTCCTGTCCGGAGCTGCCAGAGTCTGCCGCCCGTCAGTCAGGAGCTGCCAGAGCCTGCCGCCCGTCAGTCAGGAGCTGCCAGAGCCTGCCACCCATCAGTCAGGAGCTGCCAGAGCAGCCGTCAGTCAAGAGCTGCCAGAGCCGCCTACGACAACCGTTACACCATCCCATTTGGTTTGTGCTTAGCGGGACTATCATCTGTTTTTCAACAGGACAATGACTCAACACAGGCTGTGTAAGGACTATTTGACCAAGAAGGAGAGGGATGGAGTGCAGCATCAGATGACCTGGCCTCCACAATCACCCGACCTCAAACCAATTGAGATGGTTTGGGATGAGTTGGACCCCAGAGTGAAGGAAATGCAGGCAACAAGTTATCAGCATATGTATGTGGGAACTCCTTGAAGACTGTTGGAAAAGCATTCCAGGTGATGCTGGTTGAGAGAATGCCAAGAGTTTGCAAAAAATAAAAACCTTGAATGAGTAGTTGTGTCCAAACTTTTGACTGGTACTGTATATATACAGTGCCCTCAGAAAGTATTCACTTACAAAATGTAGGTGATACAATTGGTGCTCTTGCAGTCGCAGCGCAACGAGTGAAGAACACCATCAGATGTTTTACACATCAGCAGTGCCCTGTGATTGGTTTGAATCTGTACTTTAACGATATCCTACAATTCATTGGGCCCCATTTGGTCTATGTTAAAAAATGCAGCACTTGTGCCAAATGAGGTCCTACACTGCCCGTATGAAACTATAGGTTGTATGAAATTCATACATATCAAACCTGAACTGTACATCAGTTCAAACATGCACTCTTTCATAATGCATGAATGCTTTTACACTGAACACTTTGATACTTTTCTAGATATTCCTAGTAACCAGTTTTGATGAAATATGGTAATGCCCAATTCAAATGGCATTTTTTTTATCTTGACATCAGCTGACAAGTGTCTTTTTGTGCCATTTAAAAAAAATGTATGTTACCTTTATTTAACTAGGCAAGAGTTTAGAACAAATTCTTATTTTCAATAACAGCCTAGAAACAGTGGGTTAACCTCCTTGTTCAGGGGCAGAATGACAGATTTTTACTTTGTCAGCTTGGGGTTTGATCTTGCAACCTTTTGATTACAAGTCCAATGCTCTCTAACCAATAGGCTACCTGCCGCCCCAAACTAGCCAGTTTTAGTAGCAATTACGTATCAGGTATTTTAATAGTCCAGGAGCTGAGCACAGATAAACCTTGATATGATAATCGGCATTGTGTGTGTATGTTTAAAATGAAGGAATTATAATAATATAGTGGGGGGAAATACAATGATACTGCAACATTACCGAGGTCAAAGTACATCTCTCTCCTGATGGTAACCATGGAAATAACCAGGCTGAAGTCTGTTAAATAGTAACCCGTTCAGTTTATTGTTACGCCACCATCGCCTTGACCTCTCTCTCCTCACTCTCTCCATGTTCCTCTGTATTTTCCTCCTCTTCAAGTAAAAATCTCCTTTTGTGCTGCCTGCAGTGAAAAAGGAGAATATTCATAGGCATACAGTACAGTTGTCATGGAAACTGGGAATACTGATTTATCCCCCACATGTCTGGCTTGGTTGGATCCAGGAACCATGATTGGCTAACACCGTCCCATCTGGACTAAACTACTGTAGAACATGGAACAGGTTGTCAGAATACATTTTGTGCAGTTATGTGTTCATTCAAAGATGTGTGTAATAAGAATCCTTCTGTTTAGTGAGGGAATTTTGTTTAACAAAAGCCATCTGCATCAGTGGTTGAATTAAGTGTTATACGTTTAGACCTACTCTATCCATTGTTGATCAACAACAAACTAAAATGGTCCAAACACACCAAGACAGTTGTGAAGAGGGCACGACAAAGCCTTATCCCACTCAGGAAACTAAAGATTTGGCATGGGTCCTGAGATCCTCAAAAGGTTCTACAGCTGCAACATCACTGCCTGGTACAGCAACTGCTCTGCCTCAACAGAGGGTAGTGCGTGCAGCTGCGTAAGCTGCCTGCCATCCAGGACAGTGTAAGGTGCCTGCCATCCAGGACCGGAGTGCAAAGTCTAGGACAAAAAGGCTTCTCAACAGTTTTTACCCCCAAGCCATAAGACTCCTGAACTGGTAATCAAATGGCTACCCAGACTATTTGCATTGTGTGCCCCCCCCACCCCAACCCCTCCTTTTACACTGCTGCTGCTCTCTGTTTATCATGTATGCTTAGTCACTTTAACTATACATTCATGTACATACTACCTCAATTGGGCCGACCAACCAGTGCTCCCGCACAGTGGCTAACCTGGCTATCTGCATTGTGTCCCACCCACCCACCCATCATCCTCCAACCCCTCTTTTACGCTACTGCTACGCTCTGTTCATCATATATGCATAGTCACTTTAACCATATCTACATGTACATACTACCTCAATCAGCCTGATTAACCGGTGTCTGTATGTAGCCTCGCTACTTTTATAGCCTCGCTACTGTATATAGCCTGTCTTTTTACTGTTGTTTTATTTCTTTACCTACCTATTGTTCACCTAATACCTTTTTTGCACGAGCCTGTAAGTAAGCATTTCACTAAGGTCTACTGTTGTATTCAGCGCACGTGACAAAGAAACGTTGATTTGATAGAAATGTAGGGCATGAAGTTTGGGCTTGGAATGGTGAAGGAATTGAAAGCAAACTTCACTGTAACCCTGTAGGAAAATTCTATCTCTCAAAATGCTTAGCATTTTCTTTCTTGGTGTGGCAGCATGTGGGATGAACTGCTGATGCTACAGATCTACTAGATTCAGAGAGACAGCATTTGTGTGTAAGTGGTCTTCAATCCTGGTCCTTTGAGACCCAGGATGTGTACATTAGGTGTTTTGTTCTAGCCCAGCTCGAACACAACTGATCAAGCCCTTGATTAGTTAAATCAGGTTTGTTATTATTGGTCTTCAACAAAGGGCTACACATCCAGTTGATCGCCAGGACCAGGATTGAACAACACACGTCTGTGGGTAATAAATGAAGTACACATGATACTGCTGGAGGAGCATCTTTTGAACAGATGGAGATTTCCTATGAAGTCAAATATGATGTATCAACCCTGTTGGTTGGTTTCCTACGCCAATGCCTCAATGACAATGTATAACTGTCAGTATTCTTCAGACGGAATACATATAAATGACTGAAGAGTCAAATATAAAGATCCACTTACAGTATGCTATAGCTGCCAAAATATCACCCTGTAGGCACATATTTTCAAATACAGTGCCTTCAGAAAGTATCCACACCCCTTGACTTATTCCACATTTTGTTGTGTTACGGCCTGAATTCAAAATGAATTAATTTTGTATTTTTCTACCCATCTGTACACAATACCCCTTAATGTTAGAATAACCTTTGGCAGGGATTACAGCTGTGAGGCTTTCTGATAAGTCTCTAAGAGCTTTCCACACCTGGATTGTACAATATGTTCTTGTAACGCTCCGGGTGTCGTGGGTGTGGAGTCAGACGCAGGAAACAGAGAGTGCGAGGCTGTGCTATTTAATGTCCAAAAAACGCAACACAGGGTGCTCACAACCAAAATATACGACCAGGAACAAACACGCTCCTCTACATACAAAACAGAAGGTCACAATAATCAATCCCGCACAAAGAACCAGGCGGGCCGGCTGACTAATAAAGCCTCACTAATTATACCCAACTCAAAACAGGTGTACTCAATAAACACATAAGGAGGGGGAGGAAAGAATCAGTGGCAGCTAGTAGGCCGGCGACGACGACCGCCGAGCGCCACCCGAACGGGAAGGGGAGCCACCGTCGGTCGGAGTCGTGACAGTTCTCCATTATTCTTTTCAAAATTCTTTAAGTTCTGTCATTTTTAAGTCTTGCCATGGATTGTCAAACAGATATAAGTGAAAACTGCAACTCGGCCACTCAGGAACGTTCACTGTCTTCTTTGTAAGCAACTCCAGTGTAGATTTGGCTTTGTGCTTTAGGTTATTGTCCTACTGAAAGGTGAATTCATCTCCCAATGTGTGGTGGAAAGCAGACTGAACTCGGTTTTCCTCTGGGATTTTGCCTGTTCTTAACACCATTCTGTTTCTTTCTTATCCTGAAAAACTCAGTCCATAACGATTGCAAGCATACCCATAACATGATCAAATCAAATCAATGCTTGAAAATATGGAGAGTGGTACTCAGTAATGTGTTGTATTTGCCCCAAACTTAACACTTTGTATTCAGGAGAAAAATTGAATTGCTTTGCCACATTTTTTACAGTATTACTCTAGTGCCTTGCTACAAACAGGATGCATGTTTTGGAAGATTGTATTCTGTACAGACTTCCTTCTTTTCACTCTGTCAATTAGGTTAGTATTGTGGAGTAACTACAATGTTGTTGATCCATCCTCAGTTTTCTCCTATCATGGCCATTAAACTCTGCATCTACTTTAAAGTCACCATTGGCCTCGTGGTGAAATCCCTGAGCGGTTTCCTTCCTTTCCGGCAACTGAGTTAGGAACGACGCCTGTATCTTTGTAGTGACTGGGTGTATTGATACACCATTCAAAATGTAATTAATAACTTCACCATGCTCAAAGGGATAGCCAATGTCTGCTTTTTTAACTTCCAATGTCCTTCTTTGTGAGGCATTGGCAAACCTCACCGGTCTTTGTGGTTAAATCTGTGTTTGAAATTCATTGCTCGACCGAGGAACCTTACCGATAACCAAAAATCATGTTATTAAAAACTATTATTGCACACAGAGTGAGTCCATGCAACTTAATATGTGACTTAAGCAATTCTTTAGGCTTGAATATATTTAGGCTTGCCATAACAAAGAGGTTGAATACTTATTGACTCAAGACATTTCAGCTTTTCATATTTAATTAATTTGTAAACATTTGGTAAAACATAATTCAACTTTGACATTATGGGGTATAGGTCAGTGATAAAAAAAAATCTAAATTTAAAATCCATTTTAAAATCAGGCTGTAACACATCAAAATGTGAAAAAAAAAGTTGAGGGGTGTGAATACTACACTAATTATTTTGAGTGCTGTGTCCACACAGCAGAGGGAAACCATCAGATGGATTCCAGATGTTAGACAGCCCATCACAATCAATCTTGCATGAAATAACATAAGTTGGTTTATCAAGGGAACAAGGACATGGCTACTATTAAATAATGTAATTACAGTGCATTCAGAAAGTATTCAGAACCCTTCCCGTTTTCCACATTTTGTTACGTTCTAGCCTTATTCTAAAATTGATTCACTTATTTTTTTCATCATCAATCGACTCACAATACCCCATAATGATAAAGGGAAAACAGGTTTGCAAATTTGTAAAATGTTTTAAACAGAAAGACCTTATTTACATAAGCTCAAGTGCACCCTGTTTCCACTGATCATCCTTGACATGTCCCTACGGCTCGATTGGAGTCCACCTGTGGTAAATTCAATTGATTGGACATGATTTTGAAAGGCACACACCTTTCTATATAAGGTCCCACAGTGCATGACAGAGCAAAAACCAAGCCATGAGGTCGAAGGAATAAACATTTTGCAAAACAATTTGCAGCATTAAATGTCCCCAAGAACACAGTGGCCTTCAATTATCTTAAATGGAAGAAGTGTGTAACCACCAAGACTCTTCCTAGAGCTGGCCGCCCAGCCAAACTAAGCAATCAGGGGGGACAGCCTTGGTCAGGGAGGTGACCAAGAACCCGATGGTCACTCTGACAGAGCTCCAGTGTTCCTCTGTGGAGATGGGAGAACCTTCCAGAAGGACAACCATCTCTGCAGCACTCTACCAATCAGGCCTTTTATGGTAGAGTGACCAGACGGAAGTAAAAGGAACATGACAGCCGCTTGAAGTTTGCAAAAAGGCACCTAAAGTATTATCAGACCATGATGAAACCAAGACTGAACTCTTTGGCCTGAATGCCAAGTGTCATGTCTGGAGGAAACCTGGCACCATCCCTACGGTGAAGAATGGTGGTGGGAGCATCATGCTGTGGGGATGTTTTTCAGTTGCAGGGACTAGGAGACTAGTCAGGATCGAGGGAAAGATGTACAGAGCAAAGTACAGAGAGATCCTTGACGAAAACCTGCTCCAGAGCGCTCAGGACCTCAGGCTGGGGCAAAGGTTCACGTTACAAAAGAACAACGACCATAAGCACAAAGCCAAGACAACACAGAAGTGGGTTCAGGACAAGTCTCTGAATGTCTTTGAGTGTCCCAGACAGAGTTCTGACTTGAACCCGATTGAACATTTCTGGAGAGACCTGAAAATGGCCGTACAGCAACATTCCCCATCGAACCTAACAGAGCTTGAGAGGATCTGGAGAGAAGAATGTGTGACACTCCCCAAATACAGGTGTGCCAAGCTTGTAGACTTATAACCAAGAAGACTCTAGGCCGCAATCGCTGCCAAAGGCGCTTAGACAAAGTACTGAGTAATGGGTCTGAATACTTATGTAATTGTAATATTAAATGTTTTAGTATTTTTTATGAATTTGCACAAAAAAAAATGTTTTTGCTTCATCATTATGGGGTATTTATTGTGTGTAGATTGATGAGGGGGAAAAAACAAGGTAATTATTTTTAGAATAAGGCTGTAACATAAAATGTGGAAGAAGTCAAGGGGTCCGAATATAGCCAAATGTTATATGCTACACTTTTGATTGTAGCCTAATGATAATACCAGCAATGAGGTGCATAATTGTTATTCTCTCAGATGTGGGCATTTTTCAGACACAATGTAATGTTTTAGTCTTGGGAGAGCTGTTTTCTTTAGCCAAAAAGGAATGTGTAGTTGGTTGGCTGTTGTCTGGTTAGTTTGTGACCATTTAGTCTACCGAGCATCCTGTAAACCGATACCGTTATTGAGCACAACCTTCCCACACACTTTCCCCTCTCTCGTAACCTCGTCTTGTTACGCTGCTTGTTTGTGTGTGCGCGAGAGCGAGAGACGGAGAGAGATAGTATAATCGAGAGAGATTTCACCATCATTTCATCACTTTACAACACCTCCTTCGCCTCTTTCTGACTATTTGCGTCTCAATCATCTCGTTGCAAGTGACGGAGCTAGAGGAACAGCGACAAGAGAGATGGGAGACAATGTATACAAGATCACCAACCTGTGCGACGCCATCGATCAATCCATCTTTCCAAGCTACCGATAAAGTCTGACGCAGCACCATAGAGAAATATATTTGACGATAGAACAGAGGGAGCATCAAAGCTGCAAATCCTTTGAATTAATTAACCAGTTACTTTGGATTGTGATGCATTTACAATACGTGTCGGTTTATTTTACTTCAATGAAGGATGACAGACTACGGACGCGTCCTCTGCTTCCCGGCTGCTATCAGCAAACAGAATGTAGTCTACGAATTGTAAAATAGTCCATGTTTTACGTATCTTCTGGATTTTGGGCATATGCGCGCATTGGAAAGGTATAATAAGTCTATAGGCTATATTTTCTTTATTGATGGACAGACGTGGTGTGTAAGCGCACATAGCCTAAGCACGATGATGCGTTCGTAGCCTAGCTGTTGGCATACACCCTAAATCTCTACACACGTTTCTGCATGTATGATAACCCCGACCTTGTCATATCGATGAAAGTAGTGGTGATTTATGGTACGCATTTCACCTCATCTCAATAATGACACATCGTTCTGGGAATTTCAATCACATTTCTGATGGCTTGCAATAATCAGCAGTTTATTTCACCGAATACTGAATGCATTTGACAAACATTTGACAGATTCGCCTACTTGTTTATTGATCATTAGGCTCCCAGAGAGTGTTTTTAAAAAAGAACGCCAGTTACGTATTGAAAGAGTAATAGGCTGCAAAAATAAACACAACAAAAAGATGAAAAAGATCAGCCTCAGAAGAGATTCTGTAGGTTACCGAGAAAACGGCAAAGGGGTCACATTTCAGCGTTGGGGTTGTGAGACAGTCAGAAGAGAAGGAGCCGCTGCGGCCAAGGAGCCTTCTGTGGGACTGCACGACAAGGAGCTACCGCTGCCAGCGTTGAAAAGCATGGCTTGGGGTTGGTGGAAGAAAGAATCGAATAATCTTGAGACATCATAACGATCATTATAACAATATACATCACGAAATATTTTGAGTAATAGGCCTACCACATTTTTGATTGTGTTAAGAGGTGTGGCAAGTAGCCATTTCAACAAAAATATATATATATATTGGTCATTATTAGCATATTTTAACAAAGGCTATTTATGATGTGTATGTTGTATTTACTAATACGTATAATCTAAAGACTGTGTGCAGGTATATTTGAATAATAGCCTACTTGTATTCTTAGTTGCACTGACCATATAGCATTGTAATAATGGGATGTTTGGAAAGACGTTACCACAGACACAAGCTAAGTCCATGTCACAAGCGACACAAACTCATTTGAAAACAGTATCCTGTTAATGTGCTTCTCCAAAATCTGCACACTGATGAGAACTGCTAGCAAGATGAACAGCCTTATCACTCATTGTCCTCAAAAATGCACAACATTTTGGCAAATGACATATGCTTACTTCACAGAGAGCTATCTTCACTTATTGAAAGTGTATTATCATAAATGCAATTGCACACATTCAAAGAACATCTACAGTAAAGGTGAACATTTTCAAATGCATACTAATTTAGCTTAAAATAACGAGATGCACACACTCCTATTCCTGTCCATTGTGATGTGAAGAGTACCAATTTGGTAGTGATAAAGGAGCATGGATATCAGGCCACTTTAAGTGTCTCAAATGTGGTCACAGAGAATACTGTTAAGCACAAGCTAACTTAAAAAGGAGAGGACCCTATACCCTATTACTGGACACATCTCAGCCTACACCACCCCCTGTGTTGTGGACCAACAAAACCTGGAACCTTTCTACTAACCCCCCTGCGTAAGCAACTTGGAAACCAACCCTGACTCTGACTCCCTGATATAACTCAGTTGTCGAGCTGCACTACTTGGAAATCAACGACTCACAGCCTGACTTTTGGGTAAGGCCTGTAAATCTATCAGCGTCTTTGATGATTTGTCCATGTAATCCTCTCCAATGTTGATTGTCAGAAGTGTCTAACTGAGACTGAATTGTAACTGTAAACTGCAATTGCACTGAAGTTCCAATATATAGCCGCCTCGACAAGGGCCCTGTCCAGAAACAACCCCTAGCTCCAAATCCTATAGCCATGTGAATCTGAATTTATTTCATAGGTATAAGTGATATGGTAGTAGATCCTTCGCCCTCTGGTATGCTAGATGGAGCTACTACCATATGGTTTTACCAGTCCAATTCCTTCAGATCTACATGAAGTGCCCAGGGATTGTTTTTGGACCGGGCCGTGGGCTGTTGTGGAAAGAAAAGGATCCAGAATAGAAATCTGGATAAACACAAGCCAATAAGGGGCAAGGGATGGGACTGGTCGGCTTGTATGTTACTGATTGCTCAAAAGTGTTATTGTAACATTAATTTTGGCCTTGGCCATCCATGCATGCCATGTGCTGTTCAGAGGCTACCTGAACTGTCACATCACATCTTGATTTGTTGATGGAGGACCTGAGGCTCACAATGTTGTTTTTACCAGTATTTCTTCCTGGTTAACGTATTGTGACCAATAATGTAGTGGAGTCTTTTTATATTTGGTGAATACCCTTATGCACCTATTATTCTAAATTAGCATTGTTAGTGTTAGCTTTAATGTTTGGTACTCTGCACCCTTTATATTCCCCAATGTCTATGTCCGCCTTTTTACCCCTACATCCCTGCTTGTAACACTACAGTATACTTAGGTCCTTAGTTTGTTCCTGTTAAAACGCTAGTCTTGCCATTTCCACATTTTAGCCAGAATTAAATAATTACAGATGGTCTATTTTCCACAAATCGTTTTCAGAAGTTTTTGACGTGCACATTCCTGGTGTGTCCTGGATTGGAGAGAGTCGACACTTGATTTAGCAGTAAGCAGTCTCATTCCGTGAGCTGGATGATATTCCATCCAGGTTTGCCACCCGCACTGAATGGGTCACACCATGGGACAGACAATTTCTAAACTCACTAGACCCAGGATGTGCTGCTATGCAAATCAAAGGCACTCCTGGTAGCATTCCAGCCCTTGTTCTGTGCTCAGTCTACCTGGCAAATACATGAGTTCCACACCTTCTTGGATGCTAGTCATAGCTCTGAACTTTTGCCATCAAGATGTCTATTGATGACGTGCTTCCAAATGTGAAGCTCCTGTTTTCTGACTAAGTTTAGTCCCTTATATAGCATTAGCTTTGTACTGTACCTAACAGATTGGAAACTGAAGTTAGTGTGTGCAGTGAGAACTTCAAATGAATAGTTGTCATGGTAACAATAGAAAAAGGGGAGCACTGGGAGATGCACACAGCATTGAAGCAGATATAAACCTACCGTAGATGCTGTGGCAAACTCTTGCAGTATCATTCCTGTTGTTCACACACATCAAATTGTTCAGCCAACACTAATCGAGTGTGCTTGAGTGTAGTTAGCTGCAGATTATGTTAATTAATCCCAGAGTGTAAGGCTCTGGCAATATCTATTAAACTACTAACATTTAGCATTTTCTAAGATAGTCATAAGATGGACGGACCATTTCTATTTGATTTGGAATTGTAGGACCCTTGTAGGTATCCAAAATAAATATTTAAAATAATATTTGATGAAACATTGAATTCGGCTTTACTGCTATTAGCCCATAGAAACGCATTGAATAACACATTCGATACAGGGCAAAATAAAATTGTACAAAAATAAATAAAAAGGAAGTATGATTTTAAATGTCTGAAATGCATCTAAGAGATATCAGAAAGCATCAGGGATGGAAAAAAGGTGACATGTGCAACCCTGGTTTCAAAATAAGCCTATTCACCTGTGAAGTTTGTGGGAGTCGTAGAGCAAATATGTCATGTACTGTCATGTTGTGTCTTGTCTCTGTCCTTTCCCTTCACCCTGTCTCCCTCTGCTGGCCGTTATTAGGTTACCTTTTCTCCCCCGCTTTCCCCCAGCTGTTCCTTGTCTCCTCCTAACTACCCATTCACCCCGTTTCCCACCTGTTCCCTTTTTCCCTCTGATTAGGTCCCTATATCTCTCTCTGTTTTTGTTCCTGTCCTTGTCGGATTCTTGTTTGTTGTGTTTCATGCCTGAGCCAGACTATCGTCATGTTTGCTGTAACCTTGTCCTGTCCTGTCGGAATCTGCCGGTCTATCTGAGCCTACCACAGTTTGGTTATTAAAGAAGCTCTGTTTAAGTTAGTTCGCTTTTGGGTCCTCATTCACTCACCTAACAGAAGAATCCGACCAAGAATGGACCCAGCGACTTCGGATCCTCTCCACTCAGCCGTCGGGATCCAGGGAGCGATGCTAGGCAGACACGAGCAGGAAGTGTCTGCTGCTCGACATGCCGTTGAGACCCTGGCCACCCAAGTCTCCAACCTCACAGAACAGGTTCACCATCTCCGCCTCGATCCACCGGCCACTTCCAGGGCTTTCGAATCTCCGGAGCCCAGAATCAATAACCCGCCGTGTTACTCTGGGGAGCCCACTGAATGCCGCTCGTTCCTCACCCAGTGTGATATTGTGTTTTCTCTCCAGCCCAACACTTACTCCAGGAGCACTGCTCGTGTCGCCTACGTCATATCTCTCCTTATTGGACGGGCTCGTGAGTGGGGCACGGCAATCTGGGAGGCAAGGGCTGAGTGTACTAACCAGTATCAGGACTTTAAGGAGGAGATGATACGGGTTTTTGATCGATCTGTTTTTGGGGAGGAGGCTTCCAGGGCCCTGTCTTCCCTATGTCAAGGCAATCGATCCATAACAGACTACTCTATTGAGTTTCGCACTCTTGCTGTCTCCAGTGGCTGGAACGAGCCGGCCTTGCTCGCTCGTCTTCTGGAGGGTCTCCGCGCAGAGGTAAAGGATGAGATTCTCTCCCGGGAGGTTCCTTCCAGCGTGGATTCCTTGATTGAACTCGCTATTCGCATTGAGCGACGGGTTGATCTTCGTCACCGAGCTCGTGGAAAGGAGCTCGCGCTCTCCGTCGCCCCCCTCTCCGCATCACTACCATCTTCCTCTGCCGGCTCGGGTGCTGAGCCCATGCAGCTGGGAGGTATCCGCATCTCGACTAAGGAGAGGGAACGGAGAATCACCAACCGCCTCTGTCTCTATTGCGGTTCCGCTGGTCATTTTGTCACTTCATGTCCAGTAAAAGGCCAGAGCTCGTCAGTAAGCGGAGGGCTACTGGTGAGCGCTACTACTCCTGTCTCTCCTTCAAGATCCTGCACTACCTTGTCGGTCCATCTACGCTGGACCGGTTCGTCAGCTTCCTGCAGTGCCTTAATAGACTCTGGGGCGGAGGGCTGTTTTATGGACGAGACCTGGGCTCGGGAACATGACATTCCTCTCAGACAGTTAAAGGAGCCCACGGCCTTGTTCGCCCTGGATGGTAGTCCTCTCCCCAGGATTCAGCGTGAGACGCTACCTTTAACCCTCACTGTTTCTGGTAATCATAGTGAAACCATTTCTTTTTTAATTTTTCGTTCACCTTTTACACCTGTTGTTTTGGGCCATCCCTGGCTAGTTTGTCATAATCCTTCCATTAATTGGTCTAGTAATTCTATCCTCTCCTGGAACGTCTCTTGTCATGTGAAATGTTTAATGTCTGCTATCCCTCCTGTTTCCTCTGTCTCTTCTTCACAGGAGGAGCCTGGTGATTTGACAGGGGTGCCGGAGGAATATCACGATCTGCGCACGGTGTTCAGTCGGTCCAGGGCCACCTCTCTTCCTCCACACCGGTCGTATGATTGTAGTATTGATCTCCTTCCGGGAACCACCCCCCCCCCCCCGGGGTAGACTATACTCTCTGTCGGCTCCCGAACGTAAGGCTCTCGAAGATTATTTGTCTGTAGCTCTTGACGCCGGTACCATAGTCCCCTCCTCCTCTCCCGCCGGAGCGGGGTTTTTTTTTGTCAAGAAGAAGGACGAGTCTCTGCGCCCCTGCATAGATTATCGAGGGCTGAATGACATAACAGTGAAGAATCGTTATCCGCTTCCTCTTATGTCTTCAGCCTTCGAGATCCTGCAGGGAGCCAGGTTTTTCACTAAGTTGGACCTTCGTAACGCTTACCATCTCGTGCGCATCAGGGAGGGGGACGAGTGGAAGACGGCGTTTAACACTCCGTTAGGGCACTTTGAATACCGGGTTCTTCCTTTCGGCCTCGCTAACGCTCCAGCTGTCTTTCAGGCATTAGTCAATGATGTCCTGAGAGACATGCTGAACATCTTTGTTTTCGTTTACCTTGACGATATCCTGATTTTTTCACCGTCACTCCAGATTCATGTTCAGCACGTTCGACGTGTCCTCCAGCGCCTTTTAGAGAATTGTCTTTTTGTGAAGGCTGAGAAGTGCACTTTTCATGCCTCCTCCGTCACATTTCTCGGTTCTGTTATTTCCGCTGAAGGCATTAGGATGGATCCCGCTAAGGTCCAAGCTGTCATTGATTGGCCCGTCCCTAAGTCACGCGTCGAGCTGCAGCGCTTTCTCGGCTTCGCGAACTTCTATCGTCGTTTCATCCGTAATTTCGGTCAGGTGGCAGCTCCTCTCACAGCCCTTACTTCTGTCAAGACGTGCTTTAAGTGGTCCGTTTCCGCCCAGGGAGCTTTTGATCTCCTCAAGAATCGTTTTACATCCGCTCCTATCCTTGTTACACCTGACGTCTCTAGACAGTTCGTTGTCGAGGTTGACGCGTCAGAGGTGGGCGTGGGAGCCATTCTTTCTCAGCGCTCCCTCTCTGACGACAAGGTCCACCCATGCGCGTATTTTTCTCATCGCCTGTCGCCGTCGGAACGTAACTATGATGTGGGTAACCGCGAACTGCTCGCCATCCGGTTAGCCCTAGGCGAATGGCGACAGTGGTTGGAGGGGGCGACCGTTCCTTTTGTCGTTTGGACTGACCATAGGAACCTTGAGTACATCCGTTCTGCCAAACGACTTAATGCGCGTCAGGCGCGTTGGGCGCTGTTTTTCGCTCGTTTCGAGTTCGTGATTTCTTATCGTCCGGGCTCTAAGAACACCAAGCCTGATGCTTTGTCTCGTCTCTTCAGTTCTTCAGTAGCCTCCACTGACCCCGAGGGGATTCTCCCTGAGGGGCGTGTTGTCGGGTTGACTGTCTGGGGAATTGAGAGGCAGGTAAAACAAGCGCTCACTCACACTCCGTCGCCGCGCGCTTGTCCTAGGAACCTTCTTTTCGTTCCCGTTCCTACTCGGCTGGCCGTTCTTCAGTGGGCTCACTCTGCCAAGTTAGCCGGCCACCCTGGCGTTCGGGGTACGCTTGCTTCCATTCGCCAGCGTTTTTGGTGGCCCACCCGGGAGCATGACACGCGTCGTTTCGTGGCTGCTTGTTCGGTCTGCGCGCAGACTAAGTCCGGTAACTCTCCTCCTGCCGGCCGTCTCAGGCCGCTTCCTATTCCCTCTCGACCGTGGTCTCACATCGCCTTAGATTTTGTCACCGGACTGCCTTCGTCAGCGGGGAAGACTGTTATTCTTACGGTTGTCGATAGGTTCTCTAAGGCGGCTCATTTCATTCCCCTTGCTAAGCTTCCTTCTGCTAAAGAGACGGCACAAATCATCATCGAGAATGTTTTCAGAATTCATGGCCTTCCGTCGGACGTCGTTTCGGACAGAGGTCCGCAATTCACGTCTCAATTTTGGAGGGAGTTTTGCCGTTTGATTGGGGCTTCCGTCAGTCTCTCTTCCGGCTTTCACCCCCAGTCTAACGGTCAAGCAGAACGGGCCAATCAGACTATTGGTCGCATCTTACGCAGTCTTTCTTTTCGTAACCCTGCGTCTTGGTCAGAACAGCTCCCCTGGGCAGAATACGCCCACAACTCGCTTCCTTCGTCTGCGACCGGGCTATCTCCTTTTCAGAGTAGCCTCGGGTACCAGCCTCCGCTGTTCTCATCTCAGTTCGCCGAGTCCAGCGTCCCCTCCGCTCAGGCTTTTGTCCAACGTTGCGAGCGCACCTGGAAGAGGGTCAGGTCTGCACTTTGCCGTTATAGGACGCAGACTGTGAGGGCTGCTAATAAGCGTAGAACTAAGAGTCCTAGATATTGTCGCGGTCAGAGAGTTTGGCTCTCCACTCAGAACCTTCCCCTTAAGACGGCTTCTCGCAAGTTGACCCCGCGGTTCATTGGTCCGTTCCGTATTTCTCGGGTCATTAATCCTGTCGCAGTTCGACTTCTTCTTCCGCGATACCTTCGTCGCGTCCACCCGGTCTTCCATGTCTCCTGCATCAAGCCCGTCCTTCGCGCCCCCGCTCGTCTTCCCCCCCCCCCCCCCCCCATCCTTGTCGAGGGCGCACCCATCTACAGGGTCCGTAGAATTTTGGACATGCGTCCTCGGGGCCGTGGTCACCAGTACCTCGTAGATTGGGAGCGGTACGGTCCTGAGGAGAGGAGTTGGGTTCCCTCTCGGGACGTGCTGGACCGTGCGCTGATCGAGGATTTCCTCCGTTGCCGCCAGGTTTCCTCCTCGAGTGCGCCAGGAGGCGCTCGGTGAGTGGGGGGGTACTGTCATGTACTGTCATGTTGTGTCTTGTCTCTGTCCTTTCCCTTCACCCTGTCTCCCTCTGCTGGCCGTTATTAGGTTACCTTTTCTCCCCCGCTTTCCCCCAGCTGTTCCTTGTCTCCTCCTAACTACCCATTCACCCCGTTTCCCACCTGTTCCCTTTTTCCCTCTGATTAGGTCCCTATATCTCTCTCTGTTTTTGTTCCTGTCCTTGTCGGATTCTTGTTTGTTGTGTTTCATGCCTGAGCCAGACTATCGTCATGTTTGCTGTAACCTTGTCCTGTCCTGTCGGAATCTGCCGGTCTATCTGAGCCTACCACAGTTTGGTTATTAAAGAAGCTCTGTTTAAGTTAGTTCGCTTTTGGGTCCTCATTCACTCACCTAACAAAATAATGGGCTCAAACCCTTCAGACTTTACAGACGTTTTCACGAGAAGACCTGTGCTGAGTTGGCAAGTCGATGGGACCGACTTTAGATGAGTCCTGTAAATCTTGTGGGCGTTGTTGAACAAAATGGATGACATGTTCCAATTCGTTCTGACTTTACAGATGTTCTCATATAAAAAAAATATATTTTTATTCAAATATGTTTTATTGTCACGGACCGGATAGGTGCCGTGAAATGTGTTGTTTTACAGGGTCAGCCATAGTAGTACGGGGCCCCTGTAGCATATTAGGGTCAAGGGCAGAGTGACAGATTTTTCACCTTGTCGGCTCGGGCACTCAAACCAGCAAGCAACCTTTCAGTTACTGGCCCTCCGCTGGTCAACAAAAGCCGGAACTATTTTTGAATAGGCCATCTATTCCTATTACTTCTTAATTAAAAATGTAGATATGTAGGCCGATTAAAGTTTTAGTCCACAAAAATATCTCAAACTCATGAACAGTAAACATGTGGAAGGCTTGGGGCTATTGTGTACTTCTCAAACACCCACTCTCAATCTTCTTTGCTCTCCCTTCCCTCCCTCTCTCTCCCTCTCTCTCTCTCTCTCTCTCTCTCAGTTATCTGGAAGCTGTTACCACCCACACACACTCTGGCCTGATATCAAATTTACATTTAGAATATAAACACACACACACAAATACAGAGATTTTCACAACGATGTCATCACACACACAAGATAATAATGTTATTTCAATGTTAAAATATTTTGTTGTGTGATATGTAATAATGTCACAGCAAGAGCCATAAGGCATGTGTTTGCACTAGGATACCAGTTGTGTGTCTTATTACTGTTCTATTCCTCTGGTACCAGGCCCTATGCAAAACTATTTGACTTGTTCCTCACACATGATTGTGAAAAATTCACTCTGATTTGCACATTGTGTGGGTGGTGTTTGTGTACTGTACGTGTAGAGTGTGTGTGTGGTACTGTATGTTGGTGTGAATTGACTGTGGTTTTGGCCTGGATGATTAACTCTCAAGTCTCTTGCTCCAAATTATTAGTGTTGCCAATGTCTTATGGTTCAAGTGGAAGCTTTTAGAGTTGTTACCATGGATGCAATACAATGAGCTGGAATCCAGAATAGAACATAGAGAGAGAAAGAACGAGAGAGAGAGACTGACTCACTGCTCAATGTCAGAATGGCTCACCATCCCATTCTGACATGTGAACACTTATACGATAATGTACACCTTGATCAGAACAGTGTCATAACCTTTGCTAAGGACCTAAAGGATGCAACACTTAGCAGGGACCCCAATTTGGGACTATGCCCTGTGTAGGGTGCCTTCTTTTGGATGGGACGTTAAACGGGTGTCCTGACTCTCTGTGGTCACTAAAGATCCCATGGCACTTATCGTAAAAGTAGAGGTGTTAACCCCGGCTTCCTGGCTAAATTCCCAATCTGGCCTTCATACCATCATGGCCAACTAATCATCCCCAGTTTACAACTGGCTCATTCATCCCCCCCTCCTCTCCCCTGTAACTATTCCCCAGATTGTTGGTGTAAATTAGGATGTGTTCTCACCAGATTTCTTACCTGGTAAAATAAGGGTAAAATAAAAAAAAATGTATCAGCCGACATATAACCTCTCACAAATCTCTCACAAACCTATAACCTCTAACCTCTCACAGGTAACCTCTCACAAAAGACACCTAGAACTATCAGAGATGAATATGCAGACTACTGGACTAGACAGACCTTTTAATTCACACACTCACACTCTCACACACAGACACACACACAAGAAAAACATATATACAAAGGGTTGAAGATTGCATTGAACCAATTCTTTATGCAATCTCATTCCAATCTTATTGATTTGTTTATACACTTGAAGTCGGAAGTTTACACACACCTTAGCCAACTACACTTAAACTCAGTTTGTCACAATTCCTGACATGTAATCCTAGTAAAAATTCCCTGTCTTAGGTCAGTTAGGATCCCCACTTTATTTTAAGAATGTGAAATGTCAGAATAATAGTAGAGAGAATTATTTATTTCAGCTTTTATTTTTTTCATCACATCCCTAGTGGGTCAGAAGTGTACATACACTCAATTAATATTTGGTAGCATTGCCTTTAAATTGTTTAACTTGGGTCAAATGTTTTGGGTAGCCTTCCACTAGCTTCCCACAATAAGTTGGGTGAATTTTGTCCCATTCCTCTTGACAGAGCTGGTGTAACTGAGTCAGGTTTGTAGGCCTCTTTGCTGTTCTGCCCACACATTTTCTATGGGATTGAGGTCAGGGCTTTGTGATGGCCACTCCAATACATTGACTATGTTGTCCTTAAGCCATTTGCCACAACATTGGAAGTATGCTTGGGGTCATTGACCATTTGGAAGACCCATTTATGACCAAGCTTTAACTTCCTGACTGATGTCTTGAGATGTTGCTTCAATATATCCACATAAGTACCCTCCTCACGATGCCATCTATTTTGTGAAGTGCACCAGTCCCTCCTGCAGCAAAGTACCCCCACAACATGATGCTGCCACCCCCGTGCTTCACGGTTGCGATGGTGTTCTTCAGCTTGCAAGCCTCCCCCTTTTTCCTCCAAGCATAACGATGGTCATTATGGCCAAACAGTTCTATACTTGTTTCATCAGACCAGAGGACATTTCTGCAAAAAAGTACAATCTTTGTCCCCATGTGCAGTTGCAAACTGTAGTCTGGCTTTTTTATGGCTGTTTTGGAGCAGTGGCTTCTTCCTTGCTGAGCGGACTTTCAGGTTATGTCGATATAGGACTCGTTTTACTGTGGATATAGATACTTTTGTACCTGTTTCCTCCAGCATCTTCACAAGGTCATTTGCTGTTATTCTGGGATTGATTTGCACTTTTCGCACCAAAGTACGTTCATCTCTAGGAGACAGAACGCGTCTCCTTCCTGAGCAGTGTGATGGCTGCATGGTCCCATGGTGTTTATACTTGCGTACTATTGTTTGTGTAGATGAACGTGGTACCTTCAGGCATTTTGAAATTGCTCCCAAGAATGAACCAGACTTGCGGAGGTCTACAATTATTTTTCAGAGGTCTTGGCTGATTTCTTTTGATTTTCCCATGATGTCAAGCTAAGAGGCACTAAGATTGAAGGTAGGCCTTGAAATACATCCACAGGTACACCTCCAATTGACTCAAATTATGTCAATTAGCCTATCAGAAGCTTCTAAAGCCATGACGTCATTTTCTGGAATTTTCCAAGCTGTTTAAAGGCACAGTCAACTTAGTGTATGTAAACCTCTGACCCACTGGAATTGTGATACAGTGAATTATAAGTGAAATAATTTATCTGTAAACAATTGTAGGAAAAATTACTTTCATGCACAAAGTAGATGTCCTAACCGACTTGCCAAAACTATAGTTTGTTAACAAGATATTTGTTGAGTGGTTGAAAAACAGGTTGTAATGAATCCAACTTAAGTGTATGTAAACTTCTGTAACTGTAACTATTCTTTATTTTTTTGGTATCATCATAATAATTCTATGTGTAATGATAGGTATGTGTGCATGTATGATTACAGTGCCTTCGGAAAGAATTCAGACCCCCTGACTTTTTCCACATTTTGTTACGTTACAGCCTTATTCCAAAATGTATTAAATTGTTTGTTTTTTCGCTCATCAATTCGCTTTCAATACAACATAATGACAAAACGTAAACAGGTTTTCAGAAATGTTTGCTAAAAAAGAAAAAATATATTAAATACCTTATTTACATAAGTATTCAGACCCTTTGCTATGAGACTCGAAATTGAGCTCAGGTGCATCCTGTTTCCATTGATCATCCTTGAGATTTTTCTACAACTTGATTGGAGTCCACCTGTGGTATGTTCAATTGATTGGACATGATTTGGAAAGGTACACACCTGTCTATATAAGGTCGACTGCATGTCACAGAGAAACCGAGCCATGAGGTCGAAGGAATTGTCCGTAGTGCTCAGAGTCAGGATTGTGTCGAGGCACAGATCTGGGGAAGGATGCAAACAATTTTTTTAGAGCTGAGTAATCAGGGGAGAAGGGTTTTGGTCAGGGAGGTGACCAAGAACCCGATGGTTACTCTGACAGAGCTCTAGAGTTCCTCTGTGGAATCTCTGCAGCACTCCACCAATCAGGCCTTTATTGTACCTGACAGAAACCACTCCTAAGTAAAGGGTCATGACAGCCTGCTTGGAGTTTGCCAAAAGGCACCTAAAGACTCTCAGACCATCAGAAACAAGATTCTCTGGTCTGAAGAAGCCATGATTGAACTCTTTGGCCTGAATGCCTGAAACCTGGCACCATCCCTATGGTGAAACATGGTGGTGGCAGCATCATGCTGTGGGGATGTTTTTCAGCGGCAGGGACTGGGAAACTAGTCTGTATCGAGGAAAAGATGAACGGAGCAAAGTACAGAGAGATCATTGATGAAAACCTGCTCCAGAGCGCTCAGGCTGTGGTGAAGGTTCACCTTCCAACAGGACCATGACCCTAAGCACACAGCCAAGACAACGCAGAAGTGGCTTCGGGACAAGCCTCTGAATGTCCTTGAGGGGCTCAGCCAGAGTCCTTACTTGAACCCGATCTATATATATGTATATGTGTCTATACAGTCCCAGTCAAAAGTTGACACACCTACTCGTTTATTTTTTATTATTTTCTACATTGTAAAATTATAGTGAAGACATCAAAACTATGAAATAACACATATGGAATCATGTAGTAACCAAAAAGTGTTAAACAAATCAAAATATATTTTAGATTTTAGATTCTTCAAAGTAGCCACCCTTTGCTTTGATGACATCTTTGCACACTCTTGGCATTCTCTCAACCAGCTTCACCTGGCATGCTTTTCCAACAGTATTGTAGGAGTTCCCACATATGCTGAGCACTTGTTGGCTGTTTTTCCTTCACTCTGCGGTCCGACTCATCCCTAACCATCTCAGTTGGGGTGAGATCGGGTGATTGGAGGCCAGGTCATCTGATGCAGCACTCCTTCACTCTCCTTCTTGGTCAAAAAGCCCTTACATAGCCCGGAGGTGGGTTAGGTCATTGGCCTGTTGTTAAACAAATTATAGTCCCACTAAGCTCAAACCAGATGGGATGGCGTATCGCTGTAAATAAATCACTGACAGTGTCGCCAACAAAGCACCCCCACACATCACACCTCTTCCTCCATGCTTCGAAGTAGGAACCACACATGCAGAGATCATCAGTTCAACTACTCTGCATCTCACAAAGACACGGCTGTTGGAACAAAAATCTAAAATTTGGACTCATCAGACCAAAGGACAGATTTCCACCGGTCTAATGTCCATTGCTCATGTTTCTTGGCCCAAACTTCTTCTTATTGGTGTCCTTTAGTAGTGGTTTATTTGCAGCAATTTGACAATGAAAGCCTGATTCACGCGGTCTCCTCTGAGCAGTTGATGTTGAGACTTGAACTCTGTGAAGCATTTCTTTGGGCTTCAATTTCTGAGGCTGGTAACTGTAATGATCTTATCCTCTGCTGCAGAGGTAACTGTGTCTTGCGACTGCACTTGAAGAAACTTTCAAAGTTCTTAAAATTTTCCGCATTGACTGACCTTCAGGTCTTAAAGTAATGATGGACTGTTGTTTCTCTTTGCTTATTTGAGCTGTTGTTGCCATAATATGGACTTGGTCTTTTACCAAATAGGGCTATCTTCTGTATACCGCCCCTACCTTGTCACAATACAACTGATTGGCTCAAACGCATTAAGAAGAAAATAAATTCCACAAATTAACTTTTAACAAGGCACACCTGTTAATTGAAATGCATTCCAGGTGACTACCTCATGAAGCTGGTTGAGAGAATGCCAAGCGTGTGCAAAGCTGTCAAGGCAAAGGGTGGCTTCTTTGAAGAATCTATTTTGTTTTGTTTCACTCTTTTTTTTGATTCCATACGTGTTATTTCATAGTTTTGACGTCTTCACTATTATTCTACAATGTAGAAAAAAAAACCTTGAATGAGTAGCTGTGTCCAGGTATGTGTGTGTATATATATATATGTATGTATGTATGTATGTATGTATGTATGTATGTATGTATGTATGTATGTATGTATGTATGTATGTATGTATGTATGTATGTATGTATATATATATATATATATATATATATATATATATATATATATATATATATATATATATATATATATATTTATTTGTATGTATGTGTATATATATATATATATATATATATATATATATATATATATAGAGAGAGAGAGATATGTATATGTGTATGTGTATGTGTATGTATATATGTGTATGTATATACAGTACCAGTCAAATTTTGGACAAAACCTACTCATTCAAGGGCTTTTCTTTATTTTTACTATTTTCTACATTGTAGAATGCCTTTGAAGACATCAAAACCATGAAATAACACATAATCATAGAGTAACTAAAAAAGTGCCAAACAAATACAAATATATTTTATATTTGAGACTCTTCAAAGTAGACACCCTTTGCCTTGATGACAGCTTAGCCATACAAGATGAAGGAATTTTGAAAACTTATTTTGGTCATCTATACAGAAATATCACACAAAAAGACTTACAACATACCCAATTTGACATTCAAGAAACATTTAACATGCTTGAATCAGTCATTAAAAACAACCAAAATTCATTAGATTACCCAATAACCCAACAAAAACAAAATGAAAAGATAAAATATATAAAACTAAAGAAGGCCTGTTAGTGTGACTTAATAAAAATGTATGTACACAGAAAACAAGTGTGCAATAAAAATCTAAAACCAAAGAACATAATTATTTTTGCGACGTTGAGGTGTGAGATAAGACCGCAGTTTGAGTACAAACCTTTTCAACATTTATATCAATGAATTAGCAGACAGGTTGGACCATTCTGCAGCCCCATTTGACACAGAGTTAAAATATATGCTATATGCTGATTGGTTCTTCTATCACAAAGCATAGGAGGTCTTCAACATAACCTTAATATTCTAGAGCAATATTGCCATAATTGGGCCCTGGCAGTAAATGTATAAATTCACCTTGAACAACAACCTAATTGAACACCCCAAAAAGGACTCATACCTTGGTCTGACCTTAGCTGCAGGAAAGTGTAAATGGCAGTGAATGCTCTCAAAGAAAATGCCAGCAGAGCCTTGTATACAATACAAATGAAATTATTCAAAATCAACACCCCAAGTAGAATTTTGACCAAAATATTTGACAGTGGAATCCTACCAATAGCTCTTTTCGGAAGTGATGCTTGGGGGCCCCTCAATAAACTGCACTTTAAAATGTGGGACAAACATCCAATTGAAGCCCTACATGCAGAATTCTTTCGGGAAAATTTGACAAGTCCAAAGAAATACACCAACTATTGCATGTAGGGCAGAATTGGGCTGCTTTCCAGTGGTAATGGAAATACAGAAAAGATTATGAACATTTTGGCTACACCTAAATTCAAGTCCAAATTCAAGTCTCCAATTTAAAACACATCAAACCCAAGAGCTGCGCCCTGAAACGAGCCCTCTCAGTCATCTGGTGTTGAACCAAACCAACCAAGCTGACACCAGCACTGTTTAAAAAAATATATATAAATCATGAACAATCAAAGGACTCATATTTACAACATTGGAAAAAACTAAACAAAATCCCAAAGCCGACTAAATTGCTGTCTGGCCCTAAACAGAGAATATGAATTGGCTGATTATTTCTACTCTATCAGAGATACGAAGCAGAGACCGATCCTTACCAAGTACAGGCTGGCAATAGAAACCGGCAGACATAAAAAGACATGGCTACCCAAAGAGGAGTGTGTATATGGTCACTGTACAACAGGGGAGGTAGAAACAGAGGATGCACTTTCTCTTTTAGTGTGATAAATATTCCCCACCAAGATATTCATTATTCACAGAAATTCTACATTTATTTCAAATGTTAACTTATTAAACCCAGAGGAAAAACACGAAATACTCATGCCAAATATATATTTGCCTGCCATAGCCTAATAGCATCTGGATAATAGCATCTGCATAGTAAACAGTAACTTTAGTATTATTGTTATTAATATTATTATTATTATTATTATTATTATTATTATTGTTGTTGTGATTATTATTCCAAAAAGTTGTGGTACGGGTAGTAGGGGTGATGGAAATGATAGCAGTTTAGTGATGGTGGTGGTAGTAGTAGTAATGATGGTAGTTGTAGTACTGAGAGTTAGTTAGTTTTAAGTTAGTTATAGTTTCATTTTCCACGTTTAGCCTTTGATATTTATTATATTTCTACTATTGACTGTTACCATTTTATTGTTGTTATTTTTGTATTTTTTTAGTATTAATATTTACTACCTTTTTATCTTATTATTTTTTATTCTTTATAATTTTATTACAATGCATATTGTATACATTGTTGCTTTGGCAATATTGCCGCAATATTTTTCATGCCAATAAAGCAGCGTGAATTTAAATGTAAATTTGAGAGCGAGACAGTTCGATATAGG
Source organism: Oncorhynchus mykiss (assembly GCF_013265735.2). NCBI lineage: Eukaryota > Metazoa > Chordata > Actinopteri > Salmoniformes > Salmonidae > Oncorhynchus > Oncorhynchus mykiss. The sequence goes on from NC_048582.1 coordinate 45,232,843, forward strand.
TCATTATCAATAAAATGTCACAATTTGCCTGCCGGCGGCAAGGAGACACCAGCTCTGGTAAAACGTTCGACAATACATGTCGTTTTCAGGGGATTGTTAAATTAATTTGAACTATTTGGTTGTAATATCATCACCTTAGTCAGAACAATTGCGCACATGTAGCTCTGTCAGAGTTATGCAGCAAGTAACTGCATGCTTTTCATGACCAGTAAACATCGATTGATCATGTCATTTCAAATACGTGAGGATAGACTCACGATATCGCTCAGTTTTGTCCACCATTAATTGGATGTTTGAGTGATTTCAAATAAAAGTGAACTATACCTGACAAGTGTGAGTGGTTTAGGTTAATTTCCCATTCTTGGTGGGCTCTGCCTGTCAAGCAGCAGAAAGGCTCATTTGTCGATGTACTGTTAGCTGATAATGTTTACTTTGCAGGCTACTGGTAGAAACGTTGTACAGTTGGCTAATGTACTTTTTTCTTCAACCAACATAGGGCTGGCTACCTTGTAAAGTTAGCTAACATTATCCCTTTTCAACATTGTTATGAGCTCTTGAACACAAACATTTCAATTCATAATGTTATCGTTAACATTGTAGTAAATGTGTATGAGGCCAAAGAAACACAATATAATCTCTGATAAAAAAAAAAAATTACGCATTATTGAACAGTAAGAGACCTTTTCAATAATATCCTCAGTTAGATTAGTCTAGCAGGCAGTAAAAACCATTTTAGAAAAGTTTATATAAGTAAGTAAGTATATAAGTATATAAGTTTGTATTGCTAATTAAACAGTGCATTAAAAGGGAAATAAATTGGATTTGATGTGGCACTCTCTCTACTCTTGTATCAGCAGACTTAATTGAACGGTACTAAACACTTTCAGTTAGGTACGGTCTGAAGAAAACTGAGTGACGGGCTGACAGCACATAATGTCCCTAATGTAATCAAATAGCCTGGACTGAACATAGTCACTTTTTGAGCAAGATTGTATGACATACAGTGTTTGGTGTATGAATCTTTTTTTTTCCCAACGTATGGTATGCAGTTATTACGTTTTTTTGGACCTGGGTTTAAAATGGTCTTAAACTGTACAGTAAAACGGAGCCTCTACTCAGTCAACTATGTTTGTTTTTGGCCAAATGATCAAATCTCTGGTTCTCCATCCCATCAATATTGGCAGGTATGTTTGGGTAGTTGAGATCTTTCAGTGAGATAACTTGGAGGTGCGTAACTTGGTCTTGTGAGCAGGTCTTCTATCGTGCATTCGGAAAGTATTCAGACCCCTTAACTTTTTCTACATGTTGTTACATTATAGCCTTATTCTAAAATGGAGTAAATTGTTTTATCCTGATCTCTCTACACACAATACCCCATAATGACAAAAAAAAGGGGTTTTAGAAATTGTTGCAAATTTATTACGAAGAAAAAAATGGAAGTTACATTTACATAAATATTCAGACCCTTTACCCAGTACTTTGTTTAAGCACCTTTGGCAGTAATTGCAGCCTCAAGTCTTCTTGGGTACAAGCTTGGCACACCTGAATTTGAGGAGTTTTTCCCATTCTTCTCTGCAGATCCTCTCAAGATCTGTCAGGTTGGATGGGGAGCGTCGCTGCACGGGCTCTGGCTCGGTCACTCAAGGACATTCAGAGACTTGTCCTGAAGCCACTCCTGCATTGTCTTGGCTGTGTGCTTAGGGTCGTTGTCCTGTTGGAAGGTGAACCTTCGCACAAGTCTGAGGTCCTGAGCGCTCTGGAGCAGGTTTTCATCAAGGATCTCTCTGTACTTTGGTCCGTTCATCTTTTCCAAGATCCAACTAGTCTCCCATTCCCTGCTGCTGTAAAACATCCCCACATCATGATGCTGTCACCACCATGCTTCACTGTAGGGATGGTATTGGCTAGGTAATAAGAGGTGTCTGGTTACCTCCAGACGTGACGCTTGTCATTCAGGTCAAAGAGTTCAATCGTGGTTTCATCAGACCAGAGAATCTTGTTTCTCATGGTCTAAGAGTCCTTTAGGTGCCTTTTGGCCAACTCCAAGTGGGCTGTCATGTGCCTTTCACCGAGGAGTGGCTTCCGTCTGGCCACTCTACCATCAGGGACTGATTGGTGGAGTGCTGCAGAGATGGCTGTCCTTGTGGAAGGTTCTCCCATCTCCACAGAGCAACTCTGGAGCTCTGTCAGAGTGACTATCAGGTTCTTTGGTCACCTCCCTGTCCAAGTCCCTTCTCCTCGCTTGTTCAGTTTGGCCGGACGGCCAGCTCTAGGAAGATTCTTGGTGGTTCCAAAATTCTTCCATTTAAGAATTATGGAGGCCACTGTGTTCTTGAGGACCTCAGTGCTGCAGACATTTTTTGGTACCCTTCCCCAGATCTGTACCTTGACACAATCCTGTCTCGGAGATCTATGGACAATTACTTTGACCTCATGGCTTGGTTTTTGCTCTGACATGCACTGTCAACTGTGAGACCTTATATAGACAGGTGTGTGCCTTTCCAAATCTTGTCCAATCAATTTACCACAGGTGGACTCCAATCAATTTGTAGAAACATCTCAAGGATGATCAATGGAAACAGGATGCATCTGAGCTCAATTTCGAGTCTCATTGAAAAGGGTCTGAATACTTTATCTAAATAAGGCATTTCATTTTTTTTATTATATACATTTCTAAAAACTTGTTTTTGCTTTGTCATTATGTGGTTGATTGATGAGGGAAACAATTAATTCAATCAATTTTAGAATAAGGCTGTAACGTAACAAAATGTGGAAAAAGGGAAGGCGTTTGAATACTTTCCCAATGCACTGTATCATCAACGTTTAAGATCTTGTAAGAACCTAAAACCTGAAATAATAGGTTGTACTGAATGACACATTTGGCCATGTTTGTGAAGATATGCTACTCAGGACAATGTAGCATTTAGGAGAGCCAAGTGACACTAAATTAAAAAAATAGTTACTCTGAAATGAAAAGGATATTAACAATATAAATCCATATGTGAATCGACTGTATGTGACTCAGTCCCTTCCTATGTGAGTCATTGGGACACAAAAAGACAAAGAATGTGTTATGAAATAGAGGGTATTCTATCCAGGACATTTCTGACACTAGGTGATGGAGTTTACAAAGAATCTTCACTGTATAAATATTCACCAGGGTGAAATCCTTGTCTGTTAGAAAATATAATTTCCACTGTTCCAGCTGTGTGAATGAGATTGAGGAAAAAGCCCTGCATTTTTAGATACAAATTTATAGGAAACAAGGTGGATCTTTGGTGATGCTGGTTTTATCTGATATAAATATGGAAATAATGGTCTATGGCTCTATGGTAGTCAGGATTTTGTCAGGATTTTGTATGCTTTGAGTCACACTGTGGCAGGGATGTTCAAGGTTATTCTAAATGGGGCCTGTGCAGTTTGATGCATTCTCACCAATGTGCTCAGGCGCACGACCTTGGCTGGCATTAAAGTTGATCTCTCATCTTTTTTTCATACATCGTTTTGCAACATTGCCACAAAAACCTGCAAACCAATGTGAACGTTCTAGTTGAATCCTTTTCTAGGACGATGTGGTGATTTTATTTTCTTCTCCCTCATAGAATGTGCTCATGAATGCCTTTTGTATTACCAACTCATATTGAAGTACACATAAGTTCATATAATAGTTTATTATTATAGGCACTTATTTCAGGGTGTTCACAGTTCACGACATCCGATTGCCCTCAGCAAGATTAATTATGCATGTTCAATGAGAGTGAGCAAACTAACTTTCGCAATGCCACCGCATTGATCAAAGCTTGCATTCCATTAGGACATATTTCACTCTTGTTCGGACTTTCAAAATCAAATGTGATTATCTTTGTTTTGTATCAGCAGATTTACGCTGGAAAAGGCTGGCTGAATATTGATGTTGAGAGCCGACTCCAGTAAAACATTGTCAGCACACATATTAATAAAAATCTATGTTGATTCCTTGTTCAGGTCCATGGTAGATAAGTACTGTTTTAAAGCTGTTTACACATCAATGACTGGGGCAGTTATATTTTGGTGATAATCTACGGTACCTCAGATTGTACATCTTTCCAATGACCCTGGAATAATGGAATAATATACATTATTTAAGACTGTGGGACGAAATTCGTTAGAACAAATAAAATAGGAAGAGTTTATCTGGAGAACCCACGTTACTTATTACCTCATGATGTAAAATACATGGAATCTATTGAATTCTACCATCCATTACATACAATACAGCATAGGTCTAAGACGTAATACACTTCAACAGCTGTTATAAACAGGTCTTTTGTTTTTAAATGAAAATTAGTCAAGACTTTCATAAGGATTTGTGTGGGTGGTTGTGTGCATGCATATACTGTATGTATGTATGTATGTATGTATGTATGTATACAACCTAAATAAGGGTCAGCTTTTAGGGTCTGTTATTTTTTCTTCACTAATTGATATGTATCAACTCACATTAAAATATGTTGCCCTTCTAAGAGAAATGACTAGGAGGGGAAATTTGTTAGACAGCAGGATAGAATGAAAAAAGAGAGAGAAGAGAGCGTGCAGAGTTGAGGGGAGGGGAGGATGACAGATAGAAAGAGACAAGAGGAGGGGGAGCACACCACTGGAATTATGTAAAAAAGTGCGTGGGAGAGAACAGATAGAAAGAAGGAGAGTGAGTATTTATGGTGCCTTAAGTATCCACTGAGAAACTGAGCAGAATGTAGCCAGGAGTGTCAGATATTTAGGGGAAAATAAAAGGGGTGTGGGTCAATGTTCCCTCAAATTTGTTTCGGCACTGAGCAAATTTCAGGTCTACTGAGTGCGAATTTGAAAGCTGTGAAAATTCTGTGCTACTTCCAGCATGTGTTTACTGTGAACACTGAGGCTGTACCCGCTTTAAGTTACAGTTTTCACAGTGGCCATGTAGACTACTGTGGCTATTTGATCACAATGTAGGTCTACCAGAGTGGCCTACCATCCAAAACAATGGAGAAAATCCTATAACATTTTAACATGGAAAAAGCTCATATATCATTAGCCTGTAGTAGCAGCCAATGTGTGTCGTTCAATGTAGGCCTACATTCCATGAGACGTTTGAGAAGAAAACTAAACATGCAGGGCTTGACATTAACCTGTTTATCCACCTCAGACAAGAAGATGACTGAAAACGTTGTTGTGTTGTTTGATGCAAGAAACCACTTTACAAAATAAAATGAATTATTATTCCCATACCATTAATACAGAGAATCAGACATATTATGCTACCCTCTGCCTATTGGCTTCGTAGCTTATTCATACCTGTCTTAAAATACTACTCCTTTAAGTAAATAAAAAAGCTGTTTACCTTCTAAGATGTCTAGTAATGTACACATTTTGTGCTCTTGTATGAAGCAATCACTCCCATATTGCTGACTACAAATTATCTATAACTGGTCTAATAACTCAACTAGCATAAGATCTGAACAAAATGTGCACACGTGGCTACATGCAGTTCTCGCATTGATCTCAAAACAAGTGCATCTACTCACGACCGCTCATGCTGTAAACACAGTCCCCTTGAATGTAAATGACACAGATCCATATATGGCAATGGTCTATTTGCATATAGGACTACTGCAGCTCTGATTGTTTATGCTGCATGGGTCTGGGTAGACTACTGGCTGAGTAGTGTGTGTCAATGCAATAGAATCCTACTCCGATGTGTTCTGCCTACAACAAAATATCTTGCATAGTTTGTTTTGTTTCGGTATGTTGCACTGAAAGTGGATAATATTGCGTTGATTCGATCACAGTTACCACAGTAAAGGAAAAGGTTGATAGAATTAACAGGGAAAACTCAAGAACAGTGGTCACCAACCTTTTGTAACGTCTGCTTCCAACTCACACCCTCAAACATGTAGATCCCTGAACGCAGCTCACTTTCTAGCCCACTTTCCAGCTCACACTCTCAAACACCTAGATCCTCTGAACTTAGCTCACGCTCTAGATCCCAATCACCTGAATTCTAATCACCTGTTCACACACCTGTATGTCATTATCAGACACTATTTAGTTCAGATCTTTGCACCCCGTCACTGTGAGGTATTGTTTGCTTTGTGACAGATATCTTTCAGAGCTCTTTTTCCCCCGTGATTTACTCCTCCCATGTTTAATAGTTTTTGACTGCCTCACAAACGACGCCTTTTGCCTATTCCCTGCCTGTATTTTAGCCTATCAGATTTCCTGTTATCTACCTATTTCCTGATCTCCCGGACTATGTTACTAGCCTTCTCCCTGCCTATACTGTTGCACTTTTGGACCCCTGTGTATGACCTTCTGCCTGCCCCTGGAACCAGCTACCTGCCTCCTCCTGTGGTCCTTTGCAATAAACACCTGCTGCGCCCTGCGCTTGAGACCAGCTCTCTGCCTCCCCTCATGTTCATTACACCTTTCCTGAGTCAAGATCACTTTGAGTCAAAAGGCAAGCCAAGATCAACCACTCCAATTTTTTTAACATGACTTTAAAAAACGTAAGTCTATTGTCATGACTTGGCTTGATGGGAGGTTTATGACCCCCATAAATACCCCCCCCCCCCCGTTTCTCTATCTATCCTATAGAATTTACTCTTGAAAAGCCCTTTGTTAACATAGAGATTCTGGTGACATCAAAAGATGGGAAACGGAACCATATTTCACTAAACCAACCAGTTGAAAATATGCGTTGGGACAGTTTAGTTGGCGTCTGAGACATGATTACTGATGAAAGGACGACATAAACTCTATCTTGGAAAGTCTACACATTATAGTTTTCAGATTCACATGGAATTGTTGTCAATTTAAATGTTTAAATATGAAACTATTTGTGAAAAGATTAAATGTCATTTAGCTTCTTAATGAGATAACAGTTTGTCATAGAGTAAACTCTGCCAACTCAGTGGCCCCGCCCATGTGAACAGACAGTGGTTGTAAACTATGAGACACGGCCCTCTCTCCCAATCCTATTTAAGCTCCTTGACGGAAATGTAACTTCCTATTCCGAGGACGTTAGGGTAACAGTCTGCTAAACACTTGTATGAGACCAATAACATTTGATTTGACACTGAACCAAAAAAGGCACAATCTTCCAGCTGATGGTGAAACTCGAGTTGTACCGCATTATTTCACCCTAAAGCACAAATGCATGTTGTTACTGCTATGAACGGAGAAAGTTAAATATTCCTCGCTATTAAAAAAGACTAAAGCCACTAATAATAACAACGCAAACCTATAGATACACTTTCCTACTCATTCATTACTACTGCAGTGCTTGTTGTAGCGCTGGGTGGAAATAGGAAGAACGTGCATTTTATGGCTTATAAAAGTGTTGACAGTGCTGAGTAAGAACTTAAACATGAACTTACTCATAAAAACAGCAGCTCTTTGCTGTATTCGTTGACAGTCTCTCTAGTAATTCTTTTTTTTACATTTTTTTGAAATCTCACAGTATCAACTTTGCTGGACTTTTCTTGTATGCCTGCTTCGTTACTGCAGACACGGTCATCTGAGCCATTCGATTGGCCAGCGGTTAGCTTATATTGCACTTAATTTGATCTCTGGGCCTGCCGGGAAGGAAGAGTTTGTACCTTCAGACACATGAAATGGTACAAAATGGCAACAGTTCGCCTACCCGGCGTGTAGGGCAGCTGAATCGCATGCACCTACCGGCAACAGCCTGAGACTAATACAAAAACACAAGGCTTTATCGTTGTTTTTTTTACAGAAATGTTTGGTGCTCGACTAGAAATGCCTTGGAGATCGACCAGTGGGTCGATATCGACCGTTTAGTGACCACTACTCTAGAAAGTTTAGTGACGTTCAATCTCGTGCTTCTCTCAGTAGGCATCTGTGCGGCAGTCCTGGGGGAGCTGCACGGGCAGTCTCGGGGCTACGCACGTGTGCAGCTTAGAGTGAACGTTGGTGTGGGTTTAACCATACAAATAGAATTGATAGAAAATAGCTGAACATAAGAGCAGCTCTTGTTTACAGTCTGGCAACCATCTTGGTGGCATGGTTTAAGATATTCAAGTTACCATTACTTTAAGGAACAAAGTCGATGACCTTGTGTTATAGGTTGTGTAATAGTAGAGCAGAGGCAGTCCTATTCTTATATAATTGACTTCCCCTGTTGGCTAGCCAACTGAAGCTCCCTCAGCCACTTGACTCGATGGAGTCGGGGGAACAAACGTATTGACGTAGATGATAATTCTATTCTGCCCATATTCCAAGGAGTATTTTAATGTAGTCTGCTCGCCAGTTGGTGGTTATTTTCCATGTTCACATAATTTTGCTGGTGGCCTACTTTTTGATCTGCTTCTGAATGTAGACCTACATGATGGATGACAGATAGATAGAGACGAGAGGAGGGGGAGTACACAGCTGGAATTATGTAAAAAAGTGCGTGGGAGAGAAGAAGAGATAGAAGGAGAGTGAGTATTTATGGTGCCTTAATATGTATTAAAAGGTTATTATTGCTCTACTGGGAAACTGAGGAGAATGTAGCCAGAAGTGTCAGATATTGATGGAAAAATAAAGGGGGTGTGGGTAAATGTTCCCTCAAATTTGTTTCGGCACTGCTGAGCGCAAACTTGAACGTTGTGAAAATTCTGTGCAACTTCCAGTATGCGTTTACTGTGAACACTGAGGCTGTACCCACTTTAAGTTGCAGTTTAAACATTGGCCTTGCAGGCTACTGTGGCTATTTGATAATAATGTAGGTCTACCAGAGTGGCCTACCGTCCAAAACAATGGAGAAATTGCAGCCCATAACATTTTAACATGGAAATAGCTCTTCTATCATTAACCCACAATAGCAGCCAATGTGTGGTGCTCAATGTAGGCCGGGCTTGACATTAACCTGTTTATCCACCTCAGACAAGGAGATGACTGAAAATGTTGTTGTGTTGTGTGATGCAAGAAACCACTTTACAAAATAAAATGCATTATTATTCCCATACCATTAATACAGAGAATCAGACAAATTATGCTACTCTCTGCCTACTGGCTACTTAGCTTATTCAAGCCTGTCTCAAAATACAACACTGCTCACTGCTCCTTTGATACAAAAAAAGCTCATTACCTGACTTGATTTTCTAAGATGTACATGAAAAGTACATGTTTTGTGCATCTACTCATGGCCACTCATGCTGTAAACACAGTCCAGTTGAATGTAAATGACACAGATCCATATATGGCAATGGTCTATTTGCATATAGGCCTACTGCAGCTCTGATTGTTTATGCCGCACAGGTCTGGGTAGATTACGGGCTGAGTAGTGCGTGTCAATGCAATAGAATCCTACTCCAATGTGTTCTGCCTGCAACAAAATATCTTGCATAGCTTGTTTTGTTACTGTATGTTGCATTGAAAGTGGATAATATTGCGTTGATTCAATCCCAAATGCCACAGTAAAGGGTAAACGTTGATAGTGTTAACAGGGAAAACCCTAGAACAGTGGGTCACCAACCTTTTCTGAGTCAAGATCACTTTGAGTCAAAATGCAAGCCGAGATCTACCAGTCCAATTTTTTTTAACATTACTTAAAAAAAATGTAAGCCTATGTAACATTCATTCATTAATAACAGTACTGTAGCAGTGAGGTTTATACAGTAAGCTACAATATAGGCCCAGTACATTATAACCGCATGTGGACTTTCTTGAATTGCCCAGCCAATGTATTGTTGTTTGGGCCATTTTTTACATTATATTTCTACATTTAAGGTAGGCTATATGATCACACCGCTGATAGATCCGTTGTTGTATTACTTGTGAAGCACAGCTGAGTGAGCATGCATTTAAATAATTTGCTTTTTATTAGTATTTTATTGTGCTGATGGTGACAGCATCTGATGGTCAGTCTCGGTGGAGGGACTGAGGGTCCGCCTCTCAACCCTCTGCTCTCCCTTTCCTCCGCTGACACTGACTGATGGTGAAACTCGAGTCGCACCGCATTATTTCTGCCTCGTGCACACATTTATGTTACTGCTATGAACGGAGAAAGTGAAATATTCCTCGCTATTAAAAAAGACCCAAGCCGCTAATAACAACAACGCAAGCCTAAAGATACACTTTCCTACTCGTTCATTACTACTGCAGTGCTTGTTGTAGCGCTGGGTGGAAATAGGAAGAATGCGCATTTTATAGTTTATATAAGTGTTGAACACAAAGTGTTGACAGTGCTGAGTAAGAACTTAAACATGAACTCACTCCTAAAAACAGCAAATATTTGCTGCATTCGTTGACAGTCTCTCTCCAGTCATGGTTTTAAACGTTTTGAAATCTCACAGTATCAACTGTGCTGTGCCGTATCTTATTGCGGCTACATTGCTGCAGACACGGTCATCTGAGCCATCCGGTAAGTTTATAGTGCACATGATTTGCTCTCTGGGTATGAACTGGAACAAAATGGCAAAAGTTAACCTACCCGGAGAACAGCCCGAGACTAATACAAACAATATCTTTGGGGTTTTTACAGAAATTAATTCCTTGGAGATCAACCAGTGGATCGCGATCGACTGTTTGGTGACCACCATTCTAGAAAGTTTTGTCAAAGTCAGTCTCGTTCTCTCTGTTGGCTTCTGGGCGGCAGTCCGGGGGGAGCTGTGCATGCAGCTTAGAGTGAACATGGGTGTAACCATAGAAATAGAATTGATAGAAAATAGCTGAACATAAGAGCAGCTCTTGTTTACAGTCTGGCAACCATCTTGGTGTTGTGGTTTTAAGATATTCAAGTTACCATTGCTTTAAGGAACAAAGTCGATGACCTTGTGTTATAGGTTGTGTAATAGTAGAGTAGAGGCAGTCCTATTCTTATATAATTGACTTCCCCTGTTGGCTAGCCAACTGAAGCTCCCTCAGCCACTTGGCGAGATGATGTCGGGGGAAACAGAAGTGTTGACGCAGATTCTAATTCTCATCTGCCCTTATTCTAAGGAGTATTTTAATGTAGTCTGCTCGCCAGTTGGTGGTTATTTTCCATGTTCACGTAATTTTGCTGGTGGCCTACTTCTTGATCTGCTTCTGAATGTAGACACACATGACGTGGACATATGGCTAACATTTATTTATTGTGTAGCTGACAAACTGTACTTGTGATTTCTTCATCCTTTATCTCGACTTCGTCTCGGGCCTAACAACACCCGTGCCAATACATGCTCCAAACAGCGGCTTCTCTGGCATTATCACTTGAATAGAACAAACACGCCTCTCTAACATTTAGAACTTCTCAGAACAAAAGTTTTGCTTGTGTTTGTATTTTTTTTGTTCGAATTTGGACTAATCTTGTACTTTTTCCCATGGTTACAGTTTCAGGTTGCACTTTTTAAGGTTCTGGTGTTCCTTATCTCTTTTCTCTCTTTGACCCTCTCTCTGCCCCCCCTCTCCTTCTCTAATTTTCAATTTAATGGGCTTTATAGGCTTGGGAAACATATCTTCACATTGCCAAAGCAAGTGAAATAGATAATAAACAAAAGTTAAATAAACAATAACAAATTAACAGTAAACGCTACACTCGTTACACATTCCAAAAGGATAACGATATTTCAAATGTCATATTACATCTATATACAGTGTTGTAATTGTGTGCAAATAGTTAAAGTACAAAAGGGGAAATAAATAAACATAAATATAGGTTGTATTTACAATGGTGTTTGTTCTTCACTGGTTGCCCCTTTTCCATGTTCATACATTTGTCAGGAGGTTAGGAAGTGCAGCTCAGTTTCCACCTCATTTTGTGGGCAGTGTGCACATAGCCTGTCTTCTCTTGAGAGCCAGGTCTGCCTTCGGCGGCCTTTCTCAATAGCAAGGCTTTGCTTGCTGAGTCTGTACATGGTCAAAGATTTCCTTAATTTGGGGTCAGTCACAGTGGTCAGGTATTCTTCCACCGTGTACTCTTTGTTTATGGCCAAATAGCATTCTAGTTTGCTCTGGGTTTTTTTGTAAATTCTTTCCAATGTCTCAAGTAATTATCTTTTTGTTTACTCATGATTTGGTTGGGTCTAACTGTGTTGCTGTCCTGTGGCTCTGTAGGGTCTGTTTGTGTTTGTGAACAAAGCCCCAGGACCAGCTTGCTTAGGGTTGTCCTTCTCCAGGTTAATTTCTCTGTTGTTGATGGCTTTTGGAATCGCTTCCTTTTAGGTGGTTGTAGAACTTAACGTGCTTCTACACCTGCATTGCTTGCTGTTTGGGGTTTTAGGCTGGGTTTATGTACAGCACTTTGAGATATCAGCTGATGTACGAAGGGCTATATAAATAAATTTGATTTGATTTTGATTTCTTATCTGGATGTTGATCATTAGTGGTATCAGCCTAATTCTGCTCTGCATGCATTATTTTGTGTTTTACGTTGTACATGGAGGATATTTTTGCAGAATTCTGCATGCAGTCTCAATTTGGGCTTTGTCCCATTTTGTGAATTCTTTGGATGGTGAGCGGACCCCAGAACTCACAACCATGAAGGGCAATGGGTTCTATAACTGACTCAAGTATTTTAAGCCAGATCCTAATTGGAATGTCGAATTTTACATACAGTTGAAGTCGGAAGTTTACATACACTTAGGTTGGAGTTATTAAAACTTGTTTTTCAGCCACTCCACACATTTCTTGTTAACAAACTATAGTTTTGGCAAGTCGGTTCGGACATCAACTTTGTGCATGACACAAGTCATTTTTCAAAAAAATTGTTTACAGACAAATGATTTCACTTATAACTCACTGTATCACAATTCCAATGGGTCAGAAGTTTACATACACTAAGTTGACTGTGCCTTTAAACAGCTGGGAAAATTCCAGAAAATGATGTCAGGGCTTTAGAAGCTTCTGGTAGGCTAATTTACATTATTTTAGTCAAGTGAAGGTATACCTGTGGATGTATTTCAAGGCCTACCTTCAAACTCCTCTTTGCTTGACATCATTGGAAAATCAAAAGAAATCAGCCAAGATCTCAGAAAATAAATTGTAGACCTCCACAAGTCTGGTTCATCCTTGGGAGTAATTTCCACACACTTGAAGGTACCACGTTCATCTGTACAAACAATAGTACGCAAGTATAAACACCATGGAACCACGCAGCCGTCATACCGTTCAGGAAGGAGATGCATTCTATCTCCTAGAGATGAACGTACCTTGGTGCGAAAAGTGCAAATCAATCCCAGAACAACAGCAAAGGACCTTGTGGAGATGCTGGAGGAAACGGGTACAAAAGTATTTATATCCACAGTAAAACAAGTCCTATATCGACATAACCTGAAAGGCTGCTCAGCAATTAGGAAGCCACTGCTCCAAAACAGCCATAAAAAAAGCCAGACTACAGTTTGCAACTGCACATGGGGACAAAGATCGGACTTTTTGGAGAAATGTCCTCTGGTCTTATGAAACAAAAATAGAACTGTTTGGCCATAATGAGCATCGTTATGTTTTGAGGAAAAAGTGGGAGGCTTGCAAGCTGAAGAACACTATCCCAACCATGGTGGCAGCATCATTTTGTTGGGGTGCTTTGCTGCAGGAGGGACTGGTGCACTTCACAAAATAGCTGGCATTTTGAGGAAGTAAAATTATGTGGATATATTGAAGAAACATCTCAAGACATCAGTCAGGACTTCAAAGCTTGGTCGCAAATGGGTCTTCCAAATGGACGATGACCCCAAGCATACTTCCAAAGTTGTGGCAAAATGGCTTAAGGACAACAAAGTCAAGGTATTGGAGTGGCCATCACAAAGCCCTGACCGCAATCCAATTGAAAATTAGTGGGCAGAACTGAACAAGTGTATGCGAGCAAGGAGAACTACAAACCTGACTCAGTTACACCAGCTCTGTCAGGAGGAATGGGCCAGAATTCACCCAACTTATTGTGGGAAGGTTGTGGAAGGCTACTGGAAACGTTTGACCCAAGTTAAACAATGTAAAGGCAATGCTACCAAATACTAATTGAGTGTATGTAAACTTCTGACCCACTGGCAATGTGATGAAAGAAATAAAGCTGAAATAAATCCTTCTCTGCTATTATTCTGGTATTTCACATTCTTCAAATAAAATGGTGATCCTAACTGACCTCAGACTATAATTTTTACTATGATTAAATGTCAGGAATTGTGAAAAACTGAGTTGAAATGTATTTAAATGTATGTAAACTTCTCACTTAAGCTGTATGTTCCTTTTGATGGCATAGAAGGCCCTTCTTGCCTTGTCTCTCAGATCGTTCACATCTTTGTGGAAGTTACCTGTGGCGCTGATGTTTAGGCCGAGGTATGTATCGTTTTTTTGTGTGCTCTAGGGCAACGGTGTCTAGATGGAATTTGTATTCGTGGTCCTGGCAACTGGACCTTTTTTGGAACACCATTGTTTTTGTCTTACTGAGATTTACTCTCTCTCTCACAGAGCACGCTCGCGCTCGCAGGAAGAGCATTGCCACTGCGAGACAGCCAAGCATGGAAATCCCTCCCACTGCCCCCCAACAACCCTTCAGACAACAAGTAAGTACTCGAAAATGCTATATTACCTCTTTCCATTATTATCGTGTCATTTCCACTTATTCTGGGCCATACAGTAAAGTGCTACCCACTATTAGCTTCACTTCCTGCTCTCTATCATTATTCTCCCTCATTACCCTGTTCTCTTTTGTTCAGAGCAGAATTGATAATAGTCATGCTTTCATTTTTTATTTAACCTTTATTTAACTAGGCAAGTCAGTTTAAGAACAAATTCTTATTTACAATGACGGTCTACCCCCCCAGGCTAAACACACCCCTAACCAGGACCATGCTGTGCCAAATGTGCACCGCCCTATGGGACTCCCGATCACTGCCGGTTGTGACACAGCCTGGGAACAAACCAGGGTCTGTAGTGACGCCTCTAGCCTTGCAATGCAGTGCCTTAGACTGCTGCGCCACTCAGGAGGCTAGTAATAGATGGTAGGCTAACTGTAATGCTACTAATTTACCGATTCCAAATTAAAAGTACATTATAGCAGTATGGAATACACCTGTACATTTCACCAGTTCAACCTCATGCCAGTTGAGTTTTCAAGTCTTCAAATAGGCTTACACCATCCATCTTAGTGGCTGAATTCGCATAGCCCACTGAAAGAACATTATTGAATTAGCCATTGTTGCTTCATCTGTAGCCCAATAGGCTCCTCCAGTGGTCATCTGAAGGAAGCAAAACACAAACACTTGAAAAGTGGGTTCCTCTCCTCAACCTCCATCTGTACCACAACCATCACCACCACCAATAACATGGATTCATGCTAACACTGATTTTGCAGATAGCGCCTATTTTGAAAGAAGGGTTTAATGCACTGATTGTAAGTCGGTCTGGAGCGAATTACAAGAGCTTCTGCTAAATTACATTTTTTTTTTATGAAATGGACATCGCCACCTGTGTAATGGTCTCCACTCTTGTCCCCAACAGAGCTTCCTCAGTCGAAAGTTGAAGGGCTCCATCAAAAGGGCAAAGAGCCAGCCCAAGCTGGATCGAACCAGCAGCTTCCGCCACATGATTCTACCCCGTTTCCGTAGTGCTGATCAGGAGAGGTAGGTAACGCTTTCCCAAACGATTGGATGTGTGACGTACACTTGTGTTTCCTGTTATACACTCTATAAATATTTATTTTACACTCCTTTTTTTGTGTATTTACCTGGTGTTTTCCAATATGTACAGTTTATGTTAACAGTGGTTACTTTTGGGTACTTATTGCAAGAATTGAACACCATTTTTAACCCTACCTGGTACCAGATTTTATGTTTAGTAGTGCTTGTTTCATTGCACTGTTTCCCTTAACATTGTAATGGGACCACAGTGTGTCTTAACCTCTCTCTCTCTCTCTCTCTCTCTCTCTCTCTCTCTCTCTCTCTCTCTCTCACACACTCTCTCTCTCTCTCTCTCTCTCTCTCTCTCTCTCTCTCTCTCTCTCTCTCTGTCTTTCTCTCTCAAGGACCCGTCTAATGCAGAGCTTCAAGGAGTCCCACTCTCATGAGTCCCTGCTTTCCCCTAGCAGTGCAGCGGAGGCTCTGGACCTCACGCTGGATGAAGATGCTGTCATCAAACCTGTCCACTCCAGCATATTGGGCCAGGAGTATTGCTTTGAGGTGAGTGCCCTTCTGGGAGAAGAATAGTGTGTAGTATCTCTCCTAATATTACATCTAAAACAGTTATTACAGCTCAGTCTTCCAAGTTGATGTGTCATGGTGATAGTAATTGATCAACTGTTACACACTAACAAGCAACAAACTATATCATTGATGAATTCACTTCTGTGTCTGTTTGACTGTAGGTGACCACCATTTCAGGGACAAAATGCTTTGCCTGCCGCTCGGCTGCAGAGAGAGACAAATGGATTGAGAATCTACAGAGAGCTGTCAAGCCCAACAAGGTGAAAAAAATAGAGAGGAACAAGGAGCCTGCTTGCAGTCCACACTCAAAATGCCTTTCATCTCCATTAGTTTCAGCAGTCTTCACCTCTCTCTCCAATGCTCCCATTTTAGGACAATAGTCGAAGGGTGGACAATGTGCTTAAGCTGTGGATCATTGAGGCCAGGGACCTTCCTCCTAAGAAGCGGTACTATTGTGAGCTGTGTCTGGATGACATGCTGTATGCTCGCACCACCAGCAAGCCCCGCACGGACACTGTCTTCTGGGGCGAGCACTTTGAGTTCAACAACTTGCCTGCCATTCGTAGCCTACGCCTGCACCTTTACAAGGAGACAGACAAAAAGCGACGCAAGGTGTGTGTCTGTCTATGGCGGTTGTATTTTTCCTTGTGTATCTTTTGTGTTTGCAGAGTTACTCAAATAGTTACTTCTATTCTATTCTCCGTTCTGTTCTCTAACCTAGGAGAAGAGCACGTACCTCGGCCTGGTCACTATCCCCATATCGAGCATCACAGGCAGGCAGTTTGTGGAGCAGTGGTATCCGGTGATCCAGCCCAGTGCTTTGGCTAAGGGTGGCGGTGTAGGCGGTGGCAAGGTCATCAATGCCTCAATCCGCCTCAAGTCCCGCTACCAGACCATGAGTATCCTGCCCATGGAGTTGTACAAGGAGTTCGCTGAGTACATCACCAATAACTACCGTACGCTGTGTGCCGTGCTGGAGCCTCTGCTCAGTGTCAAAAGCAAAGAGGAGGTGGCGTTCGCGCTGGT
The DNA here is from genome assembly GCF_013265735.2 of Oncorhynchus mykiss. Lineage (NCBI taxonomy): Eukaryota > Metazoa > Chordata > Actinopteri > Salmoniformes > Salmonidae > Oncorhynchus > Oncorhynchus mykiss. Next base: position 45,250,002 of record NC_048582.1, read on the forward strand.
GCACATTCTCCAGAGCACGGGCAAGGCGAAGGTAGGAAGGAAGGCACTAAAGCAGGGGTGGCCAAGCACTCCTGTTGGAGAGTAACCTCTTTCTGAGGTTATTGTAAATGAGGCCTGTAGCATCGTTCCTGGCCCCTGTGTCTGTTGTACAATGTGTTTGTGTTGTTTGTTTGAGGAGCATGTTCTTTTTCAGGACTTCCTGTCAGACATGGCGATGTGCGAGGTGGATAGATTCATGGAACGAGAGCATCTGATCTTTCGAGAGAACACCCTTGCTACTAAAGCCATAGAGGAGTACCTCAAATTGATAGGGCACCGGTACCTCAAGGATGCCATAGGTAAAACTGCAAATGATTTTATTTTATACCAATACCCGTGTAAAATGACCAAATCCAGACCTGGGTTCAAATACTATTTGAAATCATTCAAATACTTTTAGCGTTTGCTTTAGCCTGCCTGGAGTGCCCGCTGAGCGAGCTTTGCTAAAAAATTTGAAATGATGAGTGACAATGATGTTGATGAGAAGACTATGATGGTGATGATGATGAAGAAGAAGATACTGATGAGGATTAATGAACGGTTGTCTCGTTGACAGGGGAGTTCATTCGAGCTTTATACGAGTCAGAGGAGAATTGTGAAGTGGATCCCATGCGTACTCCACCGTCTGTCCTGGCCGACCACCAAGCCAATCTTCGCATGTGCTGCGAGCTGGCACTCTGCAAGATTGTCAACTCTCATTGGTCAGAATTTCTTCCACATGACTACGCCATTGTACAAATGTGTCAGTAACACAGTGTCCTTTCTAGTATGATGGGCTGTTTGTTCCCCACCCCCCCCCAAAAAAAAGTTTGCAACGAAAAATGGAGTACTATTCTATCCTTCTGTCCTACCCTTCTATTCTAGTGTGTTTCCGCGGGAGCTGAAGGACGTATTTGCCTCCTGGAGGGTCCGGTGTGCCGAGCGGGGAAGGGAGGACATCGCAGACCGCCTCATCAGCTCCTCCCTCTTCCTACGCTTCCTGTGTCCCGCCATCATGTCGCCCTCTCTCTTCAACCTCACCCAGGAGTACCCCGGAGAGCGGACCTCCCGCACACTCACCCTCATCGCCAAGGTGGTGCAGAACCTGGCCAGCTTCTCCAAGTCAGTCACCACCTTCCCTCCTATGTAGCCTTCCCTTTTTTTTGTGCATGACCTTTCTTTTAGCCTTCCCTCACATTTAGCCTCCCCTCACCTGTCCTCTAACAATTAACCTGCCTTTCCCAAAATTATCCAGTATGTCCACTACCAACCAAGCCTTGTTAAGTCATTATCTATGTCCTCAGCCAGTTCCTCTTCCAGGAACCAATCCATTAATTATTGGGTCATACATGCTTAAGACTTGCTTAAGTCTTACTATGCGTTATAACTGTATCATAATACATTATATCAGTCAGCATGAAGTAAACTATTCTGAAATAAGCTTTTCCTTTGGTGACAGTGAATGAAGAATTCATCCAACATGATTGTCCACAAACAAGATGATTGTGCACAAAAGTGACCGTAAAAGGTTTCAATGGCACAAATGTTCAGAGGGTGGAGAAGTCTGTGTGCACAGAAACTATTTCTTTTAGCGATGTTCTTGGCACATTGCAGACAAGGTTACAGTACGAATAATTCAATTCTCCCCCTCACCATCGCCTGTTTTTTATACTGTATCCTTCCATCTTCCTCACCTGCTCTTTCATTCTTTGCATTCTCACACTGTCTGTCTCCCCTCTCTTGTTTTCTCTCCGTACGCCCTTATCACTATTCCTCTGTACTTCACCATACTATGTATCTTGTCCCTTTCTCCCTCAATCTTTCACTGTCTGTGGGAACTTCTTTCTCTCTTTCCCCCCCACTCTCTCTATGCTCCCCCCACGCTGCTGTCTCTTCTGCCCTCAGGTTTAGTGGCAAAGAGGACCACATGTGTTTCATGAATGAGTTTTTGGAGATGGAGTGGGGCTCCATGCAGCAGTTCCTGTACGAGATCTCCAACATGGACACGGGGAGCAATGCCGGGGGCTTCGAGGGCTACATCGACCTGGGCAGGGAGCTGTCAGTGCTCCACAGCCTGCTGTGGGAAGTCATGGCCCAACTGAGCAAGGTAATGGGGAATGTAACCTCTCCAGGCTGTTGTGCATATAAGCCTGGGACATCAACGATTCAAAGTTGGCCTTTTTGGGAGTGACCATAGAATTCTATGGGAGTGACCTTACTGAGTAAAGTATTTGTCATTTAATTTGAGCAAATCACTCGACGATGAGGCGTGGCTCCAAATGGAGGCAGGACCAGGCACAAGACACCTACGGTGTAGTGTTAGGGGGAAGGTGTTGTGGGAGATGATTGGCTGGTAGATTTAGCCTATTAAGCCCATGCCTAAGTTTCTCCCAATCTTTCTGTATAATTGCCTAACAAAGGCCAAGTTTGATGTTGGTCCACCAGACTCTTCAAGCATTTGGGCGGAATTGTCTGTGACCGTCTAGGTTCAAACCCTGGTCTTCGGAACACCACACACATGCGTAAACCCGCAGAATCTAAAGCCTGGTCATAGTCTTTAGGTCTCAGGTAAGGTTAGTCATCACCCATGAAGAACATACTGTCTGTCGCTCCCTCACTTTTCATTAACCGAAAAGCAAATCTTGGAGGACAAAGGAAGTTAAAAATACTTATTTCTTATTAAAACCAACATGTTTTTGCGTATACTGTACCCTTCCTTGAGATATCCCATCCTAAATGCATTCGTTTGGATAATACGTGTTTTTGAGGACAAATTCCATTGTCCTCCAAGAGTTGCTGAATATTTTGCCATCTCCAGCTGAGCAAGGTAACAGCAATGCTACACCTGCCACATTTTTCTTCACGGCTTGAGCCACGACTGATCACACTCCTGCTGTTGTCAATGCTGCCCGCAACACTGTCCGCATGAGGCGGAGCGTGTTAGTGAGGCAGCAAGGCATTAGACATGCCTTTTATCGTACAAAAGTCACTTTTTCTATTTGCTACGTTTGCATTTGTGTCTTTGAAGTGTAACAATAAACCTAAAGTGACTGTAATACAGCTGTAATACACTTTTATTCTGCTGATATACCGCCTGCTACTAGCTATTCTCCCCCACCCCTTTACACCTCTTCTCTCACCACCTCTTGGCTAAAATCCATTTGTATTTTCACTCCCTCCACTCCCGCTGTTCACTTGGCTGAATTCCATTTCTATTTTGGCTCCCTCCACTCTGTTCACTTTAAAATGACAAAATCCATTTTATAAGGGAGCATGCAAATGTTTTGGAGGACTGGCAAAATATCACTTAAGTGAAACTGAAAGGGGAGTGAACGAGGGGGAAGGGAAAATCACTTTTTATTGTCTGAGATCACCATTCATAACAATAGGGTAAAATGACACAACTTCTGCAAAATCTACACCTCAACTGAAATATTGGACACCTCCAACTCTAGGGTTTCCCCATGTAATCAATGAGTGGAGTGAGCGACTGAACACGTTTGTTTTAATTGAGCCCGTGGCTGCATCTCAATAGTCTCCAGTGGCTTCCTCTCTTCGTCTCCCTTCCTCCATGTGCACTGTTCAGGTGATAACAATATGGTTGACATGGTTGACATCTGCTTTCACCTGCTCAGCTCCTTCACCTCAGTGTAGATGAATGACAGGAAAAGAAGCCACTTTAGACTATTGAGATGTAGCCAAATTCTCTCCATGATCCCTGTATCCCAATTCCTTGTCCTTTCTCCAGAAATGTACACTTATGCCCTCCTCCCCACTCATTTATAAGCACTGAGGCATGGGCGTGATCAAAGCTGTTCAAGTCCGGTTTTGAAGGGCCAAAACACTTCTCGTTTCTGTTTTTAACTGGTAGTTAATTTCACTCATCTCGTATCCCAGGTTTGAATCAGTCCCTGTTTAGAAGGAAAGAATGAAAACCAGAAGTGTTTTGGCACTCCAGGACCGGAAATGAACAGCCCTGCGCTAAATAGAGGTTCCAACAATTTCTTAAAACAGTATTTTCCTTTTGAATCCATTAATGGAAGTGAATGAGTGCAGTCTTTGGGAGAAAGGACAGAATTTGGGATAAAAAGTCACATCTTTTCATTTCCGCCTTGTCTCCCAGGACGCTATTCTGAAGCTTGGTCCCTTGCCACGTCTGCTGAATGACATCAGTGTAGCTTTGAGGAACCCCCAGCTCCACCGGCAGGCCAGCCACCAGCCAGACAGGCAGCAGGACAGGCTCATCACACGGCCCTCCTTCAATCGCCTGGTATCATCCGATTTCCAGAGCCTCATGATGCGGGACCTGAACAGGTAACTGCTCCGGGCTTAAACGCACCATCTGTGTAAGATTTCTTCAGGTTCAATAGTCATTTCAATTAATATGCATTGATTATTGAAGAGCATAAGTTATAAATGCCTTGTTTCACCTTTAATATAATCCAACAGCTAGGGTGGTACAATTTCATTGTTGATGCTTTTGGTTGTCGTTTGTAGTCTTTGTAAACATATAATGTTGATGCAAAGAGGGGTAAGGTGTGAGCCTTGAGGGTCCCCTACAATATATACTGTAGTATAGCTTTAAAATACAGCCCCTGACAATGGCAGTGATGATAGATAATGATGATGATCATCTCCAGCTCAATAGACATCTCCCGTCTCCCCTCCCCAACCGCGGGATTATCTGGGGGTGGTGTCCTCTCGTCTCATGTAAGCATGGGAAGCTTTGCAGAACGAGACCCCCACGGCTCAAAGGATGTTTTCTACGTGACCCGTCCCCCCTTGGCTCGGTCCAGCCCTGCATACTGCACCAGCAGTTCTGATATCACTGACCCAGACCCAAAGGTAAACTTTGATGCATCGATTTATCGCCACTAGCAGACATCAGTGAATTGACCAACAAAAACTTTGAGTTGGACACATACACTGAGTATACAAAACATTAAGAACACCTGCTCTTTCCATGACATAAACTGACCAGGTGAATCCAGGTGAAAGCTATAATCCCTTATTGATGTCACTTGTTAAATCGACTTTAATCAGTGTAGATGAAGGGGAGGCGACAGGTTAAAGAAGGATCTTTAAGCCTTGAGACAATTCAGGTGTGGATTGTGTATATCTGCCATTCAGAGGGTGAATGGGCAAGGCAAAAAATGTAAGTGCCTTTTAACAGGGTATAGTAATAGGTGCCAGGTGCATCGGTTTGTGTCAAGAACTGCAATGCTGCTTGGCTTTTTATGCTGAACAGTTTTCCGTGTGTATCAAGAATGGTCAACCACCCAAAAGACATCCAGCCAACTTGACACAACTGTGGGAAGCATTGGCGTCAACATGGGCCGACATCCCTGTGGAAGGCTTACCCTGTGGAAGTCCATACCCCGACGGATTGAAGCTCTTCTGAAGGCAAAAGGGGGGAGGGGAGGGTGCAACTCAAAATTAGGAAGATGTTCCTAATGTTTGGTATACTCAGTGTATATTACAACTTGTAGTATACCTCAAAATGTAGTTATGAATTTCCCGAATAACTAAGTAGTGAACATTGTTATAAGTGACATCGTAATAGGTTATTCCAGTTGACAGGTTATGTTCTGTCTCTCTCCTAGGTCCTCAGTGTGAACAAAAGCGTGTCCATGATGGACCTGCAGGACTCACGCATGAATAGCATCTCCAACCTCCATTCAGTGGGCGATATGCTCAACTCCTCCCAGGCCTCCATAGCAGGCTTGGGCCACAGTTTCGGGAACCTGGGCGGCCCGCTTCGCATGGGAGGCCATATGTCCGCCGGTGGCTCTGGGAGCTCCGGCTTGAGGCTAAGCCAGATGGGGGGACCCCTTCACCACATGGGGGGTCCCACTGACTCTCTCTCCCAGCAGCAGCAACATGCGGCAGCCGCCATGCACTTCCCCCTCTCCTTCCAGAATCCCCTCTTCCATCTGGCTGCCGGCAGCCCTCGGGGTCAGCCCCACAGTCGTCCTCAGGCCCAGCCACCTCCCCCTCCACTCTTGTTGGCCCCAGAGCTTGACAATGCCCACCACCAACAGGGCTACGTGCGGGCATTTGGCCACGGCGGCTTCTCGCGTAGCGAGGACCTTTCAGCCCTGCGGCCACAGAGCAGTCTGGTGCAGCCCAGTGTTGTCCACTCGCACAGCTACAGTGACGACTACACGCGGCAAAACCAGAACGCTGAATACACCCGGCGCCAGCTTTCGCTGCAAGTACAGGTCGGTATTCCAGGAAAATATCACGAAATCAATTTCAATTAAATTCAACTTTATTCATTCCGGTAGCAGCATTTAAGATGACATTGGCAGAGCCTAAGTGCATGTTAGCAAGAATACATCCCTTCATACTAAACATACACCACACAGTGCATGTAACACTCGTAGACATTACATTTAGCAATCAGGCTGTTGCAGACTGTTGTTGCGGTCTGTTGCATTGATAAACCCCATCATAGATTTAAATAGATATTTCATATCATTTCAAAATAAATTGACAATATGAATTCACCCAGCAGTCACATTTTAGAAGCATTGATAGTGAAATGTACTGTATCTGCCTATTGTTTGTATGACTACTGTAGATGCTTGAAAACAAGTTAGACAGGGATTGTCCAATTAAAAGGGATTGTCCAATTAAAAGGAGTTGTCCAATTAAATTGACTTCACAACCATTCTTCATCTCCTTCCTTGTCTCTCCTCTTACACTCTCTCCCTCTCTCTCCCTCTCCTATAGTATTTGATCTCAAATACTGTATCTTCTTTTTCTAAATATTTCCTGCCCCCCCTCCCTCTTTCTCCCTCTCTTCCTTTTCCCGCCCACCCTCTCTCTCTCAGGAGAATCTTCAGCAGCAGATTCTTATGGGCATGACCCCTCAGACGGCCACAGGCACGGGCACTCCCACCTCCTTGGCCACTCCCCCCTCCACCGTGTACCCTGTCCGTCATGGCTCCGTAGCACCGCCTCCCCCACAGCGCCTCAAATCCCAGCTGTCCATCAGCCCCGGGGCCACCTCCACCCCTCCCAAGGCCCGCCCTCAGAGCAGGAACCTCCTTCTCCAGTCGCCCGACTCCAGCTTTGGCGGCAGGCAGCCCTCGCAACAGCAACAACAGCAGCAGTTGTCCGTCAAACAGTCTGACAGCCCAGCCCCTGGGCTCCCGCACCAGTCGAGCTCTGCCAGGGACGGCCAGGGGGCGCCACAAGGGGGGAACGGAGAGACCACAGACACCCCGACTAAGAGCACAAAGCAGCCTCAGACCACAGACACCCCAACTAAGAACACCAAGCAGCCCCAGCCGCAGTCCCAGCAGCAGCAGCAGCCTCCACAGCAGCACCTGCTCAAGCCGACAGTCAATAAACAGGTCTATTAATGGAACGCCATGGGCTCTGTGTTGGAATGCCTGGGTATCCAGCTGGAGAAATCCAGGAGACTTGAGATCGTGTTAGTCCACTGAGCTAAAGCCTTGGCATTAGCTCTGGGAGCTAAAACGAGTCTAGAGTTCTCAGGCAAGGTTACTTGTCACAAACCACCTTGGCTACATGTACAATCAAACCTGTTAATAACCGGTGCCAATATTAATCACACTTCTGTGATTCTCAGAGTCTCAGCTGATTTAGGAGGGATGGATAACTGAGATAGCTTAGCCTGTGTCACAACTTCAGTGTTATGAACATGTAATTTCTGTTAGATTTTAAACAAATCTATATTTGTTTCCCATAATGTAAAAATGATGTAATGTAAATGTAAGATCGAAGAAAATCGATTATGTATTGAAGGCTATTGTTTGAAGATTACGGGCATATTGTAAAAATCCAAGTACTTGTAAGTCCAAAGAGATACATGTAGAAGATGGATAGCCAACCAAAAAGCACAGAAAGGTGTTGCTGGTTTAGCTAGTAATTTAAGTAATCTGTCTTAACAGTTTAGACAACATCACAAGCTTTCCTAAATACTTTCTGAGATAGGAGTACCTTTTAGTCTTAATAATCTTGATAGCATGATCATGCGATTTTTGAGCCTCTTCCTGTATCATCTTGATCTTTTCTTTCAGGGTTCTCAGTCCCCCTCCACCCTGACCCCCAACGAGCGCACTGTGGCTTGGGTGTCCAACATGCCACACCTCTCTGCCGACATCGAAATATTGCGTAGCTCATCGAACCTTGAGGACCTCAAGCTGAAGGAGTACTCCAAGAGCATGGACGAGTCACGCATGGATAGGGTGAGTCTATTTTGGTGGTGATGACAGCCTCTCTGGTAAATTAAAGAAGGTTTCTAGATTATAAGGGAATGTCTTTATCTGATTTCCATTTTGTTGTATGGTAACATTTGACCTCCAGCATGAAGTTCCAAGAATGTTGTGGCAGGGTCAAAGGAAAACCTTCACTCTATGTCATAATTTGATGTACCAGGATTGGGACCTGAGAATATTGCTAGACTGTTCCTTGAATTAACAACTGTTCCTTGAAGAAAGGAATGCTTTAATTAATTTAATTCCTCACCTACCAGATGGTACATACATTTTTTCATACATGTTTTTCACACTGTGAAAAAGTCGGGAATAAAGTGCTACAGGTGTGGAATAATGTGTAGTGTAGATGCTCTGAAACATTGGGGTCAGCCCTAATACCATACCCGTCTCCACGACTGGGCCAGCTTTAGTTTTATGACCTTAAATAAAATTATTTTAAAAAGTTCAAATGATTGAGTGGTGGGTTGGGGTGACAAATTGAGGATTTTCTGAGGGCAAAAGGGGGTTCAACTCAATATCAGGAAGGTGTTCTTAATGTTTTGTTAACTCAGTGAATTTGTAAATATCACCATCATTGTTGAAACACCAGCGCTTAATGGTTATTGTGGTACAGCGTGATATAAGCAGAATTCAATATAATTCCCCCCCGATTTCAACTACACCCTTAGTCACTTTATCCTGGGGAAATGCCTAATACAGTTGAAGTCAGAAGTTTACATACACCTTAGCCAAACACATTTAAACTCAGTTTCACAATTCCTGACATTTAATCCTAGTAAAAATTCCCTGTCTTAGGTCAGTTAGGATCACCACTTTATTTTAAGAATGTGAAATGTCAGAATAATAGTAGAGAGAATTATTTATTTCAGCTTTTATTTCTTTCATCACATTCCCAGTGGGTCAGAAGTTTACATACACTCAATTAGTATTTGGTAACATTGCCTTTAAATTGTTTAACTTTGGTCAAATGTTTCGGGTAGCCTTCCACAAGCTTCTCACAGGAGGTTGGGTGAATTTTAGCCCATTGCTTCTGACAGAGCTGGTGTAACTGAGTCAGGTTTGTAGGCCCCCTTCTACCCACACATTCTCTATAGGATTGAGGTCAGGGCTTTGCGATGGCCACTCCAATACTTTGACTTTGTTGTCCTTAAGCCATTTTGCCACAACTTTGGAAGTATGCTTGGGGTCATTGTCCATTTGGAAGATCCATTTGCGACCAAGATTTACCTGACTGATGTCTGGAGATGTTGCTTCAATATAACCATATAATTTCCTTTCCTCAAAATGCCATCTATTTTGTGAAGTGTACCAGTCCCTCCTGCAGCAAAGCACCCCCACAACATGATGCTACCACCCCCGTGCTTCATGGTTGGGATGGTGTTCTTTGGCGTGCAAGCCTTCCCCTTTTTCCTCAAAACATAACGATGGTCATTATGGCCAAACAGTTCTATTTTTGTTTCATCAGACCAGAGGACATTTCTCCAAAAGGTATGATCTTTGTCCCCATGTGCAGTTGCAAACCATAGTCTGGCTTTTTTATGGCTGTTTTGGAGCAGTGGCTTCTTCCTTGCTGAGTGGCCTTTCAGGTTATGTCGATATAGGACTTGTTTTACTGTGGATATAGATACTTTTGTACCTGTTTCCTCCAGCATCTTCACAAGGTCTTTTGCTGTTGTTCTGGGATTGATTTGCACTTTTCTCACCAAAGTACGTTCATCTCTAGGAGACAGAATGAGTCTCCTTCCTGAGCGGTATGACGGCTGCGTGGTCCAATGGTGTTTATACTTGCGCACTATTGTTTGTATAGATGAACGTGGTACCTTCAGGAGTTTAGAAATTGCTCCCAAGGATGAACCAGACTTGTGGAGGTCTACAGATCTTGTCTGATTTCTTTTGATTTTCCGATGATGTTAAGTAACGAGGCACTGAGTTTGAAGGTAGGCCTTGAAATACATCCACAAGTACACCTCCAATTGACTCAAATTATGTAAATTATCCGATCAGAAGCTTCTAAAGCCATGACATAATTTTCTGGAATTTTCCCAGCTGTTTAAAGGCACAGTCAACTTAGTGTATCTAAACTTCTGACCAACTGGAATTGTGATACAGTGAATTATAACTGAAATATTCTGTCTGTTAACAATTGTTGGAAAAATTACTTGCACAAAGTAGTTGTCGTAACCGACTTGCCAAAACTATAGTTTGTTAACAAGACATTTGTGGAGTGGTTGAAAAATTAGTTTTAATGACTCCAACCTAAGTGTATGTAAACTATCGACATCAACTGCATATGCTAATGCATTCCGAATTCCAGAGCATTGATCTCCCTCTCCTGTCGTCTCTCTGCCAGGTAAAGGAATACGAGGAGGAGATCCATTCCCTGAAGGAGCGTCTGATAATGTCCCATCGGAAGCTGGAGGAGTATGAGCGCAGGATGCTTTCACAGGAGCAGCAGACCAGCAAGATCCTATCACAGTACCAGAGCCGGTTGGACGACAGCGAGCGCATGCTGAGGCAGCAGCAGCTGGAGAAGGACAGTCAAATCAAAGGCATTATCAACAGGTGAGCTCGACCAAAACAAAACAAGAAAGAAGGTTCATGTCTGCTTGCTCACTTGCCTAGATAGCATTTACTTTGAATGCATTTACTTTAGAGAGAATTTCAATTCCCTGAGCATCATATCTGTTTCAAAAAACGGAAAGGCTAATGTTGGGAGCTAAAATAGTAGAAATAAACGGAATCATGGCTCTGTAGCTTTCTCTAAAATAAACATTGTCTCCTTCTTTTCCAGGCTCATGGCTGTGGAGGATGAGTTGAGAGTGAGTGCCATTCCTGAAATCAAGCCCAGAATGTTCAGAGAGCAGGTCTGTCCATTTGTCTGTGTGGCTGAGAGTGTCTTCTAGTCTCTGAGTCGACATGGTTTATTATGGATTCACTGGTCGGTCATACGTGCCATTTTTACATGAGTAGAGGCAGCATGTAGCTAGTGGAATGCATTTGGAAACCTGCCACTCTGCAACATGCTTACCCAGATATGCCGTAACAGATATGCCGTAACTGTGGCAAAAAAGACTGTAACATACACTACCATTCAAAAGTGAATGTTCTTGTTTTTGAAAGGCAACTTTAATGTCTATTAAAATATCATCAAATTGATCAGAAATACAGTGTAGACATTGTTAGTGTTGTAAATGACTATTGTAGCTGGAAACGGCTGATTTTTTTTTATGGATTATCTTCATAGGTGTACAGAGGCCCATTATCAGCAACCATCACTTCTGTGTTCCAATGGCACTTTGTGTTGGCTAATCCACGTATCATTTTAAAAAGGCTAATTGTTCGTTAGAACATTATTTTGCAATTATGTTAGCACAGCTGAAAACTGTTGTGCTTATTAAAGAAGCAATAAAACTGTCCTTCTTTAAACTTTTTGAGTATCTGGAGCATCAGCATTTGTGAGTTTGATTACAGGCTCAAAATGGCCAGAAACAAAGGACTTTCTTCTGAAACTCATCAGTCTATTCTTGTTCTGGGAAATGAAGGCTATTCCATGCGAGAAATTGGAAAGAAACTGAAGATCTTGTACAATGCTGTGTACTACTCCCTTCACAGAACAGAGCAACCTGGCCCTAACCAGAATAGAAAGAGGAGTGGGAGGCACCAGTGTGCAACTGAGCAAGAGGACAAGTACATTAGAGTGTCTAGTTTGAAAAACAGATGCCTCACAAGTCCTCAACTGGCAGCTTCATTAAATAGTACCCACAAAAACACCAGTCGTCGTGAAGAGGCAGCTCCGGGATGCTGGCCTTCTAGGCAGGGTTCCAATGTCTGTGTCTGTGTTCTTTTGCCCATCTTAATCTTTTATTTTTATTGGCCAGTCTGAGATATGCATTTTTCTTTGCAACTCTGCCTTTCTAAGTAAACCCAAACTTTTGAATGGTCGTGTCCTTAACCCCATAAAGGGCCTTGATAACTCATGGACCCAATCCAGTTTCTCAATATCAGTTTCCCTTGGAAAACCCCATGCCGAAACATCTACAATGGTGTTCACTTTACATTGATGAATTAGTTTACTTGACAACATACTATATATATATATATATATATATATATATATATGTGCACCATGTCTGTTCCGTTGTATGTAAGCTGTTGAATGTCTGTCTAGGCACAATGTCCCTTACATTCTTACATTTTTACCACAACTGACAAAAGGCAAAAGTTTCATATTGAGTCATGTCTAACTCAAAGTTGGTGTGAATGGCATCTACTGTATGATGGAGTAGACCGGATGTATTTATTTTTTATTTTACCTTTATTTCACCAGGTAGGCCAGTTGAGAACAAGTTCTCATTTACAACTGCGACCTGGCCAAGATAAAGCAAAGCAGTGCGACAAAAACAACAACACAGAGTAACACATAAACAAACGTACAGTCAATAACACAATAGAAAAATCTATGTACAGTGTGTGCAAATGTAGAAGAATAGGGAGGTAGGCAAAAAATAGGCCATTGAGGTGAAACAATTAGAATTTAGCATTAACACTGGAGTGATAGATGTGCAGATGATAATGTGCAAGTAGAGATACTGGGGTGCAAAAGAGCAAGAGGGTAAGTAATGATATGGGGAGGAGGTAGTTGGGTGTGCTATTTACAGATTGTCTATGTACGGGTACAGTGATCGGTAAGCTGCTCTGACAGCTGATGCTTAAAGTTAGAGAGGGAGATATAAGACTCCAGCTTCAGTGATTTTTGCAATTTGTTCCAGTCATTAGAAGCAGAGAACTGGAAGAAAAGGCGGCCAAAGGAAGTGTTGGCTTTGGGGATGACCAGTGAAATATACCTGCTGGAGCGTGTGCTACGGGTGGGGTGTTGCTATGATGACCAGTGAGCTGAGATAAGGCTGGGCTTTACCTAGCAAAGACTTAGACTTGACCTGGAGCCAGTGGGTTTGGCGACGAATATGTAGTGAGCACCAGCCAACGAGAGCCTACAGGTCTCAGTGGTGGGTAGTATATGGGGATTTGGTGACAAAATGTAGAGTGTTGGAGTCTATTTTGTAAATGACAAAGCAAAAGTCAAGGATGGGTAGGATAGTCAGTTTTACGAGGGTATGTTTGGCAGCATGAGTGAAGGAGGCTTTGTTGCGAAATAGGAAGCCGATTTTAGATTTAATTTAGGATTGGAGATACTTGATGTGAGTCTGGAAGGAGAGTTTACAGTCTAACCAGACACCTAGGTATTTGTTGTTGTCCACATATTCTAAGTCAGAACTGTCCAGAGTAGTGATGCTAGTCGGGCGGGAGGGTGCGGGCAGCAATAGGTTGAAGAGCATGGACTCTATCTAAGAAGTAGTTAGTGAACCAGGCGAGGCAGGCCTGCTCACTGAAGTGTTTTAGGGAGCGTTTGACAGTGATGAGGGATGGTCATTTGACCGTGGACCCATTGCGCACGCAGGCAATAAGGCAGTAATCGCTGAGATCCTGGTTGAAGACAGCAGAGGTGTATTTAGAGGGAAAGTTGGTCAGGAGGATATCTAAGAGGGTGCCATTGGGTACGGATTTAGGGTTGTATCTGTAGGTTCCTTTATAATTTGTGTGAGATTGAGGGCATTTAGCTTCTATTGCTGGAAGGCCGGGGTGTTAAGCATGTCCCAGTGCAGGTCACCTAACAGTACGAACTCTGAAGATGGATGGGGGGCGATCAATTCACATATGGTTTCCAGGGCACAGCTGGGGGCTGAGGGTAGTCTATAGCAAGTGGCAACGGTTGTTTCTGGAAAGGTGGATTTTTAAAAGTAGAAGCTCAAATTGTTTGGGCACCGACCTGGATAGTAAGACAGAACTCTGCAGTAGTTTGCAACTCCGCCCCTTTTGGCAGTTCTATCTTTTCGTAAAATGTTATGGTTAGGGAGGAACAGGATACAAGTATTGCTAAAGGCTATAAGAACTGGTCGTCTAGTGCATTTGGAACAGAGTAAAATGAGCAGATTTCTGGGCGCGAAAGAATAGATTCAAGGCATATAGTACAGACAATGGTTTGGTAGGATGTGAGTACAGTGGAGGTAAACCTAGGCATTGAGTGACAATGAGAGAGGTTTTGTCTCTAGAGGCACCATTTAAGCCTGGTGAAGTCACAGCTTGAGTGGGGGGTGGAGGCTCTACAGTGAAATAAGACAATAATCACTAACCAAAACAGCAATAGACAAGGCATGTGCAGCCGAGTGATCATAGGGTCCAGTGAGTAGCTGGGCGAGCTAGAGACACGGCGATTCAGACAGCTAGTAGGCAGGGGCTAGCAGATGGGCCTCAGGGGGACGTCGCAACTGGAGAGCCTGTTGAAACCCCCTCGAACTGCTATGTTGGCAGACCAGTCGTGATGGATTGGCGGGGCTCCGTGTCGGCAGCAAAGGGTCCAGGCCAATTGGCAAAATAGGTATTGGAGCCCAGGAATTGTCTGATGGATCTCTTTGGCTAGCCGGGAAATGGGCCTAGCTTGAGGCTAACTCCAGGCTAACTGGTGCTTGCTTCGGGACAGAGACGTTAGCCAGGAGTAGCCACTCGGATAGCTGCTAACTATCTGCAATGATCCGGTGTGCAGAGCTTGCGTTAGGAAAAGGTTCAGAGCTTGCGGTAGGAATCCGGAGATGTGGTAGAGAAAAAGCAGTCCGATATGCTCTTGGTTGATATCACTAGCTAGTAGCTAGTTAGCTGGCTAGCTCCTCATGGGGGTTCCGGTTCTAAAGTATAAAAAATAGTAGATCCATACCACATTGGGTGAGGCGGATAGTAGGAGAGTATGTTGAAATTGAGATTAAAAATATATACGAAGAAAACAATATATACACAAGACAAGACAGGACAAAGACGTCTGACTGCTACGCCATCTTGGTAGAAGGTTGAATGGTGTAGTAAATATTTGGGGTGTTGCTATGCATAGCAGTATATTCTACTGAGTCCTAGAGAATGGAGTTTTATCAACTGGACAACATTTAATTGGTTGAAGGCGATCCAATCACTGACCAATTTGTTTTGCAAAATTCCCTCATTACAGATGTAGGCACAAACAGTTTACCCCCTATATTTCTGAAAACAAAATGCCTTAAGTAGCTTACCATGGTACAACAGTATTAACTTATATTTAGTCATTTGAAATATTCGTACATTGTTTTAATTTTTCAAAAGCAAGAGGCTCAATGTGTGAATCAGAAAGAAGCTGGGGATTGCACTGATAGTAAACAGGAAAAAAGTAGAGTTTGGTAAAAAATATAAGTAAAGAAAACATTTAAAAAAGGGGATTTAGAAATGAATCATACAATGACATTGATAAAACTCACAATATCTGCTATATTAAAGCTTCAAACAGCAATGGTTCTATGTAGCACTTTTTGTACTCAAACAACCCTTTTCTTTAAGAGGGTACTTCACTAGATTCTTTGCTTTCGTAATGATTGCAAAGAGGGTTTTCTTCTTGCTAGAGGGTTGTGGATAATGTGAATTTCTGTTTTCATGTAGCATGATTTCACATACCGTGGTACCTGTGATTTTGGTTGTTGTTTTATTCAAACTGTGTTGCCTCTGTGTTTATGTTCATCAGTTATTTTGGGGTGGTGGGGTGGCTACATTAGCATCTTTGTTTACTGATACATCTGTACGGGAAATTCTTTGTGTACTGATACGTCTTTACAGGAAATTATGTTTGTGTACTGATAAATCTTTACATGAAATTATTAATAAAACAAACGTTAAGGGCTATTTATTTTTGTAAGTCTTACAGAGTGCATGTCTAATGCTAGTTTTCCATGCATCTCTGTGTTGAGGATGAGTTTGTGGCATCTGCCAGATGCCTGAAACAGTGGTTTTGATTGATCAGGAGCATGAGTTTTTGATAATCCGAACAGAGGTTAAACATGAGACTTTTCTTTTATTATTTGAGAAAGGATAGGAGCAGAAGCAGGGGGACAGCATAAATGGAGTACAAATGTGTAGGGCTCATGATCGAACCAGGATCCAAAGGCGAGAGCATTACCCACTCAACCAGACTCCACGTGACATTTGTCCTAACTTGGCCATATCTAGCTTTACTTTTTTTTTTTTTTTTTATTTTACCTTTATTTAACCAGGCAAGTCAGTTAAGAACAAATTCTTATTTTCAATGACGGCCTAGGAACAGTGGGTTAACTGCCTGTTCAGGGGCAGAACGACAGATTTGTACCTTGTCAGCTCGGGGATTTGAACTTGCAACCTTCCGGTTACTAGTCCAACGCTCTAACCACTAGGCTACCCTTGTTCATTGAGTGTATAAGGCCACAGTCTGCAGTGAATTAAGGCAGCCAACACTGTTAGGGTGTCACTGATATGAAGCCCATTGACAGCTACATTTTCTCAAATTTTAATGACAAACACTGACTTTTTTTTATCAATCCCATGAAGGGAAAGGTTTCTACTGCCAGCTGAGGCTGTATTGCCTCAGACAAATGGTTGGACTACACCTGGTTTGTGTTTTTTAAGGCATACAACAACAAAAAATGTTTTGCAACGCAAAATGAAAAATAGCTTTTCTTAGGTATATCAGTCTGTCTTCTTCAGTTGGGTTCCTAATGAACCCTAAACCGACCCCGTGCCCCCCCCCCCCCCCCCCCCCCCGTCTCTGTCCTGTGCTTTCTTGTGGGGTCTTTCTTTCTTTTCTTTCTTTCTTTTCTTTCATCTCTGTTGGAATTTATCATTCCTCTACTTTATAACCCATTTTTCTTCTCTCCCTCTTTGCAAAACTCCCCCCATCCCCCTCCTCTATCCCCTCCTGTGTGACGTTCTCTCCCCATGCGTTCTCTTCTGACTCCTTCCCACCCACCATTCCGCCTTTTCTCCCTCCCTCCCTCTATCTTGCTATCGATAGGAAGAGGACTCTTCCTCTCTGGGTTCGGCAGACCCCCATGGTCTCCCCGGAGGTGGGGGGGGGACAGCCACCGCCACTGCCAGGCCCGGGGTCTCCTTTTCAGGTGTCTCCTGTGCCAACTCCCCTTGGAAAGGAGCCCTCCCTCCCCTCCCACCTCCCCGCCTACACGTCAGCCACAATGGGGAACTCCATGGCAACCGAGCCTACCCCTCGACTACTACCATGGTTACGCCAGCCAGGAGCACGGCATCATGGACCTCGGCAACAGCAGCATCAAATCCGAGTTTAACCGGGGGGAGAGCAGTCTAATAACGAAATGTGATTACTGAAAGTGGAGAGACGAGTTTTCACTCCCAGAACAGCCTCTTGGCTATGTTTCTCCTTTTGGCCTTTTTTTCCCAAATAATAGTAGATTTACTTGATAGGGACAGATGTAATGACATTGACACATTGATTTACCAGATGGCAGATGCATTGCACCGTCTTGCTTTAGCTTGCGCTAATTTCCAGCATCAGTCACTACATGGGCTTTGAAATAATGAGAATTGGTTCTCAGTTAACAAACCTTGTTGAATAAAGGAATAATAATAAAATGACTTATTCGTTTTAAAGACTAAAGGAGCCATGCTCTGATGTTTGACGGCTGATCCAATGATGGTGGTTATGTCGTTTTTAATGGTCAAATGGGCTTCTATCAGTTTTGAGGTTGACAATTAGTAAATCATAGTTAATAACGTGTGGATTGGGAAGGCTTTTTGTACCTCTTTATTTGCCTCTTTTTTTATTTCCCTACTAGGGGTTTCATGCTGTGTGTGTGTGTGTGTGTGTGTGTGTGTGTGTGTGTGTGGAGAGACAAATGGAGAGGGTATTTTGTTTTATCATATAACTATTGCAGTGGTTGCTAAATGTTTAACTGTATTGCAGTCTAGAATAACTCAAAGATTCGTATTGTTATTTCATCCATTGCCCTTTCACCATCTTCTTCTTTCCCTCCCTCCCTTCCTGCAGCCAATCCAACCGTTTTACGGAGGACACCCTGGAACCTGACTGGCAGAGCTGATATGGGTCCCGGCATAATTCTATTGGCTGGCAAAACATAGAAGAGGTCTGCAGTACATGGCTGCTCCAGATCTGTTGACTTCCCACAACAAGCTGAACTTTTGGATAATTCAAGGGGGGGGTCTTCACATGCTAACACACACACACAAACACACACTCCTTCATGCATTTGCTCTTTCTCTCCCTCTCTCTGCAATACCACTGTAAGTTTTGACCCTGGTGACAATCAGCTCAATATGAGTGGTGATGTTTACATTGTCTGCGTGTTGCAGTGACCCATTCACGAGTGATGAAACATGGCAATATTGAACCTGTTGTTTCTGTTTAAATAGGTATGACAAAGCACAATACTGAGAAAGAGAGAGAAAGAGACTTTGGGGTATCCCAAGATTCCTCCCCCTACCTCAAATATTCACTTCACTTTATTAATTGCCCTGTGACAAACCTACTACACCGAGGCCTTCGCGAAAGCAGTAGGTTTTTTAACTGTTATGCTGAACGCGTAACCCGCGGCCAGAGGGTAGAATTCTTGAAAACAGAACCAGCACCCGGGGGCCTGTCGGAGAAACACGCTACTTACGCCCATGTTTTATTGAAAACAATGGCAGCATCGGATACTTTTACTGGGTAACGCGTCCAGTTATGCTGTCAAACACTATGGCTTCAATTTATGTTTTTTTTTATGTTCTTAGTGTTAAACTGAGTAGATTAATACTTAGTATTACAGACGGTGAATGAAATGAAAGCCTAATGCCAATACTGCCCCTGTTCTCAGACTATATATCTCTGTAATGCCGTGAACATATCTATCTCTCTGGCCAAATTGTTTCCTCCTTTTCCCTTGTACTGCTCTTCTCTATCTCCACCCGAGAGTAAACAAACTAAATATGCACAGCCCTATGTTTCAAAACAGAAGGACAAAAGGTTTCGATTTCTATGTCATCTGGATACAATTTAAACCTAAGGAGCTGGGACATATGGACATTGTTTTACATTTCCTACATATGTGTTTTAATTATATGAATTACTCACCTGGACATATGTGGTGTTTGTTTCTTTAAATTGATATCCCAGTAAGGTTTCTTTACATTGTGGACAATTCCTCTGGACCACTTCGCTTTTGTATGTATGGGTTCTCTTTGAGATGGAAAAGAGATGGATTTGACCTGCTCTGCCTCCATCAAAGTCTGGGACACACTGCCCTCTTGTGACCATAGTATCAATCTGCACTCGATAGCAGAGGAAGGACGCTTCCTCAAGTGGTGCTCAGCTACAGAGCTCGTGTTTGGCTGGGGATCAGGGATGCTGCAATTGTCATGAGTGACCTGTTCCAGTTGAATTGACGCCACTCTTTCACCTTGGACTCGTGCAGATGCCTGGACTCCAACCTTCAGGTCGTACTCACCTCCCCTTATCATCACATAGGGGTGTGGCAGAACAATCATCAGATGGAATTACTTAATGTCTCAATTATTGAATGGGTATATCTGTTCCTTGCATATATATGTAGTACAAGTCAAAAGTTCGGACACACCTACTCATTCAAGTCTTTTTCTTTATTTTTTTACAAATGTATACATTGTAGAATAATAGTGAAGACAACAGAACTATGAAATAACACATATGGGATCATGTAATAACCAAAAATGTGTTAAACAAATCAAAATATATTGTATATTTGAGATTCTTCAAAGTAGACACCATTTTCCTTGATGACAGCTTTGAGCACTCTTGGCATTCTCTCAACCAGCTTCACCCGCAATGCTTTTCCAACAGTCTTGAAGGAGTTCCCACATATGCTGAGCACTTGTTGGCTGCTTTTTCTTCTCTCTGCGGTCCAACTCATCCCAAACCATCTTAATTGGGTTGAGGTCAGGGGATTGTGGAGGCCAGGTCATCTGATGCAGCACTCCATCACTCTCCTTCTTGGTCAAATAACCCTTACACAGCCTGGAGGTGTGTTGGGTCATTGTCCTGTTGAAAAACAAGTGATAGTTCCACTAAGCGCAAACCGTGTGGGATGGCGTATCGCTGCACAATGCTGTGGTAGCCATGGTAGTTAAGTGTGCCTTGAATTGTAAATAAATCACTGACAGTGTCACCAGCAAAGCAGCCCCACACCATTACCCCTCCTCCTCCATGCTTCTCAGTGGGAACCACACATGCGGAGATCATCCATTCAACTACTCTGCGTCTCACAAAGACACAGCATTTGGAACCTAAGATCTCAAATTTGAACTAATCAGACCAAAGGACAGATTTCCACTGGTCTAATGTCCATTGCTCGTGTTTCTTGGCCCAAGCAAGTCTCTTCATCTTATTGGTGTCCTTTTGTAGTGTTTTCTTTGCAGCAATTCGACAATGGAGGCCAGATTCACGCAGTCTCCTCTGAACAGTTGATGTTGATGTGTCTGTTACTTGAACTCTGAAGCATTTTTGGGGGCTGCAATTTCTGGTAAGTCTAATGAGCTTATCCTCTGCAGCAGAGGTATCTCTGGGTCTTCCTTTCCTGTGGCGGTCCTCATGAGAGCCAGTTTCATCATAGCGCTTGATGTTTTTTGTGACTGCACTTGGTAGAACATGTCTTAAAGTATTGATGGACTGTCATTTATCTTTGCTTATTTGAGCTGTTCTTGCCATAATATGGACTTGGTCTTATACCAAATAGGGCTATCTTCTGTATACCACCCTACCTTGTCACAAGGCAAAGGGTGGCTACTTTGAAGAATCTCAATTATAACATATATTTTGATTTGCTTGACTTTTTTGGTTACAACATGATTCCATATTTGTTATTTCATAGTTTTGATGTTTTCCCTATTATTCTACAATGTAGAAAATAGTAAAAATAAAGAATGAGTAGGTGTGTCCAAATTTGACTGGTACTGTGTGTATATATATAGTTCAATATACAAGAAAAATATTCCATGTACACTGAGTATATAAAAAATTAGGAACACCTTCCTGATATTGAGTTGCCCCTCTGCTTTTTGCCTTCAGAACAGCATCAATACATCGGGGCACAGTGATGCTGCCCCATGTTGACTCAAATGCTTCCCACGGCTGTGTCAAATTGGCTGGATGTCCTTTGGGTGGTGGACCATTCTTGATACACACAGGAAACTGTTGAGCATGAAAACCCCAGCAGCGTTGCAGTTTTTGACACAAACCAGTGTGCGTACCTGGCATCTACTACCATTTCCCATTCAAAGGTGTTCAAATATTTGGTCACCCTCTGAATGGCACACATACACAATCCATGTCTCAATTGTCTCAAGGCTTAAAAGTCCTTATTTAACCTGTCTCCTCCCCATCATCTATACTGATTGAAGTGGATTTAACAAGTGACATCAATAAGGGGTCAGAGCTTTTACCTGGATTTACCTGGTCAGTCTATGTCATGGAAAGACCAGGTGTCCTTAACGTTTTGTACACTCAGTGTATATGGTTGGCTTGTACAGTATGTGTGAATATGCAGTGCGTGTGTGAAGAATTGTTCCCTAAGACAAAAAATCTATAAAAATACACCTCACAACGGCAGGGACGAGAGGGGGTACACAAGCATGGCTACACACAGGAGCAGATCCCATGTCTTCTCAATTTGAGTTGTGTATTGTCCTCTCTTGGTTCCCCCCACTCGAAGAAAAACAAAACATAAACATTTTCTTTTCCACCCATGCATATACACACCACCCTGTTCTGCACACGCATACGCAAAAAGAACAATTTCAATCCTCACACACACAAAAGAACACACTTTCACACAGACTCACATACCAACTCTAACAAAATGAATCCCACAGAGATTTCTGTAAATGGTTTTATCCTTCCCTTCTAGTCAAACTATGGAACTTTGACATTATTTTATGTGTTGGTAATTTCTGTATATAAATTGGGGCAGTGGATATTACAAATTCCTGCTTGAAACTATTTAATTCATTTTATCACTTTTCTTTTTAATATTTTATTTTCTCATAGTTCTATTAAGGTACATATATTTACATACAGATCTTTGTTGGTTTTATGAGTAGACCTTATGGTACGTTGATTTTGTAGTGTTTGAGATAGTTAAGGATTTAGATAGACTTAAGATCATGCTTTTCATAGATACAGGTGCACTATATTTAAATGATATACTGTGCCTCTGTTCAAATATCAGATAAAAAACAAAACAATGCCACAACCCCATTTCTCTTTTCATCCACAAAAGCCTCAGATCAACATCTTCTCACGTCAATAACCGAGTGGCCAAAATACAAGTGAATAGCATAGAAATGTTTGCTGTAGCCTCAAGGAATGAATTGCCATATATTGATTTAGCCAATATAGGCATTTTTTCAAGTTTCAAATGTAAATCATTCTCAGCTGCTTTGCTATAACATTTCATGCATATTACTCATAGACACGAGTAGATTGTCATACAAATCAACTGAACCCTTAATCGATCATATTGAAACTACCTATTTATTCATAACATTGAGTGACGTGATATAATGCCTTTTCTCTTAGCCTTCCCTTTGATGCTACCCTTATGATGGGGCCTTCCCTTAAAGTTAGCCAAGCCCCTTGACAAGCCATAACCTCTGAACACCCCACCCCCTCCTATTGTCAAACTTTTAATGGACATTAGGGAATGTCACAGACATTTGTATGCAGACATTATTTTGTGTGTATACTGTAGATCAATGAAAAACATATTTAACGAAATGTTATGGAGATTTCATATGAATGTTAGTCTCATGATGGTAATGGTTATTGTAATTAGTATGATGATTATTGTAATTATTATTGC
The DNA here is from genome assembly GCF_013265735.2 of Oncorhynchus mykiss. Classification (NCBI taxonomy): domain Eukaryota; kingdom Metazoa; phylum Chordata; class Actinopteri; order Salmoniformes; family Salmonidae; genus Oncorhynchus; species Oncorhynchus mykiss. The sequence goes on from NC_048582.1 coordinate 45,273,016, forward strand.
TATTACAATGATTTTATTGATATTTACTTAATTATTCAACAGAAATTGCTTTTATGTGAATAAGGGTGAAGTTTATATTTCTGGAGATTTAAATAAGCAAACAAATGAATAAATAGATATATCCCTATCCTCCCACATGCATTGTGTGTTCTGTCAATTACGTTGCTGTATCTAATCTAACTATAGTCTTTTGCTTTTGCCATTGAGGGCTTCCACTATTTCAAATTATTCAACAGGGTGGGGATTCCTATTGGTTGGGAGTGATCAGCCAACAATCAGGGAATTGTCTTCAAATTGGGTTGATTATAATTTGGAAATGGCTTTAAGCTATATTACCGCCATCTAGTGACCATAACAAATGAATGATAAGATTTGTTCTGGACTGTTCGTAAATCACCAATATTAGCTTTACGTTTTATTCAAACACCAAATAAGAAAATTCACTACTTTAAAATGGAGATAGCCTCAATGGCACTGCCTGTCAGAGATACCATAATGGCACAGATACAAAGATGAGTCTTCTATCTCTATGGGAAACATATGTACATTTATGATTAGTGTGAACTATCCCTTTAAAAAAGGTCTGGAAGAGAATCCTGGGTATAATAAATTAATGGGGAATAATTGTTGCTGACACAAGCACACTAACTACCTTTTTTTTCACATTGTGAGCAATGAAAATTGTTTAACTGATATTTCAGCTATTGTTGTCACCTCTCCTTGTTCGGGCTGTGCTCGGCGGTCGATGTCACCGGCCTTCTAGCCATCATTGATGCATTTTTCATTTTCCATTGGTTTTGTCTTGTCTTCCCACACACCTGTTTTCAATCCCATTCATTACCTGTTGTGTATTTAACCCTCTGTTTCCTCTCATGTCTTTGTCAGAGATTGTTTTATGTCAAGTGTTGTTTTTGTTGTATAGGTGCGCGGCGGGTCGTCATACCCATGGTCATTTATGTGTTTAGTGTTTGGAGAATGTTAAGTGGACTTATATTAAAAGACTCCATTTACACTCTGTTTGACTCTCCTGCGCCTGACTTCCCTGCCACCTATACACACGACTCTGACAGAATCTCTGACCAAAAATATGAAGTCAGCAGGAGAAGACACTTCGCTCATGGAGATGGAGGAATGCGTCCAGGAACAAGCAGAAGAGATTGACTGTCTGAGCACCGCCATGGATCGCATTGTCCAGAATATGGACCGCTGGGAGAGACAGGGAGTTTCTCCAGCGCCTCCACCACCACAACTGGGATTTCCCTTGAACGTTTTTCCCCCTCCTGAACCTAATAAGATCCATTTATCCCTACCCACGGGATACAACGGAGATACTGCCGGCTGCCAGGGTTTTCTTCTTAAACTGAACTTGTATCTGGCCACGGTCTCCCCAGTACCATCGGACCGTGAGAAGAGTTGCGCCCTTGTCTCATGCCTCACCGGGAAAGCCCTGGAGTGGGCCAGCACTGTGTGTAGAGAGGAGGATACGGCGTTGGACCATTTTGAGGAGTTCACCCGCCATTTCAGGACAGTATTCGACCATCCACCCGAAGGCAGAGCGGCGGGTGAGCGCCTCTATCATCTGAGGCAGGAGACGAGGAGTGCACAGGAGTTTGCTCTGGAGTTTAGGACCCTGGCTGCCAGCGCTGGATGGAGCGACAGGGCCCTGATCGACCATTACCGTTGTAGTCTACGCGAGGACGTCCATCGGGAGCTGGCCTGGACATGTCCATCAGGCTAGACAACATGCTGGCTAAATAAATAAAAATAAATACAATCACAGTGAAATATAGTTACCCGCTACCTCTAAATACGGTTGAGTCAATGCACGCTTCTTCAAAAAATTGGAAATCAGGAGCGCTTACAACCTGGTGCATATCCGGGAGGGGGACGAGTGGAAGACGGCATTTAGTACCACCTCAGGGCACTATGAGTACCTCGTCATGCTGTACGGGTTGATGAATGCTCCATCAGTCCTTTGTAGACGAGATTTTCCGGGATCTGCACTGGCAGGGTGTAGTGGTTTTTATCGACAACATTCTGATATACTCCGCTACACGCGCCGAGCATGTGTCCCTGGTGCGCAGGGTGCTTGGTCGACTGTTGGAGCATAACCTATACGTCAAGGCTGAGAAATGCCTGTTCTTCCAACAGTCCATCTCCTTCTTAGAGTACCGCATTTCCACTTCAGGGGTGGAGATGGAGAGTGACCGCATTACAGTCGTACGTAATTGGCCAACTCCCACCACGGTAAAGGAGGTGCAGTGGTTTCTAGGGTTGGCCAACTACTACCGGGGGTTTATCTGGGGCTTTGGTCAGGTAGCGGCTCCCATTACCTCACTGCTGAAGGGGTGTACGGTACGTTTGCAGTGGTCAGCTGAGGCGGACAGGGCTTTTGGTCAGCTGAGGGCTCTATTTACCTCGGCACCCGTGCTGGCTCATCCGGATCCCTCTTTGGCGTTCATAGTGGAGGTAGACGCGTCCGAGGCTGGAATAGGAGCCGTGCTCTCTCAATGCTCAGGTACGCCACCAAAACACCGCCCCTGTGCCTTCTTTTCGAAGAAGCTCAGCCCGGTGGAGCGAAACTATGACATGGGGGACCGGGAGTTGTTGGCTGTCGTCAAGGCTTTGAAGGCGTGGAGACATTGGCTTGATGGGGGCTAAACACCCTTTCCTCATCTGGAAGAACCACCGCAATCTGGAGTACATCCAGGTGGCGAGGAGACTGAACACTCGCCAGGCAAGGTGGGCCATGTTCTTTACCCGTTTTGTTTTCACCCTGTCCTACAGACCAGGTTCCCAGAACGCGAAGGCAGCCGCACTGTCCGGATGTATGACACAGAGGATTAGTCCATTGATCCCACTCCCATACTCCCGGCCTCTTGCCTGGTGGCACCGGTAGTGTGGGAGCTGAACGCGGACATCGAGAGGGCGTTACGTACAAAGACCACTCCCCCCAGTGTCCAGCTGGGTGTCTATACGTTACGTTGGCTGTACGCGACCATTTGATCTATTGGGCCCACACGTCACCCTCCTCTGGTCAACCGGGCATCGGTTGGACAGTGCGCTGTCTTAGTGGGAAGTACTGGTGGTCCACCTTGGATAAGAACGTGAGGGTTTCTGTTTCCTCCTGCTCGGTGTGCGCCCAGTGCAAGGCCCCTAGGCACCTGCCCAGAGGAAAGTTACAACCCTTACCTGTTCCACAACGGCCGTGGTCGCACCTGTTGGTGGACTTCCTGATGGATCTGCCTCCCTCACAGGGTAACACCACGATCCTGGTCGTTGTGGATCGGTTTTCTAAGTCCTGCCGTCTCCTCCCTTTGCCCGGTCTCCCTACGGCCCTACAGACTGCGGATAACCTGTTCACACACGTCTTCCGGCACTACGGGGTGCCTGAGGACATACTATCTGATCAAGGTCCCCAGTTCACGTCACCCCGAGAGTAACGGGCAGTAAACCAGGATGTGGGTAGGTTTCTGCAGTCTTATTGCCAGGACCGGCTGGGGGAGTGGGCGGCGTTCATACACTGGGCCCAGAACTCGCTCCTCCACTCCTCTATCAACCTCTCCCTTTCCAGTGCGTGCTGGGGTTCCAGCCGGTTCTGGCGCCGTGGCATCATAGCCAGATCGAGGCTCCTGCGGTGGACGACTGGTTTAGGCGCTCGGAGGAGATGTGGGACGCCGCTCATGTGCACCTTCAGCGGGCCGTGAGGCGTCAGAAAGCCAGCGCAGACCGCCACCGCAGTGAGGCACTGGCGCACTGCTGGAGCTGCGCGCCAAGGGGGGGGGGGCATTACTGTCACGATTTCTGCCGGAGTCGGTCCCTTTCCTTGTTCGAGCGGCGTTCGGCGTCACCGGAAAATGATCACCGATCCACTTTAAATTTTCCATTCGTTTTTTACACACCTGGTTTCAATTCCGCCATTACATGTTCATTATTTAACCCTTCGGTTTCCCCCATGTTTGTGTGCGTGTTTGTTTTATTGTAAGGCTGTATCTGACGGCTGGTTTATTGTTACCGGGTTTTGTTATTACGCCCGTTTATTTCATGGTACCGGTAAATACTTTGTCCACGCATCTCAGCTCTCCTGCGCCTGACTCCATTCACCAGTTACCCACAGCCTTGACAGGAATGAGCCATTTGGAAGCTGGGGATGATTAGGTGGCCATGATAGTATGAAGGCCAGATTGGAAATTTTACCAGGACACCCCTACTCTTATGATAAGTGCCATGGGATCTTTAGTGACCACAGAGAGGTACAACACCTGTTTAACGTCCCATCTGAAAGACAACGTCCTCTAGCAGTCTCTCCAGGCTAGGAGGGCGCGCTAGTGTAGGGAAGCCTGTAGTGCGTCTTCATCCCACAGAGATTGTAGGCTATTGTAGGCTAATAAAGAAGAAGCCTTTTGAACATAGACTTGGCACTCCGGTACCACTTGCCGTGCTGTAGACGAGAGAACAGTCTATGACTAGGGTGGCTGGAGTCTTTGACAATGTTTAGGGCCTTCCTCTGACACTGCCTGCTATAGAGATCCTGGATGACAGGAACTTGGCCCCAGTGATGTACTACCCTCTGTAGTGGCTTGAGGTCGTAGGCCGAGCAGTTCCCATACCAGGCAGTGATGCAAACAGTCAGGTTGCTCTCGATGGTGCAGCTGTATACATTTTTTGAGGATCTGAGGGGGAATAGGCTTTGTCGTGCCCTCTTCACGACCGTCTTGGTGTGTTTGGACCATGATAGTTTGTTGGTGATGTGGACACCAACGAACTTGAAGCTCTCAACCTGCTCCACTACAGCCCATTTGATGAAAATGAGGGGGTGCTCAGTCCTCCTTTTCCTGTAGTCCACAATCATCTCATGGATGCTAAGGGAAGCCAAACTTCCTGCCAAAAATGTACCCTCACCACCCCTAAAAAAACATCCATCTGTATTTCATAAATGTCCTACAATTCGCAAGAGGCTGACTGTATCTCACTGGAGAAAGCATCTGAGCGACCTAAACAGTGGCCCTCTGTCTCAGCATGTGAAGCGAATCTATCTGATGCAGTCTGGTCAGAAAGAGTATGACATTGTTGCCGCACATAGCATTGAGTGCAAGGAAAGCCAGCGAGCAATTGGCCTCCCTTGATAAAAAATAAATAAAAGGCGCTAAACTGAGTCAGCTCAGCTGTGAATAGTCCTGGCATACCAACAAAAAAAAAGTGTAAAGGGAATATCGTTGTGTTGTTGTTGTCAGGTGGGTAGCTAGCTAATAGCGTCCCTTTCCTAAATTAGCCATGCATGGAAATAGGGATTTGGAATTGTGGTTTTACCTAATTCTCAGTATTGGCCAATGATTATAACTGCAATTCTGACCCAGTCATAAATTCATACATTGTGCCCCCTAGCCTGAGAGGATGGAGCATTCGGAAAGTATTCAGACATCTGGTCTTTTTCCTAATTTGATAAAAGAAATGTTTTCCTCATCACTCTACACACAATACACCATAATGACAAAGTGAAAACAAGTTTTTAGACATTTTTGAAAATGTATTACGAATAAAAACAGAAATAACCTTATTTACATATGTATTCAGACCCTTTGCTATGAGACTCGAAATTGAGTTCAGGTGTATCCTGTTTCCATTGATTATCCTTAAGATGTTTCTAGAACTTGAATGGAGTCCACCTGTGGTAAATTCAATTGATTGGACATGATTTGGAAAGGCACACATCTGTCTATATAAGGTCCCACGGTTAGTGCATGTCAGAGCAAAAACCAAGCCATGAGGTCAAAGGAATTGTCCTTAGAAGTCTGTGACAGGTTTGTGTAGAGGCACAGACATCTGGAAGGGTACCAAAACATGTCTGCAGCATTGAAAGTCCCCAAGAACACAGTGGCCTCCATCAAGCTGGCCGCCCAGCCAAACTGAGCAATTGGGGGAGAACGGCCTTGGTCAGGAAGGTGACCAAGAACCCAATGTTCAATTTGACAGAGCTCAAGAGTTTCTATGTGGAGATGGGAGAAACTTCCAGAAGGACCACAATCTCTGCCCACTCCGCCAATCAGGCCTTTATGGTAGAGTGGCCAGATGGAAACCACTCCTCAGTAAAAGGAGTTCTTACTGGTTGGTAGGTGATCAAATACTTATGTCATGCAATAAAATGCAAATTAATTACTTAAAAATCATACAATGTGATTTTCTAGATTTTTGTTTTAGATTCCGTCTCTCACAGTTGAAGTGTACCTATGATAAAAATTACAGACCTCTACATGCTTTGTAAGTAGGAAAACCTGGAAAATCGGCAGTGTATTAAATACTTGTTCTCCCCACTGTATGCCTTGACACGTGACATATATATATATATATATATATATATATATATATATATATATATATATATATATATATATATATACATATTCATGGTGTCAAGGCATATGAACTAACAGGTTAAAGAGCAAGCAACACAATTATCACAACACATAGGATGTCATATGGCATTTGTTCTGTATTGGCTTCCCCGTTGATTTTACACACACACAGCTACTGTATTTTAAATACTTTATCGTAGGGACATGAAGGCTATGCCTACATTCAAAGGAAGATTGTGACTGTTTCTTCTACATGACAGGAATCTGATATCTGGTCAAGTCTGTAGGGTCAACACACGTAACGTGTTCATAAGGTAGGCCTAATCGACTGGTAAACATGCAGAGAAAATGTTTGTTTTGTTCTGCTACTTAAAGACAGGGAGAGATGGCTTAAAGGTCCAATGCAGCTGTTTTTATCTCATTATCAAATCATTTCTGGATAACATTTCATTTCCTAAATTGTATTGTTTTAAATTAAAACATTACAAAATAAACTGAAATAGCTGCTTAGCAAAGAGCAATTTCTCAAACAATAATTTTGCTACTGTAGGACTGTCTGGGAGTGGTTTGGGTGGGGAGGGGGAAAATAAAGATTTTATTTTATTGGCAAAGAGATTTGAAACTCTTTTTCTTATTGGTCTATTAACAAATTTACCGCATGTTGATGTCACCACAGAAGGCCAAAACTCCCTCCCAACAAAGAGTCTGAAATGATTTCAGTTGGTCTTTTCAAACAGCTCTTACACTAGGAGGGCATTATAATCATTTTCACAATATTATTACAAACTCAATGTGTGGAAATATGTATAAAACATAGGAACTGGGCACTGGGCCTTTAATGCAGAGAGATAATAGGTGTTTAGTCCCTCTGTATCACCCTGCCTTTTCCACAGCTAATCTAATCAACTCATTCATTGCTGATGACCTTTCCAATATCAACAGTGGACTCTGCAATAAAGAGCCCATTCTTGAAAAATCTAATTTAGAGAACATCATTACCAATTTGAAAAAAATTGATGAAAACAGATAACCTAGTGCCTATTTATAACGTGTCATATACCTTGATCAATATCGATATCTAAGTACACATAGCTTTATGAGTAGCCTACATAGCCTAATTTAACCTCCCCACTGGGCATACAACGAATGGTTGAATCAACGTTGTTTCCATGTCACATCAATGATGTTGAATCAACTTGGAAAAGAAGTTGAATTGACTTCCCTACCCAGTGGGCTATGGCTTGATTATTTCTCAAAACTGTAGGCCTATACGAAATATAGAAGAAAACTGGCAGTTAGTTTGTAGGCTATATGTATAATATTTAAAGCAATTAATATGCTAATCTCCTCCAGACATAGCTCAAAAAGTATTGGAACAGAGATATTTTTCTTGTCATTTTGGCTCTGTAGTCCAATACTTTGGATTTTAAATGATACAATGACTATGAGGTTAAAGTGCAGACTGTTTGCCTTCATTTGAGGGTATTTTCATCCATATCGGGTGAACTGTTGAGAAATTACAGCACAATTTGTTAGATGCATTTGTGTTTGTTTTGCTTGCATTTCAGATTATTTTGTGTCCATTAGAAATTAATGGTAAATAATGTATTGTGTCATTTTAGTCACTTTTATTGTAAATAAGAATAGAATATGTTTCTAAACACTTCTAAATGAATGTGGATGCTACCATGATTAAGGATCATCCTGAATGAATCGTGAATTATGATGATCCTATGTCTAAAGGAGATCTTTTTTTTTAAATGGTAGAGTACAGAGAAAAATAAATAAATAAATGTCACTGTCCAAATACTTTTGTAGCTCACTGTAGACCTCGCCTTGATTTGAAAAATTGCTTTTCACTGCAACTGGGCAACATGCATGAATTAAAAGGTAGACCACTTATTTAGTGTAAATCCGATATTGTTGGAGGCAATTCTGGCTACATGTTCTGGCAAAACTTTTTTTTCGTTTAAGATTCTCTAGGCCACTATCCCATCACACCTTTCATTTCCCCAAACATATCCCGTTCATTTGAACTGTGTAAAGCTATGACTTCGTTGATATCGTGGAACTTTTGATAAGGGTATGTTTTCATTTTATTTGGCTCTTGGTTAAATTTAAGAACGACAATTTGTCGCCTTAATTCCAGTCCATTTATTAATACGTGTAGTTGATATATTAAACGCGCAACGTTAGTGGATTCCAGGCAAATTGCATCGGGTTATATAACCCTTTCGATGAGTAATGCATTCACTTCTCAAACGTCATTCACGTAGGTTATTTGTAGTTTACAAAACGAGCGTCCCCACCAGTGAACTGTGAAGTGTTTCGTACCAGCGGGACAGTGTGAATTTAGGAACTGCAACGGGGAGGGACAGATGTAAGGTTGCAGTCCAGTCTGCATTATGTTCATCTGTTCATAACTGTTCCACTGCTACATTCATACGCTGCTGAGGCAGGTGGTCTTTTCGGATAGTGCTGTGCGTGGTCTCCACAAGCGGACCTGTGGAACATTAGCATCGGAGCAACTGAAGCCCACTGAACTGATTACCGTCCATTCAAGTCAGGTGAGAGCTCATCTGTAATGTTAGGCAGACTTTTACATTCACGTCCGATATGTATTTACTGTCTTTGTTAGTTGGATAACTTTCCATTGCACATAGATCAAATTAATTTGTATGACAAGCGCACTTGTCTGTTTCAATTCTGAAAAGGGATACGTGTCTCCCGAATCACCTAGGCTACTTGATTTTGTTAAATTGCTCGTTTGACCATAAACCATCTTGTCTAATATTAGCTGTCTCGTTTGAATAACTAAAGCAGGCGGCAGGTAGCCTAGCCGTTATGCGGTTGGCCCAGGAACAGAAAGGTGGCTGGTTCGTTATTCCCGAGGCGATGTGCGCTTAAGCAAGGCACTTAACACTCATTTGCTCAATGGGCGCTGTGCTACTATGGCTGAACCAGTCAAACAACTGCACCTATGTGACAATAAAACATATGTTTTTCCAATTATATTTTGTTGATAACACTTCAGAGAATATGATATGATTTGAAAGAATATCTGAATAAATAAGATGTATTTTATCCATCTAAAACATGCATAGCCTAATCTTCTTAGATCTTTTCTGTTTGCTGAAATGTAATTAATTGTATTTCGCCTACAGAACAAGTAGGCTATACTAAGTTTGCAATGTTTCAGCCTCAGGGTACTTATTTCTGTCCATTGATACAAACTATAAAACTTGAATATTATAGTCTAGATAAGCATAGTTAATTTTGAATGATTGCGCATCATTCTCAATATTAAATTATAACGTTACCCAATTGTCCTTGTCATTGTGTTATAATGGATGGTGTTTAAAAACATGAATTTGTATCTACAACGTACATTGTGTAATTAGTTAATACATTCCCTTACTGCATGATGTTTCCATATGGCCCATACTATCACATCGTTGCTACTCCTTCCTACACCATTCATGATTATGATAAAAACGTGTACATTTCTCCTTAAATGAAAGATTGGCAATCGTTACAAGGGTTAGTTAAGAATGGTTAGTCTTCATTTTAAGCAAGTTTTCATAAATCAATTTCATAATAAAGTGAGAAAAAAATTATAATGAGACCATATGGCAACGCTGTGTGATAATGGTAGTAAACCTCCGAAATCAGTACAGTGCCTTCAGAAAGTATTCACACCTCTTGACTTTTTCCACATTTTGTTGTGTTACAGCCTGAATTAAAAATGTAATAAATGTAGATGTTTTTATCACTGGCCTACAATATCCCATAATGTCAAAGTGGAATGGTCTTTTTTTTTTAAATTATACATATATTGAGTCAATGTATTCAACCCCTTTGTTATGGCAAGCCTAAATATGTTCAGGAGTAAAAATGTGCTTAACAAGTCACATGAAGTCACATGGACTCACTTTGCATGCAATAACAGTGTTAACATTATTTTTGAATGACTACCTCATCTCTGTACCCAACACATACAATTACTTGCAAGGTCCCTCAGTCGAGCAGTGAATTTCATTGAATTTTATTGATTTTTACATCCCTTTTTGAGCATGCTGAAATTATTCATTACACTTTGTATGGTGTATCAATACACTCAGTCACTACAAAGATATAGGTGTCGTTCCTAACTCAGTTTTCAGAGAAAGGAAACTGCTCAGGGATTTCACCATGAGGCCAATGGTGACTTTAAAACAGTAACAGAGTTTAATGGCTGTGATAGGAGAAAACTGAGGACGGATCAACAACATTGTAGTTACTCCACAATACTGACCTAATTGACAGAGTGAAAAGTAGTAAGCCTTTACAGAATAGAAATATTCCAAAACAAGCATCCTGTTTGCGACAAGGCACTAAATTATTACTGCAAAGCAATTCACTTTTTGTACTGAATACAAAGTGTTATGTTTGGGGGGAATCCAATACAACACATTACTGAGTACCAGTTTCCATATTTGCAAGCATAGGGGTGGCTACATCATGTTATCGGTATGCTTGTAATCATTAAGGACTGGGAGATGAATTCACCTTTCAGCATGGCAATAACCTAAATCACAAGGCCAGATTTTATTTTATTTTTATTTCACCTTTATTTAACCAGGTAGGCTAGTTGAGAACAAGTTCTCATTTGCAACTGCGACCTAGCCAAGATAAAGCATAGCAATTCAACACATACAACAACACAGAGTTACACATGGAATAAACAAAACATACAGTCAATAATACAGTAGAACAAAAGAAAACAAAAAGTCTATATACAGTGAGTGCAAACATCTACACTGGAGTTGCTTACCAAGAAGACAATGAATGTACCTGAGTGGCCGAGTTACAGTTTTGATTTAAATAGACTTGAAATCTATGGCAAGACCTGAAAATGGTTGTCTAGCAATGATCAACAACCAATTTGACAGAGCTTGTGGAGTTATGGGAAAATGTTGCACAATCTCGGTGTGGAAAGCTCTTAGAGACTTACCCCAAAATATTAATTTACATTTTAGCAGACACTCTTATCCAGAGTGACTTACACTAGTGAGTGCATACATTTTCAGACTGGTCCCACATGTGAATCAAACCCACAACCCTGGTGTTGCAAGCACCATGCTCTACCAACTGACCTACATGGGACCTCACAGCTGTAATCACTGTCAAAGGTGCTTCAACAAAGTATTGACTCGGGTGTGAATACTTATGTAAATGAGATATTTCTGAATTTGAAAACCATTTTTAAAAACCTGTTTTTGCTTTGTCATTATGGGGGACTGTGTGTACATTAATGAGGATAAACATGTATTTAATCAATTTTACAATAAGTCTAATGTAGTAAAATGTGGGAAAAGTCAAGGGGTCTGAATACTTTTAGAATTTTGAAGAATACCAATTATAAATACCTTAAGAGCTTAGTTCAACTATAACCCATCATAACCTAAAATATAAGGTTGTTTTAATTCATAGTTTGTTAATAACCATGTATAGCTTAAATATTGCCCTTCCTTCTTGCCACACGCAGATAATACTGTTGCGCCATCTATAAATATGAGAGTGGTTATATTTCTCAAGCCCCATCCCTCAGCTTTATGGCAAACCCAGTGGTGAGGCTGCCATTTTGTTGTTTTTCAAATACATTTTGAAATTAATCTTATGATGGATATTTTCATAACAATACATCCCTTCGAAATGATCAAACAAGTCTGGCTTTGATATGTGACACCCTTTCATTCAATCAAATGAGCAATGTCCCTTTAAGCATGAAAAATAATATGCATATCTCCTTTTCTTGCAGGAAATGGAGGACAATCAATAAATGTACATTAACTTGTCATCGGACCAACCAGGAATGACCTGTCTTTTACCATTGTAAAAGCTTCTTCTTGACAGCTTCTTCTACACAGCCATAATTCAGAATTCTCTCAACTGTTCTTTTGGGTGGGTTTTCTCCAGGCCACATCCAAAATGTCTGAGGCTGACTTCCAGAGACTTGAGATGTTTTTCCAGATCCTGCACAAGGACCCGTCCTGTAACCATTCCCACCTGACCTTCCATAACACCAGCATGGTATACAATCTGGACTTCCCTGGCGATGGCTCCCACTGGCTGCGCGCCATCATCTCCGTGGTGTACTGTGCCGTGGCCACCGGCGGACTGCTGGGCAATCTTCTCGTGCTGTACCTTCTCTGCTCCACCCGGACCATCGTCAAGAGTGCCATCAACTTCTTTGTGTTCAACCTGGCCCTGGCTGACTTGCTACTCTCCCTGGCGCTGCCGTTCTGGGCAGTAGACATCACCCTGGACTACAACTGGCCTTTTGGTTTGGCCATGTGCAAGGCCGTGTCCCTCCTGACGGGCCTCAACGTCTACGCCAGTTGCTTCTTCCTGATGGCCATGAGCTTGACCCGCTACTGTTCAGTGGCTACTGCACTCAAGCCCGCTGCACCACTCGGTCACAAGCTTTGTGATTCCCGGGTAACTACCGCACTTATATGGGCCGGGGCACTGGTGGCTGCTGCACCGCGTGCCGTGTTCGCCGATCTCAACAGAGTGGGCATGGCCAATGACACTGCATGTCTGCTCCGCTTCCCTAAAGGTACGAATTGGCTGGCTGTCAACCAACTCCTGAGGCTTCTGTTTGGCTTCCTGTTGCCCTACTTCATCATGATCCTCTCCTACCTGCTCCTGCTGCGCTTCCTCTGCCGGCACAAGCTGAACGGTGTCAACCCACAGCGACAGGCTCATGTCTCCAAGTCTGTGGCAGTTGTGGTGCTCTCCTTCTGCACCTGCTGGTTCCCGTATAACGTGCTAACTCTCTGGAGTGCGCTGATCCAACTGGATCTAACAGAAATCAGTCCCTCCTACTACTTTGTCCAGACCTACCTCTTCCCCTTGGCCAACTGTCTGGCCTTCACCAGTTGCTGCCTCAACCCTGTCATCTACTGCCTCATTCGCAGGGAGTACCGCAAGGCCCTGCGCACCCTGGTCTTGAAGTCAAGTCTCGCAATCGCTTCCAAAGCCTGCCTCTCGGCAGTCAACTCCAATGAGGGCCAGAACCGCGATGGACAGCTGGGCATCCCGCTCAACAATATTGAAAGCCACACGGCCCAGTCTTACACCAAGAGGTCAGCACTGCCCTCTACCACTCTATCGCTGGGTCCCAGTCCCAAGGGCCTCTGTCCGCTCAATGACCTCACCTGAGGAGGATATCGCTGAACCTCAGACATAGATTAATTAAAGCTTCAATTCAATTGTGTTGGTGTTTTCGCATGGGTATGACAAAGCTTTTTTTCCTTTACCAAAAACAAAGTTGTATCTATATTATGAGACAAATGCCTTGTTGCCTTTTGCATGAACACGACAAGGGTGTGAATTTTTGTGAACATCATCAGGACATTCCTTCTTATTGGCATTCAAATTATGCATTGTGTTGTTTTCTATAGTTTGTGGGATCATTTCTTAAATTAAACTTAATTATTGCAAGGGAAAGCAAATCAAATTTCAAATCAAATTAGGAAACAAGTTAACAACATGTTATTGCATCTTATTTTGAGATGGAGTGTAAAATTAATTATTGAGACAAAATATTTAGGTATTCAGCCCCCAATAAACTGAAACAACACTATATATATATATATAAAAGTATGTGGACACCCCTTCAAATTAGTGGACACCTGTTACGGTGTGGCTGATAAAAATCGAGCACCCAGCCATGCAATCTCCATAGACAAACATTGGCTGTGGGATGGCCTTACTGAAGAGCTCAGTGACTTTTAACGTGGCACTGTCATAGGATGCCACCTTTCCAACAAGTCAGATCGTCAAATTTCTGCCCTGCTAGAACTGCCCCGGTCAACTGTAAGTGATATTATTGTGAAGTGCAAACGTCTAGGAGCAACACCGGCTCAGCCGCAAAGTGCTTGGCCACACAAGCTCACAGAATGGGACAGCCGAGTGCTGAGGTGCCTAGCGTGTACAAATTGTCTAACCTCAGTTGCAACACTCACTACAGAGTTCCAAACTGCCTCTGGAAGCAACATCAGTACAATAACTGTTCGCCATGAGCTTCATGAAATGGGTTTCCATGGCCGAGCAGCCGCACCAAAGCCTAAGATCACGCAATGCCAAGCGTCCGCACCATTCGACTCTGGAGCAGTGGAAATGCTTTCACTAGCTATGGATCAACCTTGACCATCTGGCAATCCGACCGATGAATCTGGGTTTGGTGGATGCCAGGAGAACGCTACCTGACCGAATGCTTAGTGCCAACTGTAAAGTTTGGTGGAGGAGGAATAATAGTCTCTGGCTGTTTTTCATGGTTCGGGCTAGGCCCCTTACTTCCAGTGAAGGGAAATCTTAACACTACAGCATACACTGATAACTTTGTGGCACCAGTTCGGGGGAAGGCCCTTTCCTGTTCCATTATGAAAAAGCCCCTGTGCACAAAGCGAGGTCCATACAGAAGTGGTTTGTTGAAATTGATGTGGAAGAACTTGACTGGCTTGCCCTGACCTCAAACCCATCGAGGATCTTTGGGATGAATTGGAACACTGACTATGAGCCGGGCCTAATCGCCCAACATCAGTGCTCGACCTCACTAATACTCTTGTGACTGAATGGAAACAAGTCCCCTCAGCAATGTTTCAACATCTTGTGGAAAGCCTTCCTAGAAGAGTGGAGGCTTTTATAGCAGCAAAGTGGGCACCAACTTCATATTAATTCCCATGATTTTGGAATGAGATGTTCGATGAGCAGGTGTCCTCATACAATTTTTTGTATGATATTTATTGCAAATGACCCATGTCTCTCAGCCCAAGAGGTGCAAGCTATTTGTCCTGTTAGAGGAGCATGGTCAGGCACTCGAGGGGTTGGCAGTTAAAACCCAGTGTGGGCCACTTCCTTTAATGCTGTATATTGATATTGTTGGGGCACCATTTTTTATTGCATTTTTAAGACTTCTTTGCTAGATCTATATGACTGGCATTTTGAGTCAACAGTTGATTGCTCCTTAGGAATAAGCAAATACTTTTTGGGGTTTAAAAAGATGGGAAAAAGGCCATAGACTACATTTACAAGAAAAGTGGGACAAGAAACACAATGTTGAAGTCAAAACCCCTGCCAACTAATTTTAACACTTATATTTTGTTTTGGAGAAATTATTTACCTTCTGTAAGTTTAAGAAACATTGCCTTGTAATTCCTTTACCAAAATCCCACATCTCTCTAAGATATTTTCTAATTTCTCTCCCTCATGAGGAGGGAGGATAATGAAAGTTCACAGAGGTAACAAGTAAAGGTAGACCTACCAATTTGTTATACTGTTTTTACTGATATCAAGTTTGTTTATGAATTATTAAGTGATTCAAATTCGTAGTTCAGTCACCAAATCAATAACAGAATTACAGAAAAATCAGTAATGGAATTACTGCAATTGAATTGCCTACAATGGGCATAGTATAGTAATCACAAACCACAGTTGGGTCACCTGCTACTGTCCACCCTTCCACTGGCATAATTTTATGTTCAGCTCATAACTGTTTTTTCTCTTTCTGTTGTCTGATGGTCAATGCAAGACTGTGAAAACAGTCTGGGCAACCCCTCCCTCTCCCTCTCTATCTCTCTTCCACTCTCTCTTTCTCTTCTATCACTTTCTACACTTAATGTCACCTCTCCCTGTCATGCCCTGATCTGTTTCAACTGTTCCTGTGATTGTCTCCACCCCCTCCAGGTGTCGCTTATTTTCCATAGTGTATTTATCCCTGTGGTTCCTGTCTCTGTGCCAGTTCATCTGGTACGTTTAGTCAAGTCAACCAGTGTGTTTTTCCCGTACTCCTTTTCTATTCTCTTTTTATAGTCCTCACGGTTCTGACCCCTGCTTGACTCTGGACTACTTTCTTGCCTGCCTGTTCATCCTGCCTGCCCTGACCTTGATTCTGCCTGCCCTTCGGTACCTATTGGACTCTGATCTGGTTTTGACCTTCTTGCCTGTCCACGACCATTCTCTTGCCTACCCCTTCGGATTAATAAACATTGTAAGACTCCAACCATCTGCCTCCTGTGTCTGCATCTGGGTCTCGCCTTGTGCTTTGATACTCTCAGCTCTTATTGACACCTACCATGACACCTACCACCTATCCTCTTTCCACTTACTGTAAGAAGCATCCTCACCCAATGAGCACCGACCGACACCGGATGTCCATGGATGTTGAAAGCGAGTTGAAATTTGATCAGTCCGCCCTGGCCGGACCAAATCTTAACCAATCATAGGCATCTATGTTTCACAAGTTTGGACATCACAGTGCAGTACAGTAGAGCATAGTAGAGCCCAGTACAGTAAATACAATTAGAGTAGAATAGAGTTTACTGCAGTACAGTACAGCACACCAGAGTAGAGTACAGTATAATGTACTGTATTGTACTGTACTCTACTATGCTCTACTGTGCTGTACTGTGATGCCCAAATTTATTTGTGAAACAGACTTCTTTGATTGTTTCCAATTTGGTCTGGTCCGGACAAACCAAATGTGGTCTTGTTTGGGGGCGGAGCTCATTACAATAATAGCCAGTGTGTAGAACAATACCCATATATGCAAAATAAGAATATGCATATTTCTACCTTTGTATACCTATTCAGGATACATCATCATGAAGATAATGATATTCATCTCCATAATTATGCATTTACAGTGCCTTGCGAAAGTATTCGGCCCCCTTGAACTTTGCGACCTTTTGCCACATTTCAGACTTCAAACATAAAGATATAAAACTGTATTTTTTTGTGAAGAATCAACAACAAGTGGGACACAATCATGAAGTGGAACGACATTTATTGGATATTTCAAACTTTTTTAACAAATCAAAAACTGAAAAATTGGGCGTGCAAAATTATTCAGCCCCTTTACTTTCAGTGCAGCAAACTCTCTCCAGAAGTTCAGTGAGGATCTCTGAATGATCCAATGTTGACCTAAATGACTAATGATGATAAATACAATCCACCTGTGTGTAATCAAGTCTCCGTATAAATGCACCTGCACTGTGATAGTCTCAGAGGTCCGTTAAAAGCGCAGAGAGCATCATGAACAACGAGGAACACACCAGGCAGGTCCGAGATACTGTTGTGAAGAAGTTTAAAGCCGGATTTGGATACAAAAAGATTTCCCAAGCTTTAAACATCCCAAGGAGCACTGTGCAAGCGATAATATTGAAATGGAAGGAGTATCAGACCACTGCAAATCTACCAAGACCTGCTGTCCCTCTAACCTTTCAGCTCATACAAGGAGAAGACTGATCAGAGATGCAGCCAAGAGGCCCAAGATCACTCTGGGTGAACTGCAGAGATCTACAGCTGAGGTGGGAGACTCTGTCCATAGGACAACAATCAGTCGTATATTGCACAAATCTGGCCTTTATGGAAGAGTGGCAAGAAGAAAGCCATTTCTTAAAGATATCCATAAAAAGTGTCGTTTAAAATTTGCCACAGGCCACCTGGGAGACACGCCAAACATGTGGAAGAAGGTGCTCTGGTCAGATGAAACCAAAATTGAACTTTTTGGCAACAATGCAAAACGTTATGTTTGGCGTAAAAGCAACACAGCTCATCAGCCTGAACACACCATCCCCACTGTCAAACATGGTGGTGGCAGCATCATGGTTTGGGCCTACTTTTCTTCAGCAGGGACAGGGAAGATGGTTAAAATTGATGGGAAGATGGATGGAGCCAAATACAGGACCATTCTGGAAGAAAACCTGATGGAGTCTGCAAAAGACCTGAGACTGGGACGGAGATTTGTCTTCCAACAAGACAATGATCCAAAACATAAAGCAAAATCTACAATGGAATGGTTCAAAAATAAACATATCCAGGTGTTAGAATGGCCAAGTCAAAGTCCAGACCTGAATCCAATCGAGAATCTGTGGAAAGAACTGAAAACTGCTGTTCACAAATGCTCTCCATCCAATCTCACTGAGCTCGAGCTGTTTTGCAAGGAGGAATGGGAAAAAAATTCAGTCTCTCGATGTGCAAAACTAATAGAGACATACCCCAAGCGACTTACAGCTGTAATCGCAGCAAAAGGTGGCGCTACAAAGTATTAACTTAAGGGGGCTGAATAATTTTGCACGCCCAATTTTTCAGTTTTTGATTTGTTAAAAAAGTTTGAAATATCCAATAAATGTCGTTCCACTTCATGATTGTGTCCCACTTATTGTTGATTCTTCACAAAAAAAGACAGTTTTATATCTTTATGTTTGAAGCCTGAAATGTGGCAAAAGGTCGCAAAGTTCAAGGGGGCCGAATACTTTCGCAAGGCACTGTATATACTGAACAAAAATATAAATGCAACATGTGGAGATGCATGTGTTGGTCCCATGTTTCATGAGTTGAAATAAGAGATAGATTAGGGCCTAATCCGCATCTTTGAATCTTAATTTGGTGCAGATATTTAACAAAGTTTCTGGAAAACGTGGTCGCATAAGTACATGTAAATGTGTTTTCGTGAAATGTTCTGTGTAAATTGTTCAAAGGAGACCTTCTGCATAGAGTTTTATGGTTTGTTCAACTTTAAAATCAATGGTTTTTGTTTGGCATATATTTTAAAGCGTAATTCCGTTACCGTGGCATTGCCCTCTAGCATTATTTCTAATCATCCTAATGTGTATGTCCTCATAATGGACAAGTGTATTAAAATTATCCTGCATCTGGTGGTCTCCACAAGAGGTAAAACTAAATAACGGGGACAAACATTGTTGGCAAGAAACTGTTTTAGTGACATATTTCAAATATACTCAAAGATGATTGAGATATGATTTACAGATTAAACTGTTGGGAACCAGTTGTACAACAGAATGTACTCAATGAACCACTTCAGATGAGCTGAATTAACCAGTGGCATGTCTCCAAGTTACAGATGCAATATATCATTATGTTGTACAAATGCCTGTGTTGTCAGTTTGCTATTCCTAATAGAAGAAATGTAACTTGTGTTTTGGTTGTGAAGGCTATGCAACCCACCGGGTGCAGACGTCAATTCAACGTCTATTCCACGTTGGTTCAATGTAATATCATTGAAATTACATTGATTCAACCAGTGTGTGACCAGTGAGCTTCAAATGACTGTTTTGCTTTAGCAAGTTTAATGTCATTGTATTGGGATATCTTCTCACATTTCAAGTAGTTGTTAATAATTGTACAACGGGTGGGTCTTATCCTGAATGCTGATTGGTTAAAACTGCATTCCAGCTGGTGTCTATTCCACAAGTTACCACCAGCTAAATCTATGACGTTAAAATGCCTATTTACTCTTTTCCACCTGACTGCGCAATCCACTGTCTCATCAGCCCAGCCAGCCAATGTATAAACTTTATCCCCACTAAACAAAGCATAGTGGGGATAGCATTTAGACAATATCTCACATTTCTTTTAAACTAACATTTAGTTTTAAACTAAATTGTAATAACCTTGCTGTCTGTCTGTTCCGTCATTTGCAAAATTGTTTCAATATTCAATATCTCCAGCTGTCCCATAGTAATGAATGTGTCGGGATGAGACAGACAGGCAGGCAACTTTTCTCAGCCAGTTAAAATCATGAATATGCATAATTTTTATGGATATATACAAAGAACTATCAATAGAAAACAGGTAAAACAAAATGAACTGTAGCTATTTTGCAGTCTTTCCAGCTTCAGTTTTAAATTGTGTTAGTGTTAGCTGTGTTGTTGGCTAGCTGTCGAACAACAGTGTCTTGATGAGAGAGCACATATTTCAAGCCAGGTGGAATTGCACATGATTAGTTCATTGTTATGGACGTACCAAATAAATGTCACTAGAAAACAGCTTAAACAAATGCAAATACAGCTACTCTGTTGTTATTCTGGCTGCACTGTTGGACGTGACTGTAAATTAGCCGCAGATGGCTAGCTAGCAAGCAAGGTATAAGAACATTGCCAGACAGAATGGCAATGGTACATTTAGAACGAATGACTGGGTCGCGTCCGTATATACAGAACAAAAAGACTGAACGAATGTGTCGCGTTTCTGGCAACCAAACCCATAGAATAGACGACCAGCCAGCTTGGCTAGCAACCCTATATATCTGTCGGGACTACATCTTGCGGAAGGATGAAATAGTATGAATAAATTCATCAAATATGTTAATCATTATTTGAATATGATGGTATCCCGTTGAATAAAAGCAATAATGCCCTCGAAGTCGATGTTTGGAGGATATATTGGCACGGTTTGCATGTCCTCGACGAACACCCAGGCGAATATATCCTCCAAATTCCGGCTTCTCGAGCATTATAACTTAAATAAAGCATAATTGATGATGGTTGTCAGTTTTTGGGTGAAACGCTATTGTTACATCTGATAAAGATTGTTACATTTTGCATATTTGTTAATTGAACGTACTGTGTGTGCTTTCTCAAGGTAGTCTTTCATCTGTAAAGATTTTTTCTGTCATTAAACATGATATTCTATTCTTTGGATTGGAACTTTTATTTAAAGTTGGCACTGATTTTACTGATGTGAAACTTAAGGTTTCTGCAAAAAAAAGATTTAGGCAGCCCAAAAATGACATCTTGTCGATATTCACATCATGCCTACAGTTGAAGACAAGTGTCTTCCCAACAAACCAAGGACATTCCCAGGACATAAGATAACATGCCCAGTATGGCAGGCACGGGAAGACCCCCACTTGATTTTCGTTGGCTGATTGCTCAGTCCATCACCATTTCTAGCATAACACTTAAGCATTGTTCATACCGCAGACCTTAAAGCTCAAATCAATCCGTTTTGGAATACTCCCTGTCCTCTGCCGTGCCCTGACAGCACTGATGTTTACCTTTCTGGTTATAACCTTTTTCGGCAAGACAGATCTTCCAAAGGTGGGGGAGTGGCAATCAGTCTGGTGTTTTCTGTAATGACCTTAGTGATCACTGTTTTGAATCACCGAGCTGACAAGGTAAAAATCAGTCGTTCTGCCCCTGAACAAGGCAGTTAACCGACTGTTCCTAGGCCGTCATTGAAAATAAGAATTTGTTCTTAACTGACTTGCCTAGTTAAATGAAGATGAAAACATTTTAATCACTGTTTTACAGCCTGTGTTCGTAATGGCTGCTCAGTGAAAAAAACTTTCCTGACTTGCCATAGACGCTTGCTAAAAAACTTTAATGAGCAAGCCTTCCTTCATGATCTGGCCTCTGTAAATTTCCCTCTGGAATGTACCAGTAGTGAGGAATCCCAGAGTGGACAGCACTTGGACAGATACAGGTATGGCATGAATACAGCATGTCTTCCTTTTCAGATTAGGGGCTAAATCCGTGCAAAAATCTGACAGACCACTTCTTGTGAGACCATAGCGACTTAAAAGCCATGGATCATCATGCGCAAAAAAAAGTAATTCCGGTCTCTGAAAACTCTCTCCCTTCTAAAAGCACGGTTTTCAATGTCTTCCAATAACTCAAGAACAGCCATGGCTACCTTTTCTAATTTGACACATGGCTACCTTTTCTATTTATAGAACATTGCATCCTGTTTTTAATTCAAAACACCTTGCGTGTGGCAATTAATTCCTCACACCTTTAATGGATAATTACTAACAACTTGTTCATAAAGCTAATGTAATGTTCACCACAGGGTGGACGCGTATGGGTCCCAAACGGCAAAACCCCTACATAACCAGCAGGAAAATCACTTACGTCAAGTCTAGACTTTGCGTAGAGATAAGCTGATTTCCAAGTCAAAGTAAGGTTTTATGAATAACTACTTATATGAGGTTTTCTGCGGAAGTCATACTTAAGTTCAAAATTGATCGTAAGTCTGTTTTATAAATTAGACCCTTTCTTCTTTAAGTTTGCTGTCCCTACCATCGCCAAGCCTATCTCTGACTTTTTTAACCTGTCTCTCTTCTCTTGGGAGGTTTCCATTGCTTTTAAGGCAGCCATGGTGCATTCTTTATTTAAAGGGAGAGATAAAGCTGATCCTAACTGTTAAAGGCCCATTTCTATTTTGCCCTGTTTATCAAAAGTGTTGGAAAAACTTGACCAAATCAAATTTATTTATATAGCCCTTCGTACATCAGCTGATATCTCAAACAGCAAGCAATGCAGGTGTAGAAGCACGGTGTCTGGAAAAACTCCCTAGAAAGGCCAAAACCTAGGAAGAAACCTAGAGAGGAACCAGGCTATGTGGGGTGGCCAGTCCTCTTCTGGCTGTGCCGGGTGGAGATTATAACAGAACATGGCCAAGATGTTCAAATGTTCATAAATGACCAGCATGGTCCAATAATAATATTCACAGGCAGAACAGTTGAAACTGGAGCAGCAGCACGGCCAGGTGGACTGGGGACAGCAAGGAGTCATCATGTCAGGTAGTCCTGAGGCATGGTCCTAGGGCTCAGGTTCTCCGAGAGAGAGAAAGAAAGAGAGAAAGAGAGAATTAGAGAGAGCATACATAAATTCACACAGGACACCGGATAGGACAGGAGAAGTACTCCAGATATAACAACTGACCCTAGACCCCGACACATACTGCTGCAGCATAAATACTGGAGGCTGAGACATGAGGTGTCAGGAGACACTGTGGCCCCATCCGATGACACCCCCGGACAGGGCCAAACAGGAAGGATATAACCCCACCCACTTTGCCAAAGCACAGCCCCCACACCACTAGAGGGATATCTTCAACCACCAACTTACCATCCTGAGACAAGGCCGAGTATAGCCCACAAAGATCTCCGCCACGGCACAACCCAAGGTGGGGCGCCAACACAAGGGGGGCCGCCAACCCACAATAAATGATGCCACCATTGCCCTTGATTTTAAGCTATGTTGTGCAGCTATTGTTATTGTCTTGGCCAAAGCTTTTGATACGGTAGACCATTCCATTATTGTGGGCCGGCTAAGGAGTATTAGTGTCTCTGAGGGGTCTTTGGCTTGGTTTGCTAACTACCTTTCTCAAAGAGTGCAGTGTATAAAGTCAGAAAATATGCTGTCTCAGCCACTGCCTGTCACCAAGGGAGTACCTCAAGGCTCGATCCTAGGCCCCACACTCTTCTCAATTTACATCAACAACATAGCTCAAGCAGTAGGAAGCTCTCTCATCCATTTATATGCAGAATCATAAAACACGGGACGATATGTTAAAAACGGTCAATTGTGCCAATAGATGGTATGCACTCACATGAGATTTGCCGTGATGTTGACAGAGTGGCATGGGAGGTTTATTTCTTAGACTGGGTTAAGATGTCAATTTTGGGACACATCCTCAGTAGTGTGCCTTCGAATCAGTGGGTGTTTCAGCCTTTAATCACTAAACACCCTCATCAAAGGTGGCAAGCTAAAGGGTGATCAAGCCTTAGCTTGTGTCCCATGCCCAATTAAGATTTCCTACGGGACTATGCAAGGCAGGGGCGTCCTCTTCCCTGGGCCAGCCCTACAGCTGACCGCATACCTCATATGCCCTCCTCAAATTGCAGATTATACCGTCTTATAGTCAGCTGGCCCCTCCCAGGATTTTGTGTTAAACACTCTACAACAAAGCTTTCTTAGTGTCCAATAAGTTCTCTCTGCCCTTAACCTTGTTTTGAACACCTCCAAAACAAAGGTAATGTGGTTTGGTAAGAAGAATGCCTCTGAAGCTCTACCTCTGAGGGTTTAGAGCTTGAGGTAGTCTCCTCATACAAGTACTTGGGAGTATGGCTAGATGGTACCCTGTCCTTCTCTCAGCACAAATCAAAGCTTCAGGCTAAGGTTAAATGTAGACTTGGTTTCCTCTACCGTAATCACTCCTCTTTCACCACAGCTGCCAAACTAACCCTGATTCAGATGACCATCCTACCCATGCTAGATTACCGAGGCGTAATTTATAGATTGGCAGGTAAGGGTGCTCTCGAGTGGCTAGATGTACTTTACCATTCGACCATCAGATTTGCCACCAATGCTCCTTATCGGACACATCACTGCACTATATACTCCTCTGCGAATTGGTTATCTCTGTTTACACATCGCAAGAACCACTGGTTGATGCTTATTTATGAAACGATCTTAGGCCTCACTCCCCCCTATCTGAGATACCTACTGCAGCCCTCATCCTCCACATACAACACCTGTTCTGCCAGTCACATTCTGATAATGGTCTCCAAAGCACACATATACCTGGGTCGCTCCTCTTTTCAGTTCGCTGCAGCTAGCGAATGGAACTAGTTGCAAAAAACACTGAAACTGGACAGTTTTATCTCCATCTTTTCATTCTAAGACTCAATCATGGACACTCTTACTGACAGTTGTGGCTGCTTCACGTGATGTCTCTACCTTCTTGCCCTTTGTGCTGTTGTCTGTGCCCAGTAATGTTTGTACCATGTTTTGTGCTGCTACCATGTTGTACTGATGCCAAGTCGTGTTGATACCATGTTGTTGTCATGTTGTAATGCTACCATGCTGTATTGTCATGTGTTGCTGCCATACTATGTTGTTGTTTTAGGTCTCTCGTTATGTTGTGTAATGGTGTCTCTCTTGTTGTGAAGTGTGTTTTGCCCTATATTTTTATTTAATTTAAACATTTTAATCCCAGCCCCCGTCCCCACAGGAGGCTTTCTGCCTTCTGGTAGGCTGTCATTTTAAATAATAATTTGTTCTTAAACTGGCTTGCCTAGTTAAATAAAGGTTAAATAAAAAATATGAAATGTTGCGCCTTCTTCACCACACTGTCTGTGTGGGTGGATCATTTCAGATTGTCAGTGTTGTTTACTGTGAGGATCTTGAAGCATTTCACCTTCTCTACTGCGGTCCTGTCGATGTGGATAGGGTTGTGCTTCTTCTGCTGTTTCCTGAAGTCCATGATTAGCTCCTTTGTTTTGTTGACGTATTTTCCTGGCACCACTCCACCAGGGCCCTCACCTCCTCCCAGAAAGCTGTCTCATTATTGCTGGTAGTCAGGTTGAGATTGAGTTGGAGGCTTGCTTGGCCATGCAGTCATGGGTGAACAAGGTGTACAGGAGGGGGCTGAGCACGCACCCTTTTGGGGCCCCTGCTTTGAGGATCAGCAAAGTGGAGGTGTTGTTTCCTACCTTCACCACCTGGGGGTCGGCCCGTCAGGAAGTCTAGGACCCAGTTGCACAGAGTGGTGTTCAGACCCAGGGTCCCCAAGCTTAATGATGAGCTTGGAGGGCACCGTGGTGTTGAAGGCTGAGCTATAGTCAATGAACAGCATTCTTACATAGGTATTCCTCTTGTCCAGATGGGATTGTGCAGTGCGATGGCGATTGCATCGTCTGTGGATCTATTGGGGCGGAATGTAAATTGAAGTGGGTCTCAGTTGTCAAGTAACCGTAGAGTTGATATGGTCCTTAACTAGCCTCTCAAAGCACTTTGCCTTCTTGGGTACAGGAACAATGGTGGTCATCTTGAAGCATGTGGGGACAGCATACTGGGATAGGGAGAGATTGAATATGTCCGTAAACACACCAGCCAGATGGTCTGCGCATGGTCTGAGGTCCCGGCTGGGGATGCCTTCTGGGCCGGCAGCCTTGCGAAGGTTAACGCGTTTAAATGTCTTACTCACGTTGGCCAAGGAGAAAGGGGGGGGGGGGGGGGGCCCACAGTCCTTGGTAGCGGGCCGAGTCAGTGGCACTGTATTATCCTCAAAGGGGTCAACAAAGTTGTTTTAGTTTGTCTGGAAGAAAGACGTCGGTGTCCGTGACGTGGCTGGTTTTCTTTTTGTAGTCCGTAATTGCCTGTAGACCCTGCCACATACGTCTTGTGTCTGAGCCGTTGAATTGCGATACATACGGTACATGCTTGATTTTTTGCTCTACAACGCCAACAAGCCTCACAAGACTCATCTGAAGGTAAACCAGTACCAGTTTCAAAAAGGAAAGGAGGTATAGAAGTACTTTAGTGCCTATAAAAAGGGTAAAATATGGGTAACAAAATAATTATATAACTTCCGGAGATTTCTTATACAGTATCTCTCAGATACTCCAAAACATGTTTTTTTTTAAACTATCTGTTTTACCATGTAGGAATATGTTATTCAATGCTTTATCTATGGGCTGATAGCAGTAAGGCCAAATTAAATGTTTGTTTATTTTATTTGTTTAATACCTACAGGGATCTTAAAATTCTAACTCAAATAGCTCAAATATGATCATCCTAAAACAATTCCATATTTTAGCTTAGTAGGAACCCAGCCACGGGCCCTTAGACGCTAGGGTTAATCAACCCAACCCTTAATCTAATTTATTTGTCAATTTCCTGCCAACACGAGACCTGGAAGGGAGAAGGGTGAAACTCAGTGGCATAAAATGGTAATTAGAGCTCTGCTTTGAGCACATACTGTGAGATAAGGCCATTTTATACTTTTCGGGGGCTCGTGGTTCCCACAGAGAACCACTAGCATCCCTGAAAAAAGTGTCTATGTGGACAATTTTGCCAATTTCTCAATGCGGTCATTTTCTTTTTTCTTTACTGTTAAACTACACTGCATTGCTTTCAGCACGCTACACTAGAAGCAGTCAACTGAAGCAGCAATCAACAGCATATGACACTCAATTAGAAGGCTTCAGAAGGACAAGTGAAATGCTTGAAATAAACTGGCAGTACAGGTGCACTTCACTTATGTTATGTATCTGGTTGTGTTTGGCCATAATAAAAAGAGAGAATACAGAGTTGAAATGACCAGTGAGGCTGGGATTCGATCCCGTGCAGGAGAAGGGACCATACTTACAAAACCAACACAATGTAGTGCTGAGAAGGGGTATTTGTTTGTCCCTGTAGAGGACCCTTTGGAGGATTTATTTTAATGGTTCAATATAGAATCATCCACAAATTATTCTACCTTTATAAGAGGTTTTTAAGTAGCAACATTAAGGTGCTATGTAGAAGCCATTTTTTGAATAACCTCTTTTGCTGAAGGAGATTTATGTGACATTGACAAGAATCTGGTTGCTAGGTTGCAAGAAAAAGTCCCTTGTCTGTTCTAGTAATTGACACAAACAGGTTGCCATATCTCCTTGCCCTTGTCAAATGAACTCCTCATCAATCTGGATTTATGACAGTTTCAATGTGTTTCTTCATAATTCTTATCAAGGTCCTGCTGGACCTGTTCCTGTCAGACATAAGCTTCAATGTTTACTGACAATAAACGCTTACAGGCAAGCAACAATGTAACAGTGGATTTGAACCCCTCATACTCACAGAAAATGATCTGTGTATCCTCCACGTGCTTTATATAGGATAGATATAACAGTGCAAATGTGAATGATTTGTCAAATTGTATTTGAACTATAAAGCTGATTTAGAAAAAAATGTAATTTACACCAACAATGGAAAGAAGTTGCCGTACATAAGTTCTCAAACAGACACGTGGGATATCACACAAATTCACACACCCACAATGGATGATATAAAATATATAAACTCAGAACAAAAAGAAACGTCCTCTCACTGTCAACTGCGTTTATTTTCAGCAAACTTAACATGTGTAAATATGTATGTGAACATAACAAGATTCAACAACTGAGACATAAACTGAACAAGTTCCACAGACGTGACAGAAATTGAATAATGTGTCCATGAACAAACGGGGGGTCAAAATCAAAAGTAACAGTTAGTATCTGGTGGGGCCACCAGCTGCATTAAGTACTGCAGTGCATCTCAGAAACACCCCGTTTAGTATGATACGTCACAATTCGTATGGTATGTATTCATTTGTGGATATCCATCATCCATTTTGTACGAATTACAATTTGTATGATATGTTACGAATTTTCAAATTGTACAATATGTTAGGAATTTGAAAAATGTAATATATGTTCCGAATTTGCAAACGTATTATATGTTACGAATTCCATTTTGTTGTTGCTAACGTTAGCTAGGTGGTTAATTCTAATGTTAGCTAGATGGCTAACATTATTTAACTGGCTAACGTTAGCTAGACTAATGGTTAGGGTTAGGGTTAAGTGGGGCCTCCCGAGTGGTGCAGCGGTATAAGGCACTGCAGTGCTTGAGGATTCACATTAGATCCAGGTTCGATCCCGGGCTGTGTCACAGCCAGCCACAACTGGGAGGTGATGCACAATTGGCCCAGCATATTGGCCCAGGGATATCCCTGTCCCATTGCGCTGTGGTGGGCCAGGTGCACATACGCTGACACGGTCGCCAGTTGTACAGTGTTTCCTCCGATACTTTAGTGCGGTAGACTTCTGGGTTAAGCAAGCAGGGTGGCTTGGCAGGGTTGTGTTTCGGAGGACACATGGCTCTCAACCTTTGCCTCTCAGGAGGTGCAGCAATAGGAGAAGACTGTAACTACCAATTGGGAAGAAAAAGGGGTAAAAAAAATGTTATGTAAATATTGAAATTCAACAGCATACACTTTCATTTTTGTCTTAATATATTGACTTGAAGTACAGTTTAATATAAAGATAATTTACAATTTGAAACATCTCTCTAAAGTGCGTTATTGGAATGTCGACACACACTAAAAACATCTTCAAATCTAACACATGGTATTCACAGAAGGCCACATCAACTACCAAACAAACAGCAAGTCCTCCTGAATCCCTCCACCAAGACATGGATAAACACATTAGCCCATAGAAATCTGTAAATCTGAAGGATCTATTTGAGCCAATGGGAAAGATGGATACAACTTTATTGGGTGTTGCATCCGATGTCTCCATGATGAAATCAACAACAACTACCAAGCTAAAGGAAAAAGCTGATGCGAAACAAGAAGATATGGAAGGAGCTGAGCGATGGATTTCGACAGTGGAGAATACAGTCTCCCATCTGGAAAAGGGTGATGAGAATCACAAGAAAAATCTGGACATATTGTGGAATCGTGTCGAAGAACTTGGGAACAGACGTAGGAGAAATATGGTTAGATTGGTTCATCTGAAAGAGCGGAGTGCTGGCGGTAGACTAATCTCTTGTCTGCAGAAAATCATCGCAGAAGGATTCGGATTTGACGACAAGCACATGAAACCATCGCAGCTTAGACATACCTGACAAGAATGGACCCCGAGAACGGTTCTCATCCGCTTCCTACGATCTACAGCCTGGTACAAGGTATGTAAAGTGGCAAAAGACCGCCGGCTGTTGTTTTTCCTGGACCTGTCCAAGGAATGAAGAGGAAGAAGTTTGCAAAGGTGAAGAAACGACTACACGAGAAGAACGTCAGGCACAGACTGGCATTCCCAGCATCCCTCCTCTTTACTTGGAAGGGAAAGACATTTATTTTCAAGGACAACGTGGAGGCAGAGAGATTCTTGCGAGAGCAAGGTATTTAGCCTATCTAAAGAAGACGGGACAAGGTAAAATACAAGTTGAATTGTATGCCGTTTACAATAGAAATTACGGTAGCTAATGTGTTTGCAGGACTCTGGGGACTGCTGCTAATTTAGCCTTTCAAGCGCCTCACGTACCATAACGAATGTTAAATTGAGACGGCAGGTCATCTTCTGCAGCATCAAAGACAGTTCCTTGATGATTGATTCATCGCGAAGCAACGTTACGTTCCTAGTTGCTTTGTTTTGTTTTGGGATTGGTTTTCTACATTTATTTACACTGTTTTATTGTACAGCAGGAGCATATATTGTGACATTTTATATAATGATGTTCATTGGAGTTGTCACGTGTTAAATGTGACACTTCACGCTCACAGGCTATAACTACTCAGAGCAAATATGGCTAATGGTTATGTAAACATAATCTCTTGGAACATGTGGTAACCAAGTGAAGAGGAAAAAGATTTTGGCATATTTAAAATCAAAACAGGAGGATATTGTTAAATAAAGGTTTAATTAAAAAAAATATATTGTGTTCATACAGGAATCACATTTAACAGATACCGAGGCACTGAAATTTAGAGAAGGCTGGGTTGCAGAAGTTTATCGTACTTCATTTAATTCCAAACAAAATAGGGTGAATATTCTGATAAGCAAAATGCTTAATTCTGTAATGTTGAAGCAACACTGATGAGTTTGGCAGGATTATCTACATTCTCTTATAAATGGGATTAAGGTAGTGTTATGCAACATTTCAAGAGGTCAACGTTATACTGGGAAATATGGAGGGGCAGACCGTCCTTGCTGGAGACTTTAACCAAGTGATGGACAATATGATTGATAGAAGTAAATTTACAGGTAACTCCATGCCAAAGGACAGACTTGCAATACATATGCTAGCAGAAGATATGGGCCGTTCAGACATATGGAGATTAGTCCATCCTAATGATAGAGAAAAAATTATATTCTCTCACTGTCATAAGACACACTCCATAAAATATGTATTCTTGATATATATGAGATATATAGCTAATCACTAGCAGATGATCTTAGTGTCACACCCTGATCTGTTACACCTGTCCTCGTTATTGTCTCCACCCCCTCCAGGTGTCGCTTGTTTTCCCCAGTGTATTTATCCCTGTGTTTCCTGTCTCTCTGTGCCAGTTTGTCTTGTGTGTCCAAGCCTACCAGCGGTTTCCCCGGTTTCCTGCTTTTGCTAGTCCTCCCGGTTCTGAATCTTGCTTGTTTTCTGGACTCCAAGCCCACCTACCTGACCATTCCGCCTGCCTGCCCTTCGGTACCTCCTGAACTCTGAACTGGTTATGACCTTTTGCCTGTCCACGACTGTTCTCTTGCCTACTCCCTTTGGATTGATTAAACATCTTGAACTCCAACCATCTGCCTCCTGTGTCTGCATCTGGGTTTCGCCTTGTGTCATGATACTTAGATCTTTTTTTTGAGATCAACAGGCTCAACTGAAAAGATTTCCACAGTATGGGAAAACTCTAAAGCATATATTAGACTTAGAGGGAAAATTATAGCACATGCATCCAAAAAGAGGGAGGGGGTTGAAGTAGCAAAAAAGATTAGAAACCAAGATGTGTCTTGGAAAGTGATTTGGCAAGACATTTCAAAGACAGCACATTTCAAACTGCCTGCAAACTGACATTTCAGTTGCATGAAATGAATAACAAAAAGGCAGAATATGCACTGTTTAGGCTTTTAATAAGAGAGGTGAAAAGACAGGCAGGCTACTAGGAAGACAGTCTACTAATCCCAACAATTAAGAAGGGCAATAAGATGGTGACCTCATCCAAAGAGATGCGTTTCAAAGTTAGGAAGTTTTATATATAGACTCAGCAAAAAAAGAAATGTCATTTTTTTCAGGACCCTGTCTTTGAAACATAATTTGTTAATCTAAATAACTACCCAGATCTTCATTGTAAAGGGTATAAACACTATTTCCCATAATTAATGAACATGCACCTGTGGAACCGACGTTTAAGCACTAACAGCTCACAGACAGTAGGCTGTTAGTCACATGTCTGTGGAACTTGTTCAGTTTGTCTCAGTTGTTGAATCTTCTGTTCATACAAATATTTACACACGTTAAGTTTGAAGAAAATAAACGCAGATGACAGTGACAGGACGTCTCTTTTTTGTTGAGTTTAGTACCAGTCAAATGTTTTTCTTTATTTTTTTACTATTTTCTACATTGTAGAATAATAGTGAAGACATCAAAACTATGAAATAACACATATGGAGTCATGTTGTCACCACAAAAGCGTTAAACAAATCTAAATATATTTAAAATTTGAGATTCTTCAAAGTAGCCACCCTTTGCGTTGCACACTCTTGTTTACATTTTTGTCCTCAAATGTTTGTCTATTTATGCAAGTTCCTTTCAGCCAATTTTCATCTTTAATATATGGCAGGCAAACAAGTTCCCTATCTTCTCCCTTTTCCACTTGCCTCCTCCATTTTTGTGGTAACGCTGCAATCAGTTGGTTCTAAGTTTGGATTGAAGAGATGTTCCCATATATTTTCGATAGCTGCATGTGACATAACTCATCCGTTTCTATTCATAATATCATTAATAAATATAATTAAAAAACATTTTTTATCCCTAAACAATGTTTTTTTTATTAATCAGTACAGGTGTGCCTTGTTAAAAGTTCATTTGTGGAATTTCTTTCCTTCTTAATGCATTTGAGCCAATCAGTTGTGTTCTGACAAGGTAGGGTTGATATTCAGAAGATAGACCTATTTGGTAATAAACCAAGTCCGTATTAAGGCAAGAACAGCTCAAATAGGCAAAGAGAAATGACAGTCCTTCAACCAATCCGGAAAATGTCAAGAACTTTGAACGTTTCTTCAAGTGCAGCTGCAAAAACCATCAAGCGCTATGATGAAACTAGCTCTCATGAAGACCTCCACAGGAAAGGAAGAACCAGAGTTACCTCTGCTGCAGTGGATAAGCTCATTAGAGTTACCAGTCTCAGAAATTGCAGCCCAAATA
Organism: Oncorhynchus mykiss; assembly: GCF_013265735.2. NCBI lineage: Eukaryota > Metazoa > Chordata > Actinopteri > Salmoniformes > Salmonidae > Oncorhynchus > Oncorhynchus mykiss. Next base: position 45,305,675 of record NC_048582.1, read on the forward strand.
AATACATTAGAGCAAAATTAACAGACACATTTCAACATCAACTGTTCAGAGGAGACTGTGTGAATCAGGCCTTCATGGTTGAATTGCTGCAAAGAACACTACTAAAGGACACCAATAAGAATAAGAGACTTGCTTGGGCAAAGAACCACGAGAAATTGACATTAGACCGGTGGAAATCTGTCCTTTGGTCTGATGAGTCCAAATTAGAGATTTTTGGTTCCAACCTCCATGTCTTTGTGAGACATAGAGTAGGTGAAAGGATTATCTCTGCATGTGTGGTTCCCACCAGTGTGATTGTAACCACCATGGCTACCACAGCATTCTGCACCGATATGCCATCCCATCTGGTTTGCGCCATTCCCATCTCAGTGGGACTATGATTTGTTTAACAACAGGACAATGACCCAACACAACTCCAGGCTGTGTAAGGACTATTTGACCAAGAAGGAGATTGATGGAGTGCTGCATCAGATGACCTGGCCTCCACAATTACCCGACCTCAACCCAATTGAGATCATTTGGGATGAGTTGGACTTGGGCCACAGAGTGAAGGAAAAGCAGCCAACAAGTGCTCAGCATATGTGGGAACTCCTTCAAGACTGTTGGAAAAGCATTCCAAGTGAAGCTGGTTGAGAGAAAAAAAAATGTATTTGTTTTTTTACATAACCTTTATTTAACTAGGCAAGTCAGTTAAGAACAAATTCTTATTTCCAATGACAGCCTATCCGTCATTGAACGTCAAGAGTGTGCAAAGCTGTCGTCGAGGCAAAGGGTGGCTACTTTGAAGAATCTCATATAAAATATATTTAGATTTGTTTAACACTTTTTGGTTACTACGTGATTCCATATGTGCTATTAAATAGTTTTGATGTCTTCACTATTATTCTACAATGTAGAAAATAGTCAAAATAAAGGAAAACCCTTGAATGAGTAGGTTTGTACAAACTTTTGACTGGTACTGTACATCCTCCTGTTCGGCAAGCCCCATAGATATGGATCCTTTTTTGTCTGGTATAGAATTGCCTACACAAGGGACCCATGTGCAGCTCCCTTATGATCGATGAGGATTTTGATAGGGAAAATGGATACTTGCATCCGCGGGTGCTATTTAAATAGGCCAACGGCCTCAGGTTGCCCCCCAAGGCCTGGTCTTCTGGGAAGTCAAAAAATAATGTTTCCAGGACACTCTGTTTCTGAGATATATGTCTTTTTTAGTGGATTTTCTTTCTGCTGTCCCGGAAAATTCCACCAGAAGGTTCCTCCTTTAAAAGTTGCGAGCTTACACCGTGGGATTTAGAGGTACCCAGCGTCACGGCTTCATTGCTCCAGACCACCACAAGGGGGAGTTAGAGCACTCATTGTCCATTTGGGTCCTAAGGTTTTTATATGACCAATCATATCGAGTGGATCCAACGACAAATTTGACGAGGGCCACCCGTCCCTGGTGACTTCAGCAAAGACGGCTGACAAAACAAAACGGGGAAGCAAATGTATGTAGTTATAACGTCCAAACGAGTCAGGCTTAACACGTACAATTGAGAGGAATATGTTAGTTAATGTAGAGACAAACGATTGTGCATAAAGTTTTTTGTCATGAAGTTAATTTACAAAAATCTATATTTAGCAAGTTTTTTTCCAGCCATATCCAATACCAGGTGTATCAAACTCATTCATAATAGCAAGCAGGGAGCCGGTTTTGAACCCTCAACATTCTAGCCCGAAGTCCAGCATGGTATCGACTGTGCCCAAATGTAGAAATCAGCCAGGCTCTTTTACGCCCTCTCCAAATGGTAGCTATAAGTGCAGAGGTTGCGCACTGTGCAACAATATGATGTGTGTGAATATCTCTGCCACCCACATACATGAAAACGTTTCCAAATAACTGATATTATTACGTGCTCCACCACCCATGTTATCTACATTATTAAATGTCCATGTGGGCTGTGCTATGTAGGTAAAAACCTCTCGTTCTCTCGAACAGAGAAGCAGTGAACATAAAAAGTAAATTAGGAGAAACGACAGGGATTATCCAGTTGCAGTACATTTTACTGACTAAAACATAACATTTCTACCTTCAGATTTTGTGGCATAGAGAAAGTTAAACTCTAAAAAAAAAATATGTTTTGGATTTTCATCCTCCAGACATGATTTCCTAAAGTTCTCAATGATGAAATGCCTATGTATGTTGTGTTGTAAATTTGAACATGAATTATGCCCCTATTTCAGATTACTCTGACGTTTTTCTTACACTGTACCCAATGATTTATGAAAACTTGCTTGGTAGGTCGATGTCCTCATTGTGGTTTTACATGCGTGTTTAATACGTTTTATGTACACACTTTATTTTAATATTTATGAAATACATATTGCTATATTTGGTAGCACATATTTGTTTTTCCTTCGCCTCCAACCCCTTTCGATGCGTGGAATGAATGTGGGTGTGGCTAGGTTTTCCGTGTTTTTGTATGCGGGGCGCTGTCCTCAGATAATCGCATGGTGTGCTTTCGTCGTAGAGCCTTTTTGAAATCTGACATGGCGGTAGGATTAACAAGAAGTTAAGCTTTATTTTGATGAATTACATTTGTATTTTCAAGAACGTTAAATATTTATATTTCTGTAGTTTGAATTTCGCGCTCTGCAATTTCACCGGATGTTGTCGAGGTGTCCCGCTAGTGGCAGGTCTAGCCATAACAAGTTTTAAGTACTCTAAAGTGTTACATTTCTAACACAAAACAGTATCTCTTCATCAACATCTTTATGCTTTCGTTAATCTTCATGATCTTCTTCCTATTTCCATGTAGCAATTTTGAGCAAATTTCTCAAGGGTCCAGGGTTGATTCGTCTGTGAAGATGGCGTTATTGAATGTCTCGCCAGCTGATCCATGCCTGTGCCTGCAAGACGCAAAGTTCTTTGTTTCTCAGAAGAATCATTGGGTCGAAACCACAGAACAGTACAAAACAAGCAAACACACAGGGTTAATGTTCTGATCATTTTTTTCAGAATAAATAAATATACACTGCTCAAAAAAATAAAGGGAACACTAAAATAACACATCCTAGATCTGAATGAATGAAATATTATTATTAAATACTTTTTTCTTTACATAGTTGAATGTGCTGACAACAAAATTACACAAAAATTATCAATGGAAATCAAATTTATCAACCCATGGAGGTCTGGATTTGGAGTCACACTCAAAATTAAAGTGGAAAACCACACTACAGGCTGATCCAACATTGATGTAAGGTCCTTAAAACAAGTCAAAATGAGGCTCAGTAGTGTGTGTGGCCTCCACGTGCCTGTATGACCTCCCTACAATGCCTGGGCATGCTCCTGATGAGGTGGCGAATGGTCTCCTGAGGGATCTCCTCCCAGACCTGAACTAAAGCATCCACCAACTCCTGGACAGTCTGTGAAGCAACGTGGCATTGGTGGATGGAGCGAGACATGATGTCCCAGATGTGCTCAATTGGATTCAGGTCTGGGGAACGGGCAGGCCAGTCCATAGCATCAATGTCTTCCTCTTGCAGGAACTTCTGACACTCCAGCCACATGAGGTCTAGCATTGTCTTGCATTAGGAGGAACCCAGGGCCAACCGCACCAGCATATGGTCTCACAAGGGGTCTGAGGATCTCATCTCGGTACCTAATGGCAGTCAGAATACCTCTGGCGAGCACATGGAGGGCTGTGCGGCCCCCCAAAGAAATGCCACCCCACACCATGACTGACCCACCGCCAAACCGGTCATGCTGGAGGATGTTGCAGGCAGCAGAACCTTCTCCACTGCGTCTCCAGACTCTGTCACGTCTGTCACATGTGCTCAGTGTGAACCTGCTTTCATCTGTGAAGAGCACAGGGCGCCAGTGGCGAATTTGCCAATCTTGGCGTTCTCTGGCAAATGCCAAACGTCCTTCATGGTGTTGGGATGTAAGCACAACCCCCACCTGTGGACGTCGGGCCCTCATACCACCCTCATGGAGTCTGTTTCTGACCATTTGAGCAGACACATTCACATTTGTGGCCTGCTGGAGGTCATTTTGCAGGGCTCTGGCAGTGCTCCTCCTGCTCCTCCTTGCACAAAGGCGGAGGTAGCGGTCCTGCTGCTGGGTTGTTGCCCTCCTACGGCCTCCTCCACGTCTCCTGAAGTACTGGCCTGTCTCCTGGTAGCGCCTCCATGCTCTGGACACTACACTGACAGACACAGCAAACCTTCTTGCCACAGCTTGCATTGATGTGCCATCTTGGATGAGCTGCACTACCTGAGCCACTTGTGTGGGTTGTAGACTCCGTCTCATGCTACCACTAGAGTGAAAGCACCGCCAGCATTCAAAAGTGACCAAAACATCAGCCAGGAAGCATAGGAACTGAGAAGTGGTCTGTGGTCACCACCTGCAGAACCACTCCTTTATTGGTGGTGTCTTGCTAATTTCCTATAATTTCCACCTGTTGTCTATTCCATTTGCACAACAGCATGTGAAATTTATTGTCAATCAGTGTTGCTTCCTAAGTGGACAGTTTGATTTCACAGAAGTGTGATTGACTTGGAGTTACATTGTGTTGTTTAAGTGTTCCCTTTATTTTTTTGAGCAGTGTATAAATATATATATATATATATATATATATATATATATATATATATATATATACAGTGCCTTGCGAAAGTATTCGGCCCCCTTGAACTTTGCAACCTTTTGCCACATTTCATGCTTCAAACATAAAGATATAAAACTGTATTTTTTTGTGAAGAATCAACAACAAGTGGGAAACAATCATGAAGTGGAACGACATTTATTGGATATTTCAAACTTTTTTAACAAATCAAAAACTGAAAAATTGGGCGTGCAAAATTATTCAGCCCCTTTACTTTCAGTGCAGCAAACTCTCTCCAGAAGTTCAGTGAGGATCTCTGAATGATCCAATGTTGACCTAAATGACTAATGATGATAAATACAATCCACCTGTGTGTAATCAAGTCTCCGTATAAATGCACCTGCACTGTGATAGTCTCAGAGGTCCGTTAAAAGCGCAGAGAGCATCATGAAGAACAAGGAACACACCAGGCAGGTCCGAGATACTGTTGTGAAGAAGTTTAAAGCCGGATTTGGATACAAAAAGATTTCCAAAGCTTTAAACATCCCAAGGAGCACTGTGCAAGCGATAATATTGAAATGGAAGGAGTATCAGACCACTGCAAATCTACCAAGACCTGGCCGTCCCTCTAAACTTTCAGCTCATACAAGGAGAAGACTGATCAGAGATGCAGCCAAGAGGCCCATGATCACTCTGGATGAACTGCAGAGATCTACAGCTGAGGTGGGAGACTCTGTCCATAGGACAACAATCAGTCGTATATTGCACAAATCTGGCCTTTATGGAAGAGTGGCAAGAAGAAAGCCATTTCTTAAAGATATCCATAAAAAGTGTTGTTTAAAGTTTGCCACAAGCCACCTGGGAGACACACTAAACATGTGGAAGAAGGTGCTCTGGTCAGATGAAACCAAAATTGAACTTTTTGGCAACAATACAAAATGTTATGTTTGGCGTAAAAGCAACACAGCTCATCACCCTGAACACACCATCCCCACTGTCAAACATGGTGGTGGCAGCATCATGGTTTGGGCCTGCTTTTCTTCAGCAGGGACAGGGAAGATGGTTAAAATTGATGGGAAGATGGATGGAGCCAAATACAGGACCATTCTGGAAGAAAACCTGATGGAGTCTGCAAAAGACCTGAGACTGGGACGGAGATTTGTCTTCCAACAAGACAATTATCCAAAACATAAAGCAAAATCTACAATGGAATGGTTCAAAAATAAACATATCCAGGTGTTAGAATGGCCAAGTCAAAGTCCAGACCTGAATCCAATCGAGAATCTGTGGAAAGAACTGAAAACTGCTGTTCACAAATGCTCTCCATCCAACCTCACTGAGCTCGAGCTGTTTTGCAAGGAGGAATGGGAAAAAATGTCAGTCTCTCGATGTGCAAAACTGATAGAGACATACCCCAAGCGACTTACAGCTGTAATCGCAGCAAAAGGTGGCGCTACAAAGTATTAACTTAAGGGGTCTGAATAATTTTGCACGCCCAATTTTTCAGTTTTTGATTTGTTAAAAAAGTTTGAAATATCCAATAAATGTCGTTCCACTTCATGATTGTGTCCCACTTGTTGTTGATTCTTCACAAAAAAATACAGTTTTATATCTTTATGTTTGAAGCCTGAAATGTGGCAAAAGGTCGCAAAGTTCAAGGGGGCCGAATACTTTCGCAAGGCACTGTATATATATATATATATATATTTACAACATTTCTTACCGAGCCGTGATGCCTGCAGATAACAGATTGCCTTTGACGATCACTCATCATCTTAATTCATCAGTGAGTCAATAGCTTGAATAGTCATTGACTCACTCACGCGTTGAAAAGGGTGAGGAATGAGATGGAGTCACAATCCATGCCAGGCACACCTGTGAGCTCTGGAACTCCACCTCTGACAGTCAGAGTCAACATACAGTACATTGCGGGTTTGTCAGGTTTTCGGTTCACCCTGACATTCCCATTCCTATTCTGACCACAGAACTTGACCAACTGCTCACCAGACACAGCAAGGGACGCCCGGACAATATGCTGTTCTGCTATACCAAAGATGTGTAACCGAAGAGAGATACCATGAGTGGGCACAGAATACATAGCCTTCCCGCTGCGGCCGTCTATTTCAGCACCATTTTGACGCTGCTCTGAGACAATCATGGAGAAATGAAAATGTTAAAATATTGATATTCTATATGTTATTCTTAAGATATGTGTTGACTGAATATAAGCGAGAGATGTCTGCTAAATGATAAAGTTAGGTTTCTCGAAAAATAAATAATTCTAAATAACTGGCTTTACTTACAAATGAGTGAGAATGTCTCACCCCATGTTCAATAATTGCTTTTTTCTCGCTCACTGTAGGTTAAATGAAAACCAAATCTCCAAAATATTGCTACATTTTAAACAAAGCGATTACTATTATTAATGAATTTAGAATTATATAAAAGCCCTTTAGATATTCTCAGATATTCTCACAGATCCTAACGGAAAATGCTGTTAGGATCTGTATATAGAGTCCTCCAATCCTTTAAATGTAAGGAAAATGCCCCTTAGATATTAATATAGAGTCCTCCAATCCTCTAAATGTAATTATTGGCGGAGAGTCGCATCATTGAAAAAAATGTTTTTTAGATATACTGTTAAAAATGGTGTAGGTCTTTTTTATTTAAAGAGCATATTGAATAAAGTTAGAGGCAAAAGCCTACATCTATTTTAGCACTGTTTCGCACTGCTCCGGGACAAGCACGACACAGGGATTCTTTAGCTAAATAGCCAGGTACTGTACTGATGAACATCACGTTGTACAGCGCCATATTTTCCATTCCATCCTAGAATAATAGTGAAGACATCACAACTGCAGCAGGTGTAGCCCATCATGCAAATGTTTCCTATTGGCAGGACAATAGACTTTTTATTACAGGGATACTGTTCCCTCAATACTTCAACTTGCAATGTATTCGATGCTTAAGTACTCTAAAGTGTTACATTTCTAACTCAAAACAGCAGTACAGTATTTCTTTATAAACATATTTATGCTTTCGTTAATAAAATAGAATAACAAGAAAAATAAAATTCAAAAGCAGATGTTTATATTTCACTTAATCTCCATTTGGGTATTGCTTAGACAACAATTCGAAGATTTTGGGTGCAGAAATGTTATGATTTTAGTGTAACCTTTATTTAACTAGGCAAGTCAGTTATGAACAAATTCTTACTTACACGGACAGCATACTCCTTCCTCGTAAATAGCCCAGGACTGTACTGCCGACCATCATTTTCTGTTCCAGCACGTAACAGTCAATAGTTTGGACACACCTACTCATTCCAGGATTTGTCAATATTTTCTACATTGTAGAATAATAGGGAAGACATCACATATGAAATGAGTTAAGAACAAATTCCTATTTATAAGGACAGTCTACTCCTTCCTTCCCAACGGGGATTTGAACACCAGTCTTCCACATGCCCGCATTCTATAGTACAGACATGTCCTGCTCTCCCCTATGTAAGGAATTAGGCACTTTCCCATGTTTACTAGAGTAGGTACTGTAGACTGCACAGTAGCCTAATAAACAAATAAACACATTGCATTAATAAAATAATGATAAATAATACTCTGTCAAACTGCAGTTGTACAGCGACATATTTTCCATTCCATCCCAACGGAAACCCTGAGGGTTTTGTTTTTCATGGAATAGAAACACAATAATATTATTTAAATTAATTAAGCAAGTACCAGGAAAAGGTTTGGACACACCTACTCATTCCAGGATTTTCTTTATTTTTACTATTTTCTACATTGTAGAATAATCGTGAAGACATTCCAACTATGAAATAACACTGGTCTCCTGCGTGCCCTGCATTCTGTAGTACAGACATGGCTTGCTCTCCCTTATGTAAGGATTTAGGCACTTTCCCATGTTTATTACAATATGTATTGTAGACTGCACAGTAGCCTAATAAACAAATAAACACATTTCGTTAATAAAATAATGATTAAAAAACACTAACAAATTATTATGGGAATAAATATCACTGATTTACAGAAATATTGGAACAAAGTTGTCTAATGTAGGCAAACAATTTAGAATCCTCCAATCCTGTAGCCTACTCCCGACCGTCATGTTGTAAATCGCCATATTTTCCATTCCTTCCGAACAGAAACCCTGAGGGTTTATTATTTAAATTTTTCTCTGAATAGAAACACCATAATATTAATGAAATTAATTAACTTCTTATGGCTGGGGGGCAGTATTGAGTAGCTTGGATGAATAAGGTGCCCAGAGTAAACTGCCTGCTACTCAGGCCCAGATGCTAGGATATGCATATTATTAGATTTGGATAGAAAACACTGAAGTTTTTAAAACTGTTTGAATGATGTCTGTGAGTATAACAGAACTCATATGGCAGGCAAAAACCGGAAAAGAAATCCAACCAGGAAGTGGGAAATCTGAGGTTTGTAGGTTTTCAAGTCTTTGCCTAGACAATATACAGTGTCAAATTTGGTCCGATTGCACTTCCTAAGGCTTCCACTAGATGTCAACAGTCTTTAGAAACTTGTTTCATGCTTCTACTGTGAAGGGGGAGCGAATAAGAGCTGTTTGAGTCAGGGATCTGGCAGAATGCCATGAGCTAAGTCTCGCGGCGGCCGTGAGCACCACCTCTGTTCCTTTTAATTTCTAAAGACAAAGGAATTGTCCGGTTGGAACATTATTGAAGATTTATGATAAAAACATCCTAAAAGTTGATTCTATACATCGTTTGACATGTTTCTACGAACTGTAATGGAACTGTCGTCTGAACTAAGTGCCTGCACCTTGTGAATTTGGATTTGTGAACTAAACGCGTGAACAAAAAGGAGGTATTTGGACATAAATTCTGTACTTTCTCGAACAAAACAAACATTTATTGTGGAACTGGGATTCTTGGGAATGCATTCCGATGAAGATCATCAAAGGTAAGTGAATATTTATAATGCTATTTCTGACTTCTGTTGACTCCACAACATGGCGGCGGGTATCTGTAAGGCTTGTTTTGGTGCCTGGGCGCTGATTACTCAGATTATTGCATGGTGTGCTTTTTCCGTAAAGCTTTTTTTAAATCTGACACAGCGGTTGCATTAAGGAGAAGTATATCTTTAAGGCAAATTTCTTAAAATCAATCCCATATACTATTTTATTGCAAAAAAAGCTTTTAAATTCTCTGGTAATGTCAATACGGAATACTATCAAATGCTTCTCAAAGATGCCGTCTGGTGGTCAAAATAGCAATAAAAAAATGCTGTGGCAGCATGTAAAGTGTGCCGCAGTACGATACAACTTTTAAAGGAGGAACCACTCTATGTGGCAAATGGATATTTCATAACCAAATGGACATGGCCGTTTCTCATAAACGGAACAGACTTTAAAGACGAAACTCGGTGAGCCCAGGGGTGGGCAAATGTACTTTTAGCCAAGAATCAAGACAGCGTCAAGGCCACAACGCTCTGAGTTAATACACATTTTGTGGGATTAAAGGTTTCGAAAACACAATTCAATTCTCAGTGCTAATTTGACCGCTTCATGTCAAAGTACATAAACCTACGGTGTAAGTAAAAATAGAACCAGCCATTTATCTATCGTAGTTTACAATAAATCATACAATGTCCATTTCATGATGCTAAAACAAATGTTTCTTTTTGAGTTATAGATCCCGTTGTGGCGTGTTAAGGAAAATCCGTTAAGGTGGGTTTCGGAGCACTACGGGATTTCTGTGATTATCTGTACTCACACAAACACACACACACACACGCACACATGCACACACAGAGCCAATATGGAGTGACATAGTGTGGGGCTTACAGACACACAGAGCCTGCAATAGTTACCGGCGTTCATTCCATCAAAATACCGTCAGACCTAGGGCTCTCAAACTGTATAAACCTGTTCTAGAGCTTAAGTTGGTAGTGCAGTGAGTTATGTGGCTCTAGAAGGTTCTCAGGGCGAGAACAGCCTCGTCCATTTGTAATATCTTCAATTGATTTTTAACGTCGCGAAAATGACAACATTTAGAAAAGTCCCAGAATCACAAGACTAGGTGCATTGAAACCGCCTCGGCTCATAGAGACGGACCCTACAAGTTTCTATCCGACAGCTCTTTCAGGGTCGCTGCGCGGGCTCCGATCGACCTTTCAAGCCAAACTCTGGATTTGGGGTTGCCTCAGCTAGGCCTACACATAATAAAACGTAACTACGTGTTTTACATTTTTTTAAATAGTTTTAACAGAAGCGCGGTGAATATTGGGCCGGCTCTGAAATATGTGATAGTTGGCTTCTAAACTAGTTGGACAAATTGGGTTTGGTATCAGTATGTATCAGTTTGGTGTCAGTTGGACATCTTATTGACTGATGGGTGGCTGACTTGATGGTCTGACTGTCCATTTCCAATAAGTTTAAACAGTGATTTACCGTCACGAAATGGACAGGCTGAAATCAACACTGAAAGTGTTGACAAATGACATCACCGTAGTCTCTAGGCCGTGCCGAGTTCAACGAGGTGCCCCACTTGACCATAGCTCGCTAGGTCTGACCGGAGCGACAGTGCAAAATGGCCCAGAATGAAGCCTGACTAGTAGTTATTTAGACATGCTTTTGACATATTGCGGCCTCTGGGTCGCACAGAGACACACCGTTTTCAATGGGTCATCGTGGGGAGGTTGGGGTGGAAAAGCCACAGAGGTATTCTATCTGCGCTCGCCGGTTCATGTAGTTTGACATATCAGAGTTTCTCCATTAGGATTACATTGGTTCACAAGTGATGCTCTAACACTGCTTCTGTGAATGCAATTTGCAAAATTCTTTTTGCCACTTGTTCAGTCATGGGTACCTTTGCAGATAGCAATATAAAAATATTGAATGGTCCCATTCATATCCTAAAGGGGAAGTATGAACTTTACCATCAAATAGAGCCTGACCTAAATTAGAGGTGCTTTTGGATGACAGAGTCCGAACCGTAGAGGCTAGAAACACAATTCAATCACAGGAACATTCCTAAGGTTCTCCTGGCCTGCGTAAGCCTACCCTCCCTTGACCATGTGGAATTAACCATTTACAGTGAAAACAGGGAGTATTTCTTCTAACAGTTGACATATACATCTCTCCCCATTGCCCGCCGCCCTAACTTCAACCTGATGCCTATGTGGGTTATGAATGCCATATCAATTGTCTCCAGTGACAATCCATCAGGCCACTATAAGGATTGCCTGTGTTGATTTTACATACACTTAGGTTGGAGTCATTAACCCGTTTAGGACATCTACTGTGTACATGACTGTCACGGTTTTCTAGGTGTGAAGGAGAGTCGGACCAAAATGCAGCGTGATATGTGTTCATGTTGAATGTTTAATTAAAGAAAGAACTGTACACTGAAACACTATACAAAACAGTAAACAAAATAACAACCGTGACGCTAATGCGAGCTGCACTGAAACAAGCCATCAACATAGACAATCACCCACAAACAAACAGTGCAACCCAGGCTACCTAAGTATGATTCTCAATCAGAGACAACTAATGACACCTGCCTCTGATTGAGAACCATACTATGCCGAAACATAGAAATAGACAAACTAGACATGTAACATAGAATGCCCACCCAGCTCACACCCTGACCAACCAAAACATAGAAACATACAAAGCAAACTATGGTCAGGGTGTGACAATGACACAAGTCATTTTTCAAACAATTGTTTACGGACAGATTATTTAATTTATAATTCACTGTATCACAAATCCAGTGGGTCAGAAGTTTACATACACTAAGTTTACTGTGACTTTAAACAGTTTGGACAATTCCAGAAAGTGATGTCATAGCTTTAGAAGCTTCTGATAGGCTAATTGGCAACATTTGAGTCAATTGGAGGTGTACCTGTGGACGTATTTCAATGCCTACCTTTCAACTCAGTGCCTCGTTGCTTGACATCATGGGAAAATCAAAAGAAATCAGCCAAGAGATGAAGAGATGAACTTACTTTTGTGTGAAATGTGCAAATCAATCCCAGAACAAGAGCAAAGGACCTTGTGCAAAAGAGGTACAAATGTTTCTATATACACAGTTAAAGGAGTCCTATATCATCATAACCTGAAAGGCCGTTCAGCAAGGAAGAAGCCACCGCTCCAAAACTGCCATAAAAAAGCCAGACTATGGTTTGCAACTGCACATGGGATAAAGATTGTACTTTTTGGAGAAATGTGCTCTGGTCTGGTGAAACAAAAATAGAACTGTTTGGCCATGATGACCATCGTTATGTTTTGAGGAAAAAGAGGGACGCTTGCCAGCCGAAGAACACCATCCCAACCGTGAAGCACGGGGGTGGCAGCATCATGTTGTGGGGGTGCTTTGCTGCAGGAGGGATTGGTGCACATCATTGCATCATGCATCATGAGGAGGGAAATTAGGTGGATAAATTGAAGCAACATCTCAAGACATCAGTCAGGAAGTCAAAGCTTGGTCGCAAATGGGTCTTCCAAATGGACAATGACCCCAAGCATACTTCCAAAGTTGTGGCAAAATGGCTAAAGGACAACAAAGTAAAGGTAATGGAGTGGCCATCACAAAGCTCTGACCTCAATCCTATAGAAAATGTGTGGGCAGAACTGAAAAAGTGTGTGCAAGCAAGGAGGACTACAAACCTGACTCAGTTACACCAGCTCTGTCAGGGGGAATGGGCCAACATTCACCAACTTAAACAATTTAAAGGGAATGCTACCAAATACGAATTGAGTGTATGTAAACTTCTGACCCACTGGGAATGTGATGAAAGAAATAAAGCTGAATTAAATAATTATCTCTACTATTATTCTGACATTTCACATTCTAAAAATTAAGTGGTGATCCTAAGACAGGGAATTCTGACCTAAGACAGGGATATTTTACTAGGATCAAATGTCAGGAATTGTAAAAAACTGAGTTTAACCTTTATAGTGCAGGTGTTCCGCTATCAGAACCCCTCGACAACATTCCGCTGAAAAGGCAGCGCGCGAAATTCAAAAATATTTTTTTGAAATATGTAACTTTCAGAGCCCAATCCAACCAGAGAAATATCTGCCATTTTGGAGTAAACAGAAGTTAGAAATAACACCATGAATATTCACTTACCTTTGATGATCTTCATCAGAAGGCACGCCCAGGAATCCCAGTTCGACAATAAATTACTTAAATAAATGACTTGTTCCATAAAGTCCATCATTTATGTCCAAATAGCCACTTGTTGTTAGCGTGTTCAGCCCAGTAATCCATCTTCATGAGTTGCAAGTAATTTGTCCAGACAAAAACTCGAAAAGTTCCATTACAGGTCGTAGAAATAAGTCAAACGATGTATGGAATCAATCGTGAGGATGTTTTTAATATAAAACATTAATAATGTTCCAACCGGAGAATTCCTTTGACTGAAGAAAAGCACTGGAACGAGAGGTAACTCTGTCGGGAGCGCGCGTCATGAGACCAAGGCACTCTGCCAGACCACTGACTCAAAGAGATCTCATGACCCCTCCTTTATACTAGAATCCTCAAAACAGTTTCTAAGGATGGTTGACATCTAGTGGAAGCCGTAGGAACTGCAACTTGACTCCATAGACACTGTATTCGGTAGGCCAAGCTTTGAAAAACTACAAACCTCAGATGTCCCACTTCCTGGTTGGATTTTTCTCAGGTTGTCACCTGCCATATGAGTTCTGTTATACTCACAGACATCATTCAAACAGTTTTATAAACTTCAGAGGGTTTTCTATCCAATACTACTAATAATATGCATATATTAGCATCTGGGACAGAGTAGGAGGCCGTTCACTCTGGGCACCCTATTCATCTAAAAGTGAAAATGCTGCCCCCTATCCCAAAAAGGTTAAAAGTATTTGGCTAAGGTGTATGTAAACTTCCGACTTCAACTGTATGTGCTGGCGGTGGCACTATAGTTCCAGGTGTGTGCCAGAAAGGTTTCAGCTATTTTCTCAGCCATTATTATGAGAGCACTAGCTTACAGTGGCAGTAAAGGGCTGAATTTTGATGAATAAACAAGTTATAGGTGTAATGAGGGCTTGGCCACTCACTGACCAATGAAGGCTTTATATTGCTCAGGAATTGTGAAAAACTGAGTTTAAATGTATTTGGCTAAGGTGTATGTAAACCTCCGACTTCAACTGTATATGCCATTTGCACATGGTTCACTGACCCCTCCTGTCTCAGCCTCCAGTATTTATGCTGCAGTAGTTTATGTGTCGGGGGGGCTAGGTTCAGTTTGTTATATCTGGAGTACTTCTCATGTCCTATCCGGTGTCCTGTGTGAATTTAAGTATGCTCTCTCTAATTCTCTATTTCTTTCTCTCTCTCGGAGGACCTGAGCCCTAGGACCATGCCTCAGGACTACCTGACATGATGACTCCTTGCTGTCCCCAGTCCACCTGGCTGTGCTGCTGCTCCAGTTTCAACTGTTCTGCCTTATTATTATTGGACCATGCTGGTCATTTATGAACATCTGTTATAATCTCCACCCGGCACAGCCAGAAGAGGACTGGCCACCCCACATAGCCTGGTTCCTCTCTAGGTTTCTTCCTAGGTTTTAGCCTTTCTAGGGAGTTTTTCCTAGCCACCGTGCTTCTACACCTGATTCACTTGCTGTTTGGGGTTTTAGGCTGGGTTTCTGTACAACACTTTGAGATATCAGCTGATGTACGAAGGGCTATATAAATACATTTGATTTGATTTGATTTGATATTCTGTCACGTAGTCTTACATGGGAGAGGTTTGTTGAAACTCCCTACCCAATTTTGCTTTACTCAAAAGAGGTGTGGAAAACAGTACAAAAGATATGTGGAATTTCACTTCTAAAACAAGGATCATTGTGGCACAATCCTAGGCTACGGATAGGAAAGAAGTATGTGTACTGGAAACAATGGCTAATGAAAGGAATTCATACTATAGGTGATCTGTACAATGAAGGTGTTTTAATGTCATACTCAGATTTGGTGCAAAAATATGATGTGGGAGAACAGGGACATTTCTGGAAATATTTACAATTGAGGGAAATTTTTGTTAACCGGCTATCAACAAAATCCAGGAAAGAACCCAATAGCAAAGTATTACATAAACATAAATCAGCCATTTTCTACTCAATATTTAGTCCTCGGCCAAGTAAAGGCTGTAAAAACCTCAGAACAATATGGCAAATTGACCTTAAGTGTGAAATTGAGGATTATACCTGGTTGAAGATCATGTCCAATTCAGGGAGGAGCATAAGGGAAGCCAGGGGGAAACTTTCTCAATATAAGATACTACATAGGTTTTATAGGTTTTATTGGACCACAACAATACTTTATAAGATGGGGCTGACCAACAACTCTCTGTGTTGGAAATACCAAAAAAGATACTGGGACATTTTTTACATGCAATATGGGAATGTACATTAGTGCTACCTTTCTGGGAGGATGTTTTGAAATATCTGGAGGAACGGTTGGGGTTAACAATTTCAGTTTCAACCAGAATATGTCTCTTGGACGATAGAACAGAGTTACCTAATGCAACAAAAGAGGAATTTGCACTGATCACTGTTGGTATCATTACAGCAGGTAGAGTAATCCTTATAATTTTAAAGAGTGATGCCACTCCTACTCTGAAACAGTGGATAGAATCAATATTGGATGTAGCATCTTATGAATAAATGCTTGCTAGGATCACTGGTAGAAATTACAATTCTATAAGCTGGACCCATTTTATTTGACTGGGAGGTGATGACTTATGCTTGTGAACACATTTAGTTCTGTATTTTTTTGTTTATCATAAATAAATACAACTTTAGTAACAAACAAGTTAGGGTTAAGTTTAGGAGTTAGGTTAAGGGTTAGGTTTAGGTTTGGGAGAAGGGTTAGCAAACATGCTAAGTAGTTGCAAAGTATCTAAAAAGTAGTAAGTAGTTGCAAAGTTGGTAGTTAGATAAAATTGTCTCTGATGACCTTTTGGGTTGCTAGACATTAACGTTACACACCCACCCGTCCAACAACCCTCCTTTCAACAACACAATGTAACTCCAAGTCAATCACACTTCTGTGAAATCAAACTGTCCACTTAGGAAGCAACACTGATTGACAATAAATGTAACATGCTGTTGTGCAAATGGAATAGAAAACAGGTGGAAATTATAGGCAATTAGCTGCTAACCCCCAATAAAGGAGTGGTTCTGCAGGTGGAGAACACAGACCACTTCTCAGTTCCTATGCTTCCTGGCTGATGTTTTGGTCACTTTTGAATGCTGGCGGTGCTTTCACTCTAGTGGTAGCATGAGACGGAGTCTACAGCCCACACAAGTGGCTCAGGTAGTGCAGCTCATCCAGGATGGCCCATCAATGCAAGCTGTGGCAAGAAGGTTTGCTGTGTCTGTTAGCGTAGTGTCCAGAGCATGGAGGCGCTACCAGGAGACAGGCCAGTACATCAGGAGACGTGGAGGAAGCCGTAGGAGGGCAACAACCCAGCAGCAGGACCGCTACCTCCGCCTTTGTGCAAGGAGGAACAGGAGGAGCACTGCCAGAGGCATTTGCCAGAGTTAACCAAGATTGGCAAATTCACCACTGGTGCCCTGTGCTCTTCACAGATGAAAGCAGGTTCACACTGAGCACATGTGACAGACGTGACAGTCTGGAGACGCCGTGGAGAAGGTTCTGCTGCCTGCAACATCCTCCAGCATGACCGGTTTGGCGGTGGGTCAGTCATGGTGTGGGGTGGCATTTCTTTGGGGGGCCGCACAGCCCTCCATGTGCTCGCCAGAGGTAGCCTGACTGCCATTAGGTACCGAGATGAGATCCTCAGACCCCTTGTGAGACCATATGCTGGTGCGGTTGGCCCTGGGTTCCTCCTAATGCAAGACAATGCTAGACCTCATGTGGCTGGAGTGTGTCAGCAGTTCCTGCAAGAGGAAGGCATTGATGCTATGGACTGGCCCGCCCGTTCCCCAGACCTGAATCCAATTGAGCACATCTGGGACATCTTGTCTCGCTCCATCCACCAATGCCACGTTGCACCACAGACTGTCCAGGAGTTGGCGGATGCTTTAGTCCAGGTCTGGGAGGAGATCCCTCAGGAGACCATCCGCCACCTCATCAGGAGCATGCCAAGGCGTTGTAGGGAGGTCATACAGGCAAGTGGAGGCCACACACACTACTGAGCCTCATTCTGACTTGTTTTAAGGACAACAAAGTTGGATCAGCCTGTAGTGTGGTTTTCCACTTTAGTTTTGAGTGTGACTCCAAATCCAGACCTCCAAGAGTTGATACATTTGATTTCCATTGATAATTGTTGTGTGATTTTGTTGTCAGCACATTCAACTATGTAAAGAAAAAAGTATTTAATAAGAATATTTCATTCATTCAGATCTAGGATGTGTTTTTTTAGTGTTCCCTTTATTTTCTTGAGCAGTGTATATGATTACATAGGCTATGACTGTCTGCACAGATTTCAGTCAGCGCATTGTTACTGAGAACCGAACATACACAAGCTGGTACTACCCCAGGCACATGCACAGATAGGGCTCTACCAGTAGAGATAGGCTCTACATCTGCTATTCCAGCACCATTTCAACTTAAACATTTAAACATCATAAAATCAACATGACTTTATATGCATAGTTTAATACACTGAAAACAAATCTAAAGATAACAAAAACAATTTAGTCCAATCAATGTTGCCATGGTATTGATCTCTGTCTGTGTGTGTTTGTGCGTGCACAAGTAAAACAAAAATGTTGACTGACTATTTGTAGACTAGTTGAATGCCAATGCCATCCTCCTCTCTTTGCGACATGGGGCTGTGCATTATCATGCTGAAACATGAGGGGATGGCGGCGGATAAATGGCACGACAATGGGCCTCAGGATCTCGTTACGGTATCTCATTCAAATTGCCATTGATAAAATGCAATTGTGTTCGTTGTCTGTAGCTTATGCATGCCCATACCATAACCCCACCATCACCAAGGGGCACTCTGCTCACAACGTTGACATCAGCACACCGCTCTCCCACATGACGCCATACACCAGTGTTTCCCAAACTCGGTTGTCTGGACCCCAAAGGGGTGCACATTTTGGTTTTTGCCCTAACTCTACACAGCTGATCCAAATGATCAAATCTTGATGATTAGTTTATTATTTGAATCATCATTGTAGTGCTAGGGCAAAAACCAAACTGTGCACCACCTGTGGTCCCGAGGACCGAGTTTGGTAAACCCTACCACACACGCTGTCTGTCATCTGCCTGGATTCATCTGTGAAGAGTACACTTCTGCAGCATTCCAGTGGCCATCAAAGGTGAGCATTTGCCCACTGAAGTCGGTTATGATGCCAAACTGGTGAGGACAACGAACATGCAGATGAGCTTCCCTGAGACAGTTTCTGAAAGTTTGTGCAGAAATTATTTGGTTGTGCAAACCCACAGTTTCATCAGCTGTCTGGATGGCTAGTCTCAGACGATCCTGCAGGTGAAGAGGCCAGATGTGGAGGTCCTGGGGTGGTGTGCGTACACGTGGTCTGCAGTTGTGAGGCCGGTTGGAGGTACTGCCAAATTCTCTAAAACAACGTTGGAGGCGGCTTATGGTGGAGAAATTAACAATCAATTATTTGGCAACAGCACTGGAGGACATTCCTGCAGTCAGCATGCCAATTTCATGCTTCCTCAAAACTTGAAACATCTGTGGCATTGTGTTTAGTGATAAAACTGCACATTTTAGTGGCCTTTAATTGTCCCCAACACAAAGTGCACCTGTGTACTTATCATGCTGTTTAATCATCTTCTTGATATGCCACACATGTCAGGTGAATGAATTGTCTTAGCAAAAGAGAAATGCTCACTAACAGAGTTGTATACAGATTTGTGCACAACATTTGAAATAAATATTATTTTTTGCGTGTATGAAACGTTTCTGGTATATTTTAGTTCAGCTCATGAAACATGGGACCAACACTTTACATGTTGTGTTTATATTTTTGTTGAATGTAGTTAACATGAGCCTACTAGGCTACATCTAGGCTACATATTGAACTTAAATTGTCTCAGGCCTGTGGCGCTGGCACAATATAAGCATTAATGGTTAGATCAGAAATGCCGTCATTATCATTGGCCTGGACAGAGAATTAAGTCAAAACCACAAGTCCAAATCCCCATCTCCATCCATGGCTTAGGAAAGGGCCGATTTAGCAAATTAGCTACTGCAGGACATCAACATAAGAAGACCAGAAACAGTTAATTATAACCCACAGTTGAGCTCAGCTCAATGGTGATGGGCAAATTATTTTATTTAAAGAAATATCAAGGGACGCCAAATGCTTGCTAGTATCAATCAATCGATTGCTACGGCAGCAACATGTCATACTCTTTTGTTCTAGACAGCATCGGATACATGAGTTACACATACTGAAACAGGGGGGCGCTGTTTCTCTCGCTCGGATGATTTGTCCCGTGAGATTCAGCCACTTTTCGGAAACATTACCTTGCTTGACCATGCTGTGTTCTTGTAGGTCATGTAACTGTTTGTTACATGCAATATGGTTTGTGGACTGAAAGAGGTTGCACTCCGGTTTTGTGATGAAATTAAGGTGTGTTTGAATTTATTCTGCCACTGTGTCTTCTTATTGTCTCAGCATTAGGCTTATGCAGTGCATTCGGAAAGCATTCAGACCCCTTGACCTTTTCCACCTTTATGTTATGTAACATCCGTTTTCTAAAATGTATATATTTTTTATATTCCCTCATCAATCTACACACACTAACCCATAATGACAAAGCAAAAACTGGTTCTAGAAATGTTTGATAATTTATAAGAAATAACAAACTGAAATATCACATTTACATAAGTGTTCAGACCCTTTACTCAGTACTTTGTTGAAGCATCTTTGGCAGCGATTACAGTCTCGAGTCTTCGTGGGTATGACGCTACAAGCTTGGCACACCTGCATTTAGGGAGTTTCTCCCATTCTTCTCTAGCTCTGTTAGGTTGGATGAGGAGCTTCGCTGCACAGCTATGTTCAGGTCTCTCCAGAGACGCTTAATCGGGTTCAAGTCAGGGCTCTGGCTGAGCCACTCAAGGACATTCAGAGACTTGTCCCGAAGCCACTCCTGTGCTGTGTTAGCTGTATGTGTAGAAAAGGCCCATGGAGTTGGTGGAATAATCCTTTAATTCATTGCCATTTACTCAGCTGGGCCAGGGGCGCTTTAATTAGGTCAGGTGGAAATGTCCGACAGATCTCAACTCCATAAAAGGAGGAAATTGCCATCGCCTGATCTCGCTGCTTTCTCTTCCTTAACTCCATCTGATCCAGAAGTTCTGTGCGTCCATGAATCCCCACTACTCAGTAAATATACCACTTTATGGTTAAAGGAATTCCTGCCTCAGTCTCATCCAGTCCTCTGTCACCTGACACGTGACCACCTGTTCACCTTCACTGTCAGTCATCCTACCTGTCCAGCTACCCACACAGATTCCACTAATCTTTCAGTATGCTTAGGGTAGTTATCCTGTTTGAAGGTGAACCTTTGCCCCAGTCTGAGGTCCTGAGCGCTCTGGAGCAGGTTTACATCAAGGATCTCTCTCTACTTTGCTCCAATCATCTTTCCCTCGATCCTGACTAGTCTCCCAGTCCCTGCCGCAGAAAAACATCCCCACATCATGATGCTTCCACCACCATGCTTCACTTTAGGAATGGTACCAGGTTTCATCCAGACGTGATGCTTGGCATTCAGGTCAAAGAGTTCAAACTTGGTTTCATCAGACCAGAGAATCTTGTTTCTCATGGTCTGAGAGTCCTTTAGGTGCCTTTTGGCAAACTCCAAGTGGGCTGTCATGTGCCTTTTACTGAGGAGTGGCTTGTCTGGCCACTCTACCATAAAGACATGATTGGTGGAGTGCTGAAGAGATGGTTTTCTTACTTGAATGTTCTCCCATCTCCGCAGAGGAAATCTGGAGCTCTGTCAGAGTGACCATCGGGTTCTTGGCCATCTCCTTGACCAAGGCCCTTCTCTCCCGATTGCTCAGTTTGGCTGGGCGGCCAGCTCTAGGATGTGTCTTGGTGGGTCCAAAGTTCTTCCATTTTAGAATGATGGAGAATGGGGCCTCCCAAGTGGCGCAGCGGTCTAAGGCACTGCTTCGCTAGAGGCATCCCTACAGACCCGGACAATTGGCCCCGCCTTGTCCAGGTTTTCCGGGGGGGCTTTACTTGGCTAATCGCGCTTTAGCGACTCCTTGTAGCAGGCCAGGCGCCTGCAGGCTGACCTCGGTCGTCAGTTGAATGGCGTGTCCTCCAACACATTGGGGCTTCCGGCTTAAAGGAGCGGGTGTTAAGAAGCATGGTTTGGCGGGGCATGATTCAGAGGACACATGACTCGACCTTTGCCTCCCGAGCCCACTGAGAAGTTGGAGCGATGAGACAAGATCAAAAAAGTGGGTCAAAATAAAAGATTGATGGAGGCCACTGTGTTCTTGGGGACCTTCAATGCTGAAGACATTTTTTGCTACCCTTCTCCAGATCTGTGCCTCGACACAATCCTGTCTTGGAGCTCTACAGACATTTCCTTTGACCTCATGGCTTGGTTTTTGCTCTGACATGCACTGCCAACTGTAGGACATTAAATAGACAGGTATATGCCTTTCCAAATCATGTCCAATCAATTGAATTTACCACAGGTGGACTCCAATCAAGTTGTAGAAACATCTCAAGGATGATCAATGGAAACAGGATGCACCTGAGCTCAATTTCGAGTCTCATAGCAAAGGGTCTGAATATTTATGTAAATAAGGTATTTTTGTTTTTTATTTGTAATACATTGCAAACATTTCTAAAAACCTGTTTTCGCTTAGTCGTTATGGGGTATTGTGTGTAGATTGATGAGGGAAAAAAACCTAACATAACAAAATGTGTAATAGGAGCCTCAAAACGTTCTGAATGTACTGTATATCATGATTGCAAGGCATATGAACTAACAGGTTACAGAGCAATCAAAGCAATTATCACAACACATAGTTTGTAATATCTATTTTGTTTCTGGTTTGGCTTCCCATGTAATTTTACCAATGCATCGCTACTGGCAACCAAAATGCCTCCAAAGTGATGGCACTGGTGCAGACAGATTGTGCTTTCCATCTGATCCTGCAACCTCCGCTACAAGTAGACTAGGTTGTATGATTTTGCTTGATATTTTCCCAGTTGATATTGGCTGCTAACATGAATGAATGACTTTCAGCTCTAAATGCAGGTGTAAAACATAGTTTATTTCTGTAGCCTCTCTTGCACCGTTTATGGCTGTAATGACAGGCCACATTTGCGCAGCAATTGTGCTTGCATGTTCACGTGTGCACACGTGCATCTGCGTGTGCGGGGGTCGTACGTTTTGTACCACTCCTTTCTGGGGGTCAATGATCAAAAAGTTTGAAAACCACTGGGATAAATGGAGTTGGATTGCATATAGTAATGGTAGGCTACAGTATTTTTACAATCTTCTATTTTGACTGGAATTGTGTGGTCATTGTAAATAAGTGGAGCATTACTAATCCTAGCATCAAAATAGTTTTGCAAAAGGAGTCTCATGGTTGCAGGATTTATTTTGCGGGGTGCCATTTTTTTTGTTCAGCACATGCCCCGAAAAGGTCTGTGCACAGCCCTCTATTACTCAATGACTATCTTATTCGCAGTTGAATTAGCCATCCTAAAAAATCGTCCACAGGCGGGCATAAATCTTTATGGTGACTTCAACTGCCCACAACTGAAACTCATTCACTGAGTTTCTGCCTCTATAAAACAACTGTTAACTATCACACCAGGGCAGAATATTGACCCTGAGTGAATGATCACCTGATCACACTTGTGTGATGTGGGTGACAAAACACCTGAAAGCCAATTCCAAAGAGGAGGAAGTGTACGCCGGGGCAGGAGTCCTATCACAAAGGCGGCATTAGGCGGCCACACACACTTGTTCACACTGCATTTAGCCCAGGTCTAAGATAATTCTTAGGAACAGTTTTTCAAGCTTGCCAATCACAGAGTTCCGTTGTCACATAAATTGAATATTGAATATGCTTAGCCCTGGGCTAAGAACATGCAAAGGGAAACCTTGGTGGTCGAATCAAATTAAATATTTTCAGCTCTTTAGTTTTTAGATTGCTGTGAAGTACATGATTTTAGTTTGTTTGTTTCATATGGTTTTGAAATGTGATTTTTTAAATTGAATTTAGAAAGACAGCTGCACATTCACTACATCCTGGTCATTAGCAGTCAGCCACTGAGTCATGGTTGATGCATACTGGTCCCTCTTTTGACCCAAGTCATGTAAAACTGTGAATCTCATTGGCGCCATCCTAATTTAATAATAGGCTCATCCACTGCCTCGTTTATCAAAAACAGACATCTACCACAGCTAATAAACATGGGCTGAAAACAAGTCACATTTGCTTAATTGTGTTAGAACCAATTATAATGAATTACTGTTTTTCCGTAAACTAGTAGTTCTACTCATCAAAACAGTAAGGAGAGTCAGAGATGAGTTACTTCACAAGCAGCCTATTTCTCAGATCTAGCGAAACTAATAATATACTTTATTATACAATAGGTACAGTTTAAAATAAGAAACAATTCATAATGTGGTACACAATGCAAGCCTCTCTTCAGGCCGCCAACTAATCACTGAACGGGAGATGATATATTAACTGTCCACTGCATGACCCCACTAACCGGTCCATTTGGATAATATCATCCATTGTACACACATCTCAATCACCAAACAACCTTATTTGGCTGTATTAGCCTTGTGTAACCTTTTTTAGATTAATGGACATTAAATGACATTACATGTCCAAGCTTGAGATCTTCCACCCTTACAGTTATTGCCCTAAGGTCATTCAAAAGTCCCTGGGCTCTATTTTCGGCTGGCGTTAGTTAGGCAAGCACAATTTTCAAATGCAAGCTTGTTTGCAATTTCGACCTGTTAAAGCCGGAGCTCTTCTATTTTCAAACCCTAGAGCTAGGATTGGTAATTTACCTGTTTTATATGAGCTCGTTTGCGCTGAGATGAGAGGGGAAGGGTGGCTATATCTGAGGTTTGTCCTTAACCTCTATTTTCATTTTTGGAAAAATAACGTTCCCAAAGTAAACGGGCTATTTTTCAGGACCAGATAATAGAATATGCATATAATTGACAGCTTAGGATATAAAACACTCTAAAGTTTCCAAAACTGTGAAAATATTGTCTGTGAGTATAACAGAACTGATATTGCAGGCGAAAGCCTGAGAAAACTCCAATCATGAAGTGACTCTTATTTAGAAACCTCTGCGTTCCTATGCGTCCCTATTGAGCAGTGAAAGGGATATCAACCAGATTCCTTTTTTCTATGGCTTCCCAAATGTGTCTAGTGTCACAAGACATAGTTTCAGGCTTTTATTTTAAAAATGAGCGTGAGCGACAACATTGCATCAGCGGTCAGCTGGTGGCTCTCAGAGTGATATGTGCGTAATAGACAAATGTTCCATTGTTTCTCTCGCCCCTACTAAGAAGCCAACTGACCCGGTTGATATATTATCGAATAGATATTTAAAAAACACCTTGAGGATTGATTATAAAACATGTTTGCCATGTTATGGATCTAATTTGGAACATTTTTCGGCGTTGTCGTGACCGGTCGATTTCCGGTCGATTTCTCAGCCAAACGTGAAGAACAAACAGAGCTATTTCGGATACAAAAATAATCTTTATGGAAAAAAGGAACATTTGCTATCTAACTGGGAGTCTCGTGAGTAAAAACATCCGAAGCTCATCAAAGGTAAACGATTTAATTTGATTGCTTTTCTGATTTTCGTGACCAAGCTGCCTGCTGCTAGCTAGGCATAATGCTATGCTAGGCTATCGATAAACTTACACAAATGCTTGTCTTGCTTTGGCTGTAAAGCATAATTTCAAAATCTGAGATGACAGAGTGATTAACAAAAGGCTAAGCTGTGTTTCAATATATTTCACTTGTGATTTCATGAATATGAATATTTTCTAGTAATATTTTTTGTCCGTTGCGTTATGCTAATTAGTGTCAGTTGATGACAATTCTCCCGGATCCGGGAGAGGTTAAAAACGCGAGACAAATTGCCAATTTCAGAATGCGCTGGTTGGGATATTTAAGATGGATTTTGACAATAGAATCACAGTTTATCTAGCCATGACGCACATTGCCCATGCCATATGCACATAAAACAAGAGAGGTGTGCTTTTTGTGCCCATAAACTTTGGTATTTAGAAACATTAAAGAACAATATTTTTCCCCATTTCGTTTCATTTGATTAAAAACCAAGCATAGCTTCCTCTCCTCTCAATGAAGACTGTTTTTCTTGTCCAGCCAAATACATTTGCCAATTAGTGAAGACTATCGAAAAAGTGTTTGGCTCATGAGACTGCTTTGAAGTAAATCTTGTTTTGTATTTTGTTTGATTAAAAAACAAGACCTTAGCAGCATACTATAACTAAAGCTGATTCAACAGCAATGTGTCGTATGTTTTTCTTATCCTGGCCATGCATTCGCCAAGTAGCTTATCCACCAAAGGTTTTTAAATGGTGTGCTCGTGAGTCTTTTGCCGACCTTCTTTTGCATTATCCTCACTTCACACAGGCCTACCTGCAGTGCGTACTCCATTTGGCTTGAATCTATCCCCATTTCCAAAGACCACCTCTTGTCAGGTTAGCAAAGACGCACTCCTCTAGTATTTACATTCTTCACTCCTATTATGCATTATCAACAGTATGCCTAGGCTATATATTGCTCATTTAGAACTTGCCTCACACACACAATACAATTTACAGGAGCCCAGAATATTTTATTTGAGTAGAAGTGAGATGCATAAAGGCCTGTACTCGCTGATGCCAATAACAACAATGTTGACTGTAAAAACTACAAAGTATTGCTCAAACACGAGATGTTATTTTATTTTTATTTGTTTACTGTTGCTATCACTCATTACTGTAGACTATGCAATTTAATAAACTGTAGTATCAATCAACAATGTACTGGGACAGAATATTCCGTACCCCCAGCCAAATTGGAGTTGATGAATATGAAAACACTTATCAATACAGTGGGGCAAAAAAGTATATTGTCAGCCATCAATTGTGCAAGTCCTCCCACTTAAAAAGATGAGAGAGGCCTGTAATTTTCATCATAGTTACACTTCAACTATGACAGACAAAATGAGAAAAAAAAAATCCAGAAAATCACACTGTAGGATTTTTTATGAATTTATTTGCAAATTATGGTGGAACTATAGTGCCACCGCCAGCACTTACAGGTGAAGTCAGAAGTTTACATACACCTTAGCCAAATACATCTAAACACAGTCTTTTACAATTCCTGACATTTAATCCTAGGAAAAATTCCCTGTCTTGGGTCAGTTAGGATCACCACTTTATTTTAAGAACGTAAAATGTCAGAATAACAGTAGAGAGAATGATTTATTTCAGCTTTATTTCTTTCATCACATTCCCAGTGGGTCAGAAGTTTACATACACTCAATTAGTATTTGGTAGCATTGCCTTTAAATAGTTTAACTTTAAAACAAGTCAGAATGAGGCTCAGTAGTGTGTGTGGCCTCCACGTGCCTGTATGACCTCCCTACAACGCCTGGGCATGCTCCTGATGAGGTGGCGGATGGTCTCCTGAGGGATCTCCTCCCAGACCTGGACTAAAGCATCCGCCAACTCCTGGACAATCTGTGGTGCAACGTGGCGTTGGTGGATGGAGTGAGACATGATGTCCCAGATGTGCTCAATTGGATTCAGGTCTGGGGAACGGGCGGGCCAGTCCATAGCATCAATGCCTTCCTCTTGCAGGAACTGCTGACACACTCCAGCCACATGAGGTCTAGCATTGTCTTGCATTAGGAGGAACCCAGGGCCAACCGCACCAGCATATGGTCTCACAAGGGGTCTGAGGATCTCATCTCGGTACCTAATGGCAGTCAGGCTACCTCTGGCGAGCACATGGAGGGCTGTGCGGCACCCCAAAGAAATGCCACCCCACACCATGACTGACCCACCGCCAAACCGGTCATGCTGGAGGATGTTGCAGGCAGCAGAACCTTCTCCACGGCGTCTCCAGACTGTCATGTCTGTCACATGTGCTCAGTGTGAACCTGTTTTCATCTGTGAAGAGCACAGGGCGCCAGTGGCGAATTTGCCAATCTTGGTGTTCTCTTGCAAATGCCAAACGTCCTGCACGGTGTTGGGCTGTAAGCACAACCCCCACCTGTGGACGTCGGGCCCTCATACCACCCTCATGGAGTCTGTTTCTGACCGTTTGAGCAGACATATGCACATTTGTGGCCTGCTGGAGGTCATTTTGCAGGGCTCTGGCAGTGCTCCTCCTGCTCCTCCTTGCACAAAGGCGGAGGTAGCGGTCCTGCTGCTGGGTTGTTGCCCTCCTACGGCCTCCTCCACTGCTCCTGATGTACTGGCCTGTCTCCTGGTAGCGCCTCCATGCTCTGGACACTACGCTGACAGACACAGCAAACCTTCTTGCCACAGCTCGCATTGATGGGCCATCCTGGATGAGCCACTTGTGTGGGTTGTAGACTCCGTCTCATGCTACCACTAGATTGAAAGCACCGCCAGCATCCAAAACATCAGCCAGGAAGCATAGGAACTGAGAAGTGGTCTGTGGTCCCCACCTGTAGAACCACTCCTTTATTGGGGGTGTCTTGCTAATTGCCTATCATTTCCACCTGTTGTCTATTCCATTTGCACAAATCAAATCAAATATATTTATATAGCCCTTCGTACATCAGCTGATATCTC
Source organism: Oncorhynchus mykiss (assembly GCF_013265735.2). NCBI lineage: Eukaryota > Metazoa > Chordata > Actinopteri > Salmoniformes > Salmonidae > Oncorhynchus > Oncorhynchus mykiss. Next base: position 45,334,099 of record NC_048582.1, read on the forward strand.
AAAGTGCTGTACAGAAACCCAGCCTAAAACCACAAACAGCAAGCAATGCAAGTGTAGAAGCACGGTGGCTAGGAAAAACTACCTAGAAAGGCCAAAACCTAGGAAGAAACCCAGAGAGGAACCAGGCGATGTGGGTGGCCAGTCCTCTTCTGGCTGTGCCGGGTGGAGATTATAACAGAACATGGCCAAGATGTTCAAATGTTCATAAATGACCAGCATGGTCCAATAATAATAAGGCAGAACAGTTGAAACTGGAGCAGCAGCACAGCCAGGTGGACTGGGGACAGCAAGGAGTCATCATGTCAGGTAGTCCTGAGGCATGGTCCTAGGGCTCAGGTCCTCCGAGAGAGAGAAAGAAAGAGAGAACGAGAGAATTGGAGAGAGCACACTTAAATTCACACAGGACACCGAATAGGACATGAGAAGTACTCCAGATATAACAAACTGACCCTAGCCCCCGACACACAAACTACTGCAGCATAAATACTGGAGGCTGAGACAGGAGGGGTCAGGAGACACTGTGGCCCCATCCGAGGACACCCCCGGACAGGGCCAAACAGGAAGGATATAACCCCACCCACTTTGCCAAAGCACAGTCCCCACACCACCAGAGGGATATCTTCAACCACCAACTTACCATCCTGAGACAAGGCCGAGTATAGCCCACAAAGACCTCTGCCACGGCACAACCCAACGGGGGGCGCCAACCCAGACAGGAAGATCACATCAGTGACTCAACCCACTCAAGTGACGCACCCCTCCTAGGGACGGTATGAAAGAGCCCCAGTAAGCCAGTGACTCAGCCCCTGTAATAGCGTTAGAGGCAGAGAATCCCAGTGGAAAGAGGGGAACCGGCCAGGCAGAGACAGCAAGGGCGGTTCGTTGCTCCAGTGCCTTTCCGTTCACCTTCACACTCCTGGGCCAAACTACACTCAATCACACGACCCACTGAAGAGATGAGTCTTCAGTAAAGACTTAAAGGTTGAGACCGAGTTTGCGTCTCTTACATGGGTAGGCAGATCATATAGAGCTCTATAGGAGAAAGCCCTGCATCCAGCTGTTTGCTTAGAAATTCTAGGGACAATTAGGAGGCCTGCGTCTTGTGACCGTAGCGTAGGTGTAGGTATGTACGGCAGGACCAAATCAGAGAGATAGGTAGGAGCAAGCCCATGTAATGCTTTGGAGGTTAGCAGTAAAACCTTGAAGTCAGCCCTTGCCTAGCACTGGAGTAATATGATCACTTTTTTTTATTCTAGTCAGGATTCTAGCAGCCGTATTTAGCACTAACTGAAGTTTATTTAGTGCTTTATCCGGGTAGCCTGAAAGTAGAGCATTGCAGTAGTCTAACCTAGAAGTGACAATGACGAGACTCTCAGTTAGATAGCAAATGTTCATTTTTTCCAAAAATATTATTTGTGTAAGAGAAATAGCTCCGTTTTGTTCATCACGTTTGGCTAAGAAAAAAAAACGAAAATGCAGTCACTTACAATGCCAAACTTTTTTCCAAATTAGCTCCATAATATCGACAGAAACATGGCAAACGTTGTTTAGAATCAATCCTCAAGGTGTTTTTCACATATCTATTCGATAATCTATCAGTGGTGGCAGCTGGCTTCTCATCAGAAGAAAACGGAAAAATACTGCAGCTGGAGATTACACAATAATTGCGACGGAGGACACCAAGCGACCACCTGGTAAATGTAGTCTCTTATGGTCAATCTTCCAATGATATGCCTACAAATACGTCACAATGCTGCAGACACCTTGGGGAAAACGTGGAAAAGGTAAGCTGACTCCTAGCTCCTCCACAGCCATATAAGGAGTCATTGTCATGAGGCGGTTTCAAAAAATGCGGCACTTCCTGATTGTATTTTTATCTGTTTTTTTCTGTAACATCAGTTCTGTGGCACTCACAGACAATATCTTTGCAGTTTTGGAAACGTCAGATTGTTTTCTTTCCAAAGCTGTCAATTATATGCATAGTCGAGCATCTTTTTGTGACAAAATATCTTGTTTAAAACGGGAACGTTTTTCATCCAAAAATTAAAAGAGCGCCCCCTATATCGAAGAAGTTAAAAGGTCATTTACCACCTTCACAAGTGCAGTCTCAGTGCTATGATGGGGTCTAAAACCAGACTGAAGCATTTCGTATACATTGTTTGTCTTCAGGAAGGCAGTGAGTTTCTGCGCAACAGCCTTTTCTAAAATTTTTGAGAGGAATGGAAGATTTGATATAGGCCGATAGTTTTTTCTATTTTCTGGGTCAAGGTTTGGCTTTTTCAAGAGAGGCTTTATTACTGCCACTTTTAGTGAGTTTGGTACACATCCGGTGGATAGAGAA